>NC_080612.1:314251-644751 GCF_027887145.1 Ammospiza caudacuta
GGTTCTTCCTAAGGGAAAAGCCGTGAAAGCAGCCATGTTGTGGCACTTCTGCACTCCCTTTGGGATGCCTTTGGCAGATGAAGTAAGCCTGGAACTCAGAGCTTCCTGGTTAAAGAAATCCAAGCCCTAGGCTGAAGCCTAACCCTAACCCTAGGCAGATAAATCAGCCTAGGTATAGGGATGGTGCCAAGGAAAAAGCTGTGAAAGCTGCCATGTTGTAGCACTTTGTACTCCCCTTGGGATGCCTTGAACAGCTGCAGTGTGCCTGGAGCCCAGGGCTTCCTAGTTTTAAAAATCCTAGCCCTAGGCCTAAGCCTAACAGTAACCCTGGGAAGGTAAATCAGCCTGGTGTTAGGCTTCTTGCCAAGGAAAAAACCGTGAAAGCAGCCATGTTGTGGCACTTTTGCACTCCCTTTTGGATGCCTTTCACAGCTGCAGTGTGCCTGGAACTCAGGGCTTCCTGATTTTAAAAATCCTAGCCCTAGGCCGAACCCCAACCCTAAGACGAGAAAGGCAAATCAGCCAGGAATTAGGCATGTCCCCAAGGAAAAAGCTGTGGAGGCAGGCATGTTGTGGTACTTTTGCGCTCTTCTTGGCTAGTCCTTCGCAGCTGCTGTGTTCTTGGAACTCAGGGCTTTCTGGTTAATAGAGCCCTTACCCTAGGCGTAACTCAAACCTTAAGCCTAGGAAGGAAAATCAGCCTATGGTTCGGGATGGTCTCATGGAAATATCAGTGGTGGCAGCCAAGTTGCGTCACTTTTGCGCTCCCCTTGGGATGCCTTTCGCAGCTGCAGTGTGCCTGGAGCCCAGGGCTTCCTGGTTTTAAAAGTCCTAGGCCTAAGCCTAACAGTAACCCTAGGAAGGTAAATCAGCCGGGTATTAGGGTTCTTCCTAAGGGAAAAGCCGTGAAAGCAGCCATGTTGTGGCACTTCTGCACTCCCTTTGGGATGCCTTTGGCAGATGAAGTAAGCCTGGAACTCAGGGCTTCCTGGTTAAAGAAATCCAAGCCCTAGGCTGAACCCTAACCCTAACCCTAGGCAGATAAATCAGCCTAGGTATAGGGATGGTGCCAAGGAAAAAGCTGTGAAAGCTGCCATGTTGTTGCACTTTTGTACTCCCCTTGGGATGCCTTGAACAGCTGCAGTGTGCCCGGAGCCCAGGGCTTCCTAGTTTTAAAAATCCTAGCCCTAGGCCTAAGCCTAACAGTAACCCTGGGAAGGTAAATCAGCCTGGTGTTAGGCTTCTTGCCAAGGAAAAAACCGTGAAAGCAGCCATGTTGTGGCACTTTTGCACTCCCTTTTGGATGCCTTTCACAGCTCCACTGTGCCTGGAACTCAGGGCTTCCTGATTTTAAAAATCCTAGCCCTAGGCCGAACCCCAACCCTAAGACGAGAAAGGCAAATCAGCCAGGAATTAGGCATGTCCCCAAGGAAAAAGCTGTGGAGGCAGGCATGTTGTGGTACTTTTGCGCTCTTCTTGGCTAGTCCTTCGCAGCTGCTGTGTTCTTGGAACTCAGGGCTTTCTGGTTAATAGAGCCCTTACCCTAGGCGTAACTCAAACCTTAAGCCTAGGAAGGAAAATCAGCCTATGGTTCGGGATGCTCTCATGGAAATATCAGTGGTGGCAGCCAAGTTGCGTCACTTTTGCGCTCCCCTTGGGATGCCTTTCGCAGCTGCAGTGTGCCTGGAGCCCAGGGCTTCCTGGTTTTAAAAGTCCTAGGCCTAAGCCTAACAGTAACCCTAGGAAGGTAAATCAGCCGGGTATTAGGGTTCTTCCTAAGGGAAAAGCCGTGAAAGCAGCCATGTTGTGGCACTTCTGCACTCCCTTTGGGATGCCTTTGGCAGATGAAGTAAGCCTGGAACTCAGGGCTTCCTGGTCAAAGAAATCCAAGCCCTAGGCTGAACCCTAACCCTAACACTAGGCAGATAAATCAGCCTAGGTATAGGGATGGTGCCAAGGAAAAAGCTGTGAAAGCTGCCATGTTGTTGCACTTTTGTACTCCCCTTGGGATGCCTTGAACAGCTGCAGTGTGCCTGGAGCCAAGGGCTTCCTAGTTTTAAAAATCCTAGCCCTAGGCCTAAGCCTAACAGTAACCCTGGGAAGGTAAATCAGCCTGGTGTTAGGCTTCTTGCCAAGGAAAAAGCCGTGAAAGCAGCCATGTTGTGGCACTTTTGCACTCCCTTTTGGATGCCTTTCACAGCTGCAGTGTGCCTGGAACTCAGGGCTTCCTGATTTTAAAAATCCTAGCCCTAGGCCGAACCCCAACCCTAAGACGAGAAAGGCAAATCAGCCAGGAATTAAGCATGTCCCCAAGGAAAAAGCTGTGGAGGCAGGCATGTTGTGGTACTTTTGCGCTCTTCTTGGGTAGTCCTTCGCAGCTGCTGTGTTCTTGGAACTCAGGGCTTTCTGGTTAATAGAGCCCTTACCCTAGGCGTAACTCAAACCTTAACCCTAGGAAGGAAAATCAGCCTATGGTTCGGGATGCTCTCATGGAAATATCAGTGGTGGCAGCCAAGTTGCGTCACTTTTGCGCTCCCCTTGGGATGCCTTTCGCAGCTGCAGTGTGCCTGGAGCCCAGGGCTTCCTGGTTTTAAAAGTCCTAGGCCTAAGCCTAACAGTAACCCTAGGAAGGTAAATCAGCCGGGTATTAGGGTTCTTCCTAAGGGAAAAGCCGTGAAAGCAGCCATGTTGTGGCACTTCTGCACTCCCTTTGGGATGCCTTTGGCAGATGAAGTAAGCCTGGAACTCAGGGCTTCCTGGTTAAAGAAATCCAAGCCCTAGGCTGAACCCTAACCCTAACCCTAGGCAGATAAATCAGCCTAGGTATAGGGATGGTGCCAAGGAAAAAGCTGTGAAAGCTGCCATGTTGTTGCACTTTTGTACTCCCCTTGGGATGCCTTGAACAGCTGCAGTGTGCCCGGAGCCCAGGGCTTCCTAGTTTTAAAAATCCTAGCCCTAGGCCTAAGCCTAACAGTAACCCTGGGAAGGTAAATCAGCCTGGTGTTAGGCTTCTTGCCAAGGAAAAAGCCGTGAAAGCAGCCATGTTGTGGCACTTTTGCACTCCCTTTTGGATGCCTTTCACAGCTCCACTGTGCCTGGAACTCAGGGCTTCCTGATTTTAAAAATCCTAGCCCTAGGCCGAACCCCAACCCTAAGACGAGAAAGGCAAATCAGCCAGGAATTAGGCATGTCCCCAAGGAAAAAGCTGTGGAGGCAGGCATGTTGTGGTACTTTTGCGCTCTTCTTGGCTAGTCCTTCGCAGCTGCTGTGTTCTTGGAACTCAGGGCTTTCTGGTTAATAGAGCCCTTACCCTAGGCGTAACTCAAACCTTAAGCCTAGGAAGGAAAATCAGCCTATGGTTCGGGATGGTCTCATGGAAATATCAGTGGTGGCAGCCAAGTTGCGTCACTTTTGCGCTCCCCTTGGGATGCCTTTCGCAGCTGCAGTGTGCCTGGAGCCCAGGGCTTCCTGGTTTTAAAAGTCCTAGGCCTAAGCCTAACAGTAACCCTAGGAAGGTAAATCAGCCGGGTATTAGGGTTCTTCCTAAGGGAAAAGCCGTGAAAGCAGCCATGTTGTGGCACTTCTGCACTCCCTTTGGGATGCCTTTGGCAGATGAAGTAAGCCTGGAACTCAGGGCTTCCTGGTTAAAGAAATCCAAGCCCTAGGCTGAAGCCTAACCCTAACCCTAGGCAGATAAATCAGCCTAGGTATAGGGATGGTGCCAAGGAAAAAGCTGTGAAAGCTGCCATGTTGTAGCACTTTTGTACTCCCCTTGGGATGCCTTGAACAGCTGCAGTGTGCCTGGAGCCCAGGGCTTCCTAGTTTTAAAAATCCTAGCCCTAGGCCTAAGCCTAACAGTAACCCTGGGAAGGTAAATCAGCCTGGTGTTAGGCTTCTTGCCAAGGAAAAAGCCGTGAAAGCAGCCATGTTGTGGCACTTTTGCACTCCCTTTTGGATGCCTTTCACAGCTGCAGTGTGCCTGGAACTCAGGGCTTCCTGATTTTAAAAATCCTAGCCCTAGGCCGAACCCCAACCCTGAGACGAGAAAGGCAAATCAGCCAGGAATTAGGCATGTCCCCAAGGAAAAAGCTGTGGAGGCAGGCATGTTGTGGTACTTTTGCGCTCTTCTTGGCTAGTCCTTCGCAGCTGCTGTGTTCTTGGAACTCAGGGCTTTCTGGTTAATAGAGCCCTTACCCTAGGCGTAACTCAAACCTTAACCCTAGGAAGGAAAATCAGCCTATGGTTCGGGATGGTCTCATGGAAATATCAGTGGTGGCAGCCAAGTTGCGTCACTTTTGCGCTCCCCTTGGGATGCCTTTCGCAGCTGCAGTGTGCCTGGAGCCCAGGGCTTCCTGGTTTTAAAAGTCCTAGGCCTAAGCCTAACAGTAACCCTAGGAAGGTAAATCAGCTGGGTATTAGGGTTCTTCCTAAGGGAAAAGCCGTGAAAGCAGCCATGTTGTGGCACTTCTGCACTCCCTTTGGGATGCCTTTGGCAGATGAAGTAAGCCTGGAACTCAGGGCTTCCTGGTCAAAGAAATCCAAGCCCTAGGCTGAACCCTAACCCTAACCCTAGGCAGATAAATCAGCCTAGGTATAGGGATGGTGCCAAGGAAAAAGCTGTGAAAGCTGCCATGTTGTTGCACTTTTGTACTCCCCTTGGGATGCCTTGAACAGCTGCAGTGTGCCTGGAGCCCAGGGCTTCCTAGTTTTAAAAATCCTAGCCCTAGGCCTAAGCCTAACAGTACCCCTGGGAAGGCAAATCAGCCTGGTGTTAGGCTTCTTGCCAAGGAAAAAGCCGTGAAAGCAGCCATGTTGTGGCACTTTTGCACTCCCTTTTGGATGCCTTTCACAGCTGCAGTGTGCCTGGAACTCAGGGCTTCCTGATTTTAAAAATCCTAGCCCTAGGCCGAACCCCAACCCTAAGACGAGAAAGGCAAATCAGCCAGGAATTAGGCATGTCCCCAAGGAAAAAGCTGTGGAGGCAGGCATGTTGTGGTACTTTTGCGCTCTTCTTGGCTAGTCCTTCGCAGCTGCTGTGTTCTTGGAACTCAGGGCTTTCTGGTTAATAGAGCCCTTACCCTAGGCGTAACTCAAACCTTAACCCTAGGAAGGAAAATCAGCCTATGGTTCGGGATGCTCTCATGGAAATATCAGTGGTGGCAGCCAAGTTGCGTCACTTTTGCGCTCCCCTTGGGATGCCTTTCGCAGCTGCAGTGTGCCTGGAGCCCAGGGCTTCCTGGTTTTAAAAGTCCTAGGCCTAAGCCTAACAGTAACCCTAGGAAGGTAAATCAGCCGGGTATTAGGGTTCTTCCTAAGGGAAAAGCCGTGAAAGCAGCCATGTTGTGGCACTTCTGCACTCCCTTTGGGATGCCTTTGGCAGATGAAGTAAGCCTGGAACTCAGGGCTTCCTGGTTAAAGAAATCCAAGCCCTAGGCTGAAGCCTAACCCTAACCCTAGGCAGATAAATCAGCCTAGGTATAGGGATGGTGCCAAGGAAAAAGCTGTGAAAGCTGCCATGTTGTAGCACTTTTGTACTCCCCTTGGGATGCCTTGAACAGCTGCAGTGTGCCTGGAGCCCAGGGCTTCCTAGTTTTAAAAATCCTAGCCCTAGGCCTAAGCCTAACAGTAACCCTGGGAAGGTAAATCAGCCTGGTGTTAGGCTTCTTGCCAAGGAAAAAGCCGTGAAAGCAGCCATGTTGTGGCACTTTTGCACTCCCTTTTGGATGCCTTTCACAGCTGCAGTGTGCCTGGAACTCAGGGCTTCCTGATTTTAAAAATCCTAGCCCTAGGCCGAACCCCAACCCTAAGACGAGAAAGGCAAATCAGCCAGGAATTAGGCATGTCCCCAAGGAAAAAGCTGTGGAGGCAGGCATGTTGTGGTACTTTTGCGCTCTTCTTGGCTAGTCCTTCGCAGCTGCTGTGTTCTTGGAACTCAGGGCTTTCTGGTTAATAGACCCTTACCCTAGGCGTAACTCAAACCTTAACCCTAGGAAGGAAAATCAGCCTATGGTTCGGGATGGTCTCATGGAAATATCAGTGGTGGCAGCCAAGTTGCGTCACTTTTGCGCTCCCCTTGGGATGCCTTTCGCAGCTGCAGTGTGCCTGGAGCCCAGGGCTTCCTGGTTTTAAAAGTCCTAGGCCTAAGCCTAACAGTAACCCTAGGAAGGTAAATCAGCCGGGTATTAGGGTTCTTCCTAAGGGAAAAGCCGTGAAAGCAGCCATGTTGTGGCACTTCTGCACTCCCTTTGGGATGCCTTTGGCAGATGAAGTAAGCCTGGAACTCAGGGCTTCCTGGTCAAAGAAATCCAAGCCCTAGGCTGAACCCTAACCCTAACACTAGGCAGATAAATCAGCCTAGGTATAGGGATGGTGCCAAGGAAAAAGCTGTGAAAGCTGCCATGTTGTTGCACTTTTGTACTCCCCTTGGGATGCCTTGAACAGCTGCAGTGTGCCCGGAGCCCAGGGCTTCCTAGTTTTAAAAATCCTAGCCCTAGGCCTAAGCCTAACAGTAACCCTGGGAAGGTAAATCAGCCTGGTGTTAGGCTTCTTGCCAAGGAAAAAGCCGTGAAAGCAGCCATGTTGTGGCACTTTTGCACTCCCTTTTGGATGCCTTTCACAGCTGCAGTGTGCCTGGAACTCAGGGCTTCCTGATTTTAAAAATCCTAGCCCTAGGCCGAACCCCAACCCTAAGACGAGAAAGGCAAATCAGCCAGGAATTAGGCATGTCCCCAAGGAAAAAGCTGTGGAGGCAGGCATGTTGTGGTACTTTTGCGCTCTTCTTGGCTAGTCCTTCGCAGCTGCTGTGTTCTTGGAACTCAGGGCTTTCTGGTTAATAGAGCCCTTACCCTAGGCGTAACTCAAACCTTAAGCCTAGGAAGGAAAATCAGCCTATGGTTCGGGATGGTCTCATGGAAATATCAGTGGTGGCAGCCAAGTTGCGTCACTTTTGCGCTCCCCTTGGGATGCCTTTCGCAGCTGCAGTGTGCCTGGAGCCCAGGGCTTCCTGGTTTTAAAAGTCCTAGGCCTAAGCCTAACAGTAACCCTAGGAAGGTAAATCAGCCGGGTATTAGGGTTCTTCCTAAGGGAAAAGCCGTGAAAGCAGCCATGTTGTGGCACTTCTGCACTCCCTTTGGGATGCCTTTGGCAGATGAAGTAAGCCTGGAACTCAGGGCTTCCTGGTTAAAGAAATCCAAGCCCTAGGCTGAACCCTAACCCTAACCCTAGGCAGATAAATCAGCCTAGGTATAGGGATGGTGCCAAGGAAAAAGCTGTGAAAGCTGCCATGTTGTTGCACTTTTGTACTCCCCTTGGGATGCCTTGAACAGCTGCAGTGTGCCCGGAGCCCAGGGCTTCCTAGTTTTAAAAATCCTAGCCCTAGGCCTAAGCCTAACAGTAACCCTGGGAAGGTAAATCAGCCTGGTGTTAGGCTTCTTGCCAAGGAAAAAACCGTGAAAGCAGCCATGTTGTGGCACTTTTGCACTCCCTTTTGGATGCCTTTCACAGCTCCACTGTGCCTGGAACTCAGGGCTTCCTGATTTTAAAAATCCTAGCCCTAGGCCGAACCCCAACCCTAAGACGAGAAAGGCAAATCAGCCAGGAATTAGGCATGTCCCCAAGGAAAAAGCTGTGGAGGCAGGCATGTTGTGGTACTTTTGCGCTCTTCTTGGCTAGTCCTTCGCAGCTGCTGTGTTCTTGGAACTCAGGGCTTTCTGGTTAATAGAGCCCTTACCCTAGGCGTAACTCAAACCTTAAGCCTAGGAAGGAAAATCAGCCTATGGTTCGGGATGCTCTCATGGAAATATCAGTGGTGGCAGCCAAGTTGCGTCACTTTTGCGCTCCCCTTGGGATGCCTTTCGCAGCTGCAGTGTGCCTGGAGCCCAGGGCTTCCTGGTTTTAAAAGTCCTAGGCCTAAGCCTAACAGTAACCCTAGGAAGGTAAATCAGCCGGGTATTAGGGTTCTTCCTAAGGGAAAAGCCGTGAAAGCAGCCATGTTGTGGCACTTCTGCACTCCCTTTGGGATGCCTTTGGCAGATGAAGTAAGCCTGGAACTCAGGGCTTCCTGGTCAAAGAAATCCAAGCCCTAGGCTGAACCCTAACCCTAACACTAGGCAGATAAATCAGCCTAGGTATAGGGATGGTGCCAAGGAAAAAGCTGTGAAAGCTGCCATGTTGTTGCACTTTTGTACTCCCCTTGGGATGCCTTGAACAGCTGCAGTGTGCCCGGAGCCCAGGGCTTCCTAGTTTTAAAAATCCTAGCCCTAGGCCTAAGCCTAACAGTAACCCTGGGAAGGTAAATCAGCCTGGTGTTAGGCTTCTTGCCAAGGAAAAAGCCGTGAAAGCAGCCATGTTGTGGCACTTTTGCACTCCCTTTTGGATGCCTTTCACAGCTGCAGTGTGCCTGGAACTCAGGGCTTCCTGATTTTAAAAATCCTAGCCCTAGGCCGAACCCCAACCCTAAGACGAGAAAGGCAAATCAGCCAGGAATTAGGCATGTCCCCAAGGAAAAAGCTGTGGAGGCAGGCATGTTGTGGTACTTTTGCGCTCTTCTTGGCTAGTCCTTCGCAGCTGCTGTGTTCTTGGAACTCAGGGCTTTCTGGTTAATAGAGCCCTTACCCTAGGCGTAACTCAAACCTTAACCCTAGGAAGGAAAATCAGCCTATGGTTCGGGATGCTCTCATGGAAATATCAGTGGTGGCAGCCAAGTTGCGTCACTTTTGCGCTCCCCTTGGGATGCCTTTCGCAGCTGCAGTGTGCCTGGAGCCCAGGGCTTCCTGGTTTTAAAAGTCCTAGACCTAAGCCTAACAGTAACCCTAGGAAGGTAAATCAGCCGGGTATTAGGGTTCTTCCTAAGGGAAAAGCCGTGAAAGCAGCCATGTTGTGGCACTTCTGCACTCCCTTTGGGATGCCTTTGGCAGATGAAGTAAGCCTGGAACTCAGGGCTTCCTGGTTAAAGAAATCCAAGCCCTAGGCTGAAGCCTAACCCTAACCCTAGGCAGATAAATCAGCCTAGGTATAGGGATGGTGCCAAGGAAAAAGCTGTGAAAGCTGCCATGTTGTTGCACTTTTGTACTCCCCTTGGGATGCCTTGAACAGCTGCAGTGTGCCCGGAGCCCAGGGCTTCCTAGTTTTAAAAATCCTAGCCCTAGGCCTAAGCCTAACAGTAACCCTGGGAAGGTAAATCAGCCTGGTGTTAGGCTTCTTGCCAAGGAAAAAACCGTGAAAGCAGCCATGTTGTGGCACTTTTGCACTCCCTTTTGGATGCCTTTCACAGCTCCACTGTGCCTGGAACTCAGGGCTTCCTGATTTTAAAAATCCTAGCCCTAGGCCGAACCCCAACCCTAAGACGAGAAAGGCAAATCAGCCAGGAATTAGGCATGTCCCCAAGGAAAAAGCTGTGGAGGCAGGCATGTTGTGGTACTTTTGCGCTCTTCTTGGCTAGTCCTTCGCAGCTGCTGTGTTCTTGGAACTCAGGGCTTTCTGGTTAATAGACCCTTACCCTAGGCGTAACTCAAACCTTAAGCCTAGGAAGGAAAATCAGCCTATGGTTCGGGATGCTCTCATGGAAATATCAGTGGTGGCAGCCAAGTTGCGTCACTTTTGCGCTCCCCTTGGGATGCCTTTCGCAGCTGCAGTGTGCCTGGAGCCCAGGGCTTCCTGGTTTTAAAAGTCCTAGGCCTAAGCCTAACAGTAACCCTAGGAAGGTAAATCAGCCGGGTATTAGGGTTCTTCCTAAGGGAAAAGCCGTGAAAGCAGCCATGTTGTGGCACTTCTGCACTCCCTTTGGGATGCCTTTGGCAGATGAAGTAAGCCTGGAACTCAGAGCTTCCTGGTTAAAGAAATCCAAGCCCTAGGCTGAAGCCTAACCCTAACCCTAGGCAGATAAATCAGCCTAGGTATAGGGATGGTGCCAAGGAAAAAGCTGTGAAAGCTGCCATGTTGTAGCACTTTTGTACTCCCCTTGGGATGCCTTGAACAGCTGCAGTGTGCCTGGAGCCCAGGGCTTCCTAGTTTTAAAAATCCTAGCCCTAGGCCTAAGCCTAACAGTAACCCTGGGAAGGTAAATCAGCCTGGTGTTAGGCTTCTTGCCAAGGAAAAAACCGTGAAAGCAGCCATGTTGTGGCACTTTTGCACTCCCTTTTGGATGCCTTTCACAGCTGCAGTGTGCCTGGAACTCAGGGCTTCCTGATTTTAAAAATCCTAGCCCTAGGCCGAACCCCAACCCTAAGACGAGAAAGGCAAATCAGCCAGGAATTAGGCATGTCCCCAAGGAAAAAGCTGTGGAGGCAGGCATGTTGTGGTACTTTTGCGCTCTTCTTGGCTAGTCCTTCGCAGCTGCTGTGTTCTTGGAACTCAGGGCTTTCTGGTTAATAGAGCCCTTACCCTAGGCGTAACTCAAACCTTAAGCCTAGGAAGGAAAATCAGCCTATGGTTCGGGATGGTCTCATGGAAATATCAGTGGTGGCAGCCAAGTTGCGTCACTTTTGCGCTCCCCTTGGGATGCCTTTCGCAGCTGCAGTGTGCCTGGAGCCCAGGGCTTCCTGGTTTTAAAAGTCCTAGGCCTAAGCCTAACAGTAACCCTAGGAAGGTAAATCAGCCGGGTATTAGGGTTCTTCCTAAGGGAAAAGCCGTGAAAGCAGCCATGTTGTGGCACTTCTGCACTCCCTTTGGGATGCCTTTGGCAGATGAAGTAAGCCTGGAACTCAGGGCTTCCTGGTTAAAGAAATCCAAGCCCTAGGCTGAACCCTAACCCTAACCCTAGGCAGATAAATCAGCCTAGGTATAGGGATGGTGCCAAGGAAAAAGCTGTGAAAGCTGCCATGTTGTTGCACTTTTGTACTCCCCTTGGGATGCCTTGAACAGCTGCAGTGTGCCCGGAGCCCAGGGCTTCCTAGTTTTAAAAATCCTAGCCCTAGGCCTAAGCCTAACAGTAACCCTGGGAAGGTAAATCAGCCTGGTGTTAGGCTTCTTGCCAAGGAAAAAACCGTGAAAGCAGCCATGTTGTGGCACTTTTGCACTCCCTTTTGGATGCCTTTCACAGCTCCACTGTGCCTGGAACTCAGGGCTTCCTGATTTTAAAAATCCTAGCCCTAGGCCGAACCCCAACCCTAAGACGAGAAAGGCAAATCAGCCAGGAATTAGGCATGTCCCCAAGGAAAAAGCTGTGGAGGCAGGCATGTTGTGGTACTTTTGCGCTCTTCTTGGCTAGTCCTTCGCAGCTGCTGTGTTCTTGGAACTCAGGGCTTTCTGGTTAATAGAGCCCTTACCCTAGGCGTAACTCAAACCTTAAGCCTAGGAAGGAAAATCAGCCTATGGTTCGGGATGCTCTCATGGAAATATCAGTGGTGGCAGCCAAGTTGCGTCACTTTTGCGCTCCCCTTGGGATGCCTTTCGCAGCTGCAGTGTGCCTGGAGCCCAGGGCTTCCTGGTTTTAAAAGTCCTAGGCCTAAGCCTAACAGTAACCCTAGGAAGGTAAATCAGCCGGGTATTAGGGTTCTTCCTAAGGGAAAAGCCGTGAAAGCAGCCATGTTGTGGCACTTCTGCACTCCCTTTGGGATGCCTTTGGCAGATGAAGTAAGCCTGGAACTCAGGGCTTCCTGGTCAAAGAAATCCAAGCCCTAGGCTGAACCCTAACCCTAACACTAGGCAGATAAATCAGCCTAGGTATAGGGATGGTGCCAAGGAAAAAGCTGTGAAAGCTGCCATGTTGTTGCACTTTTGTACTCCCCTTGGGATGCCTTGAACAGCTGCAGTGTGCCTGGAGCCAAGGGCTTCCTAGTTTTAAAAATCCTAGCCCTAGGCCTAAGCCTAACAGTAACCCTGGGAAGGTAAATCAGCCTGGTGTTAGGCTTCTTGCCAAGGAAAAAGCCGTGAAAGCAGCCATGTTGTGGCACTTTTGCACTCCCTTTTGGATGCCTTTCACAGCTGCAGTGTGCCTGGAACTCAGGGCTTCCTGATTTTAAAAATCCTAGCCCTAGGCCGAACCCCAACCCTAAGACGAGAAAGGCAAATCAGCCAGGAATTAAGCATGTCCCCAAGGAAAAAGCTGTGGAGGCAGGCATGTTGTGGTACTTTTGCGCTCTTCTTGGGTAGTCCTTCGCAGCTGCTGTGTTCTTGGAACTCAGGGCTTTCTGGTTAATAGAGCCCTTACCCTAGGCGTAACTCAAACCTTAACCCTAGGAAGGAAAATCAGCCTATGGTTCGGGATGCTCTCATGGAAATATCAGTGGTGGCAGCCAAGTTGCGTCACTTTTGCGCTCCCCTTGGGATGCCTTTCGCAGCTGCAGTGTGCCTGGAGCCCAGGGCTTCCTGGTTTTAAAAGTCCTAGGCCTAAGCCTAACAGTAACCCTAGGAAGGTAAATCAGCCGGGTATTAGGGTTCTTCCTAAGGGAAAAGCCGTGAAAGCAGCCATGTTGTGGCACTTCTGCACTCCCTTTGGGATGCCTTTGGCAGATGAAGTAAGCCTGGAACTCAGGGCTTCCTGGTTAAAGAAATCCAAGCCCTAGGCTGAACCCTAACCCTAACCCTAGGCAGATAAATCAGCCTAGGTATAGGGATGGTGCCAAGGAAAAAGCTGTGAAAGCTGCCATGTTGTTGCACTTTTGTACTCCCCTTGGGATGCCTTGAACAGCTGCAGTGTGCCCGGAGCCCAGGGCTTCCTAGTTTTAAAAATCCTAGCCCTAGGCCTAAGCCTAACAGTAACCCTGGGAAGGTAAATCAGCCTGGTGTTAGGCTTCTTGCCAAGGAAAAAGCCGTGAAAGCAGCCATGTTGTGGCACTTTTGCACTCCCTTTTGGATGCCTTTCACAGCTCCACTGTGCCTGGAACTCAGGGCTTCCTGATTTTAAAAATCCTAGCCCTAGGCCGAACCCCAACCCTAAGACGAGAAAGGCAAATCAGCCAGGAATTAGGCATGTCCCCAAGGAAAAAGCTGTGGAGGCAGGCATGTTGTGGTACTTTTGCGCTCTTCTTGGCTAGTCCTTCGCAGCTGCTGTGTTCTTGGAACTCAGGGCTTTCTGGTTAATAGAGCCCTTACCCTAGGCGTAACTCAAACCTTAAGCCTAGGAAGGAAAATCAGCCTATGGTTCGGGATGGTCTCATGGAAATATCAGTGGTGGCAGCCAAGTTGCGTCACTTTTGCGCTCCCCTTGGGATGCCTTTCGCAGCTGCAGTGTGCCTGGAGCCCAGGGCTTCCTGGTTTTAAAAGTCCTAGGCCTAAGCCTAACAGTAACCCTAGGAAGGTAAATCAGCCGGGTATTAGGGTTCTTCCTAAGGGAAAAGCCGTGAAAGCAGCCATGTTGTGGCACTTCTGCACTCCCTTTGGGATGCCTTTGGCAGATGAAGTAAGCCTGGAACTCAGGGCTTCCTGGTTAAAGAAATCCAAGCCCTAGGCTGAAGCCTAACCCTAACCCTAGGCAGATAAATCAGCCTAGGTATAGGGATGGTGCCAAGGAAAAAGCTGTGAAAGCTGCCATGTTGTAGCACTTTTGTACTCCCCTTGGGATGCCTTGAACAGCTGCAGTGTGCCTGGAGCCCAGGGCTTCCTAGTTTTAAAAATCCTAGCCCTAGGCCTAAGCCTAACAGTAACCCTGGGAAGGTAAATCAGCCTGGTGTTAGGCTTCTTGCCAAGGAAAAAGCCGTGAAAGCAGCCATGTTGTGGCACTTTTGCACTCCCTTTTGGATGCCTTTCACAGCTGCAGTGTGCCTGGAACTCAGGGCTTCCTGATTTTAAAAATCCTAGCCCTAGGCCGAACCCCAACCCTGAGACGAGAAAGGCAAATCAGCCAGGAATTAGGCATGTCCCCAAGGAAAAAGCTGTGGAGGCAGGCATGTTGTGGTACTTTTGCGCTCTTCTTGGCTAGTCCTTCGCAGCTGCTGTGTTCTTGGAACTCAGGGCTTTCTGGTTAATAGAGCCCTTACCCTAGGCGTAACTCAAACCTTAACCCTAGGAAGGAAAATCAGCCTATGGTTCGGGATGGTCTCATGGAAATATCAGTGGTGGCAGCCAAGTTGCGTCACTTTTGCGCTCCCCTTGGGATGCCTTTCGCAGCTGCAGTGTGCCTGGAGCCCAGGGCTTCCTGGTTTTAAAAGTCCTAGGCCTAAGCCTAACAGTAACCCTAGGAAGGTAAATCAGCTGGGTATTAGGGTTCTTCCTAAGGGAAAAGCCGTGAAAGCAGCCATGTTGTGGCACTTCTGCACTCCCTTTGGGATGCCTTTGGCAGATGAAGTAAGCCTGGAACTCAGGGCTTCCTGGTCAAAGAAATCCAAGCCCTAGGCTGAACCCTAACCCTAACCCTAGGCAGATAAATCAGCCTAGGTATAGGGATGGTGCCAAGGAAAAAGCTGTGAAAGCTGCCATGTTGTTGCACTTTTGTACTCCCCTTGGGATGCCTTGAACAGCTGCAGTGTGCCTGGAGCCCAGGGCTTCCTAGTTTTAAAAATCCTAGCCCTAGGCCTAAGCCTAACAGTACCCCTGGGAAGGCAAATCAGCCTGGTGTTAGGCTTCTTGCCAAGGAAAAAGCCGTGAAAGCAGCCATGTTGTGGCACTTTTGCACTCCCTTTTGGATGCCTTTCACAGCTGCAGTGTGCCTGGAACTCAGGGCTTCCTGATTTTAAAAATCCTAGCCCTAGGCCGAACCCCAACCCTAAGACGAGAAAGGCAAATCAGCCAGGAATTAGGCATGTCCCCAAGGAAAAAGCTGTGGAGGCAGGCATGTTGTGGTACTTTTGCGCTCTTCTTGGCTAGTCCTTCGCAGCTGCTGTGTTCTTGGAACTCAGGGCTTTCTGGTTAATAGAGCCCTTACCCTAGGCGTAACTCAAACCTTAACCCTAGGAAGGAAAATCAGCCTATGGTTCGGGATGCTCTCATGGAAATATCAGTGGTGGCAGCCAAGTTGCGTCACTTTTGCGCTCCCCTTGGGATGCCTTTCGCAGCTGCAGTGTGCCTGGAGCCCAGGGCTTCCTGGTTTTAAAAGTCCTAGGCCTAAGCCTAACAGTAACCCTAGGAAGGTAAATCAGCCGGGTATTAGGGTTCTTCCTAAGGGAAAAGCCGTGAAAGCAGCCATGTTGTGGCACTTCTGCACTCCCTTTGGGATGCCTTTGGCAGATGAAGTAAGCCTGGAACTCAGGGCTTCCTGGTTAAAGAAATCCAAGCCCTAGGCTGAAGCCTAACCCTAACCCTAGGCAGATAAATCAGCCTAGGTATAGGGATGGTGCCAAGGAAAAAGCTGTGAAAGCTGCCATGTTGTAGCACTTTTGTACTCCCCTTGGGATGCCTTGAACAGCTGCAGTGTGCCTGGAGCCCAGGGCTTCCTAGTTTTAAAAATCCTAGCCCTAGGCCTAAGCCTAACAGTAACCCTGGGAAGGTAAATCAGCCTGGTGTTAGGCTTCTTGCCAAGGAAAAAGCCGTGAAAGCAGCCATGTTGTGGCACTTTTGCACTCCCTTTTGGATGCCTTTCACAGCTGCAGTGTGCCTGGAACTCAGGGCTTCCTGATTTTAAAAATCCTAGCCCTAGGCCGAACCCCAACCCTAAGACGAGAAAGGCAAATCAGCCAGGAATTAGGCATGTCCCCAAGGAAAAAGCTGTGGAGGCAGGCATGTTGTGGTACTTTTGCGCTCTTCTTGGCTAGTCCTTCGCAGCTGCTGTGTTCTTGGAACTCAGGGCTTTCTGGTTAATAGACCCTTACCCTAGGCGTAACTCAAACCTTAACCCTAGGAAGGAAAATCAGCCTATGGTTCGGGATGGTCTCATGGAAATATCAGTGGTGGCAGCCAAGTTGCGTCACTTTTGCGCTCCCCTTGGGATGCCTTTCGCAGCTGCAGTGTGCCTGGAGCCCAGGGCTTCCTGGTTTTAAAAGTCCTAGGCCTAAGCCTAACAGTAACCCTAGGAAGGTAAATCAGCCGGGTATTAGGGTTCTTCCTAAGGGAAAAGCCGTGAAAGCAGCCATGTTGTGGCACTTCTGCACTCCCTTTGGGATGCCTTTGGCAGATGAAGTAAGCCTGGAACTCAGGGCTTCCTGGTTAAAAAACTCCAAGCCCTAGGCTGAACCCTAACCCTAACCCTAGGCAGATAAATCAGCCTAGGTATAGGGATGGTGCCAAGGAAAAAGCTGTGAAAGCTGCCATGTTGTTGCACTTTTGTACTCCCCTTGGGATGCCTTGAACAGCTGCAGTGTGCCTGGACCCCAGGGTTTCATAGTTTTAAAAATCCTAGCCCTAGGCCTAAGCCTAACAGTAACCCTGGGAAGGTAAATCAGCCTGGTGTTAGGCTTCTTGCCAAGGAAAAAGCCGTGAAAGCAGCCATGTTGTGGCACTTTTGCATTCCCTTTTGGATGCCTTTCACAGCTGCAGTGTGCCTGGAACTCAGGGCTTCCTGATTTTAAAAATCCTAGCCCTAGGCCGAACCCCAACCCTAAGACGAGAAAGGCAAATCAGCCAGGAATTAGGCATGTCCCCAAGGAAAAAGCTGTGGAGGCAGGCATGTTGTGGTACTTTTGCGCTCTTCTTGGCTAGTCCTTCGCAGCTGCTGTGTTCTTGGAACTCAGGGCTTTCTGGTTAATAGAGCCCTTACCCTAGGCGTAACTCAAACCTTAAGCCTAGGAAGGAAAATCAGCCTATGGTTCGGGATGCTCTCATGGAAATATCAGTGGTGGCAGCCAAGTTGCGTCACTTTTGCGCTCCCCTTGGGATGCCTTTCGCAGCTGCAGTGTGCCTGGAGCCCAGGGCTTCCTGGTTTTAAAAGTCCTAGGCCTAAGCCTAACAGTAACCCTAGGAAGGTAAATCAGCCGGGTATTAGGGTTCTTCCTAAGGGAAAAGCCGTGAAAGCAGCCATGTTGTGGCACTTCTGCACTCCCTTTGGGATGCCTTTGGCAGATGAAGTAAGCCTGGAACTCAGGGCTTCCTGGTTAAAAAACTCCAAGCCCTAGGCTGAAGCCTAACCCTAACCCTAGGCAGATAAATCAGCCTAGGTATAGGGATGGTGCCAAGGAAAAAGCTGTGAAAGCTGCCATGTTGTTGCACTTTTGTACTCCCCTTGGGATGCCTTGAACAGCTGCAGTGTGCCTGGAGCCAAGGGCTTCCTAGTTTTAAAAATCCTAGCCCTAGGCCTAAGCCTAACAGTAACCCTGGGAAGGTAAATCAGCCTGGTGTTAGGCTTCTTGCCAAGGAAAAAGCCGTGAAAGCAGCCATGTTGTGGCACTTTTGCACTCCCTTTTGGATGCCTTTCACAGCTCCACTGTGCCTGGAACTCAGGGCTTCCTGATTTTAAAAATCCTAGCCCTAGGCCGAACCCCAACCCTAAGACGAGAAAGGCAAATCAGCCAGGAATTAGGCATGTCCCCAAGGAAAAAGCTGTGGAGGCAGGCATGTTGTGGTACTTTTGCGCTCTTCTTGGCTAGTCCTTCGCAGCTGCTGTGTTCTTGGAACTCAGGGCTTTCTGGTTAATAGAGCCCTTACCCTAGGCGTAACTCAAACCTTAACCCTAGGAAGGAAAATCAGCCTATGGTTCGGGATGCTCTCATGGAAATATCAGTGGTGGCAGCCAAGTTGCGTCACTTTTGCGCTCCCCTTGGGATGCCTTTCGCAGCTGCAGTGTGCCTGGAGCCCAGGGCTTCCTGGTTTTAAAAGTCCTAGGCCTAAGCCTAACAGTAACCCTAGGAAGGTAAATCAGCCGGGTATTAGGGTTCTTCCTAAGGGAAAAGCCGTGAAAGCAGCCATGTTGTGGCACTTCTGCACTCCCTTTGGGATGCCTTTGGCAGATGAAGTAAGCCTGGAACTCAGGGCTTCCTGGTTAAAGAAATCCAAGCCCTAGGCTGAACCCTAACCCTAACCCTAGGCAGATAAATCAGCCTAGGTATAGGGATGGTGCCAAGGAAAAAGCTGTGAAAGCTGCCATGTTGTAGCACTTTTGTACTCCCCTTGGGATGCCTTGAACAGCTGCAGTGTGTCTGGAGCCCAGGGCATCCTAGTTTTAAAAATCCTAGCCCTAGGCCTAAGCCTAACAGTAACCCTGGGAAGGTAAATCAGCCTGGTGTTAGGCTTCTTGCCAAGGAAAAAGCCGTGAAAGCAGCCATGTTGTGGCACTTTTGCACTCCCTTTTGGATGCCTTTCACAGCTGCAGTGTGCCTGGAACTCAGGGCTTCCTGATTTTAAAAATCCTAGCCCTAGGCCGAACCCCAACCCTGAGACGAGAAAGGCAAATCAGCCAGGAATTAGGCATGTCCCCAAGGAAAAAGCTGTGGAGGCAGGCATGTTGTGGTACTTTTGCGCTCTTCTTGGCTAGTCCTTCGCAGCTGCTGTGTTCTTGGAACTCAGGGCTTTCTGGTTAATAGAGCCCTTACCCTAGGCGTAACTCAAACCTTAACCCTAGGAAGGAAAATCAGCCTATGGTTCGGGATGCTCTCATGGAAATATCAGTGGTGGCAGCCAAGTTGCGTCACTTTTGCGCTCCCCTTGGGATGCCTTTCGCAGCTGCAGTGTGCCTGGAGCCCAGGGCTTCCTGGTTTTAAAAGTCCTAGACCTAAGCCTAACAGTAACCCTAGGAAGGTAAATCAGCCGGGTATTAGGGTTCTTCCTAAGGGAAAAGCCGTGAAAGCAGCCATGTTGTGGCACTTCTGCACTCCCTTTGGGATGCCTTTGGCAGATGAAGTAAGCCTGGAACTCAGGGCTTCCTGGTTAAAGAAATCCAAGCCCTAGGCTGAAGCCTAACCCTAACCCTAGGCAGATAAATCAGCCTAGGTATAGGGATGGTGCCAAGGAAAAAGCTGTGAAAGCTGCCATGTTGTTGCACTTTTGTACTCCCCTTGGGATGCCTTGAACAGCTGCAGTGTGCCCGGAGCCCAGGGCTTCCTAGTTTTAAAAATCCTAGCCCTAGGCCTAAGCCTAACAGTAACCCTGGGAAGGTAAATCAGCCTGGTGTTAGGCTTCTTGCCAAGGAAAAAGCCGTGAAAGCAGCCATGTTGTGGCACTTTTGCACTCCCTTTTGGATGCCTTTCACAGCTCCACTGTGCCTGGAACTCAGGGCTTCCTGATTTTAAAAATCCTAGCCCTAGGCCGAACCCCAACCCTAAGACGAGAAAGGCAAATCAGCCAGGAATTAGGCATGTCCCCAAGGAAAAAGCTGTGGAGGCAGGCATGTTGTGGTACTTTTGCGCTCTTCTTGGGTAGTCCTTCGCAGCTGCTGTGTTCTTGGAACTCAGGGCTTTCTGGTTAATAGAGCCCTTACCCTAGGCGTAACTCAAACCTTAACCCTAGGAAGGAAAATCAGCCTATGGTTCGGGATGCTCTCATGGAAATATCAGTGGTGGCAGCCAAGTTGCGTCACTTTTGCGCTCCCCTTGGGATGCCTTTCGCAGCTGCAGTGTGCCTGGAGCCCAGGGCTTCCTGGTTTTAAAAGTCCTAGGCCTAAGCCTAACAGTAACCCTAGGAAGGTAAATCAGCCGGGTATTAGGGTTCTTCCTAAGGGAAAAGCCGTGAAAGCAGCCATGTTGTGGCACTTCTGCACTCCCTTTGGGATGCCTTTGGCAGATGAAGTAAGCCTGGAACTCAGGGCTTCCTGGTTAAAGAAATCCAAGCCCTAGGCTGAACCCTAACCCTAACCCTAGGCAGATAAATCAGCCTAGGTATAGGGATGGTGCCAAGGAAAAAGCTGTGAAAGCTGCCATGTTGTAGCACTTTTGTACTCCCCTTGGGATGCCTTGAACAGCTGCAGTGTGCCTGGAGCCAAGGGCTTCCTAGTTTTAAAAATCCTAGCCCTAGGCCTAAGCCTAACAGTAACCCTGGGAAGGTAAATCAGCCTGGTGTTAGGCTTCTTGCCAAGGAAAAAGCCGTGAAAGCAGCCATGTTGTGGCACTTTTGCACTCCCTTTTGGATGCCTTTCACAGCTGCAGTGTGCCTGGAACTCAGGGCTTCCTGATTTTAAAAATCCTAGCCCTAGGCCGAACCCCAACCCTGAGACGAGAAAGGCAAATCAGCCAGGAATTAGGCATGTCCCCAAGGAAAAAGCTGTGGAGGCAGGCATGTTGTGGTACTTTTGCGCTCTTCTTGGCTAGTCCTTCGCAGCTGCTGTGTTCTTGGAACTCAGGGCTTTCTGGTTAATAGAACCCTTACCCTAGGCGTAACTCAAACCTTAAGCCTAGGAAGGAAAATCAGCCTATGGTTCGGGATGGTCTCATGGAAATATCAGTGGTGGCAGCCAAGTTGCGTCACTTTTGCGCTCCCCTTGGGATGCCTTTCGCAGCTGCAGTGTGCCTGGAGCCCAGGGCTTCCTGGTTTTAAAAGTCCTAGGCCTAAGCCTAACAGTAACCCTAGGAAGGTAAATCAGCTGGGTATTAGGGTTCTTCCTAAGGGAAAAGCCGTGAAAGCAGCCATGTTGTGGCACTTCTGCACTCCCTTTGGGATGCCTTTGGCAGATGAAGTAAGCCTGGAACTCAGGGCTTCCTGGTCAAAGAAATCCAAGCCCTAGGCTGAACCCTAACCCTAACCCTAGGCAGATAAATCAGCCTAGGTATAGGGATGGTGCCAAGGAAAAAGCTGTGAAAGCTGCCATGTTGTTGCACTTTTGTACTCCCCTTGGGATGCCTTGAACAGCTGCAGTGTGCCTGGAGCCCAGGGCTTCCTAGTTTTAAAAATCCTAGCCCTAGGCCTAAGCCTAACAGTACCCCTGGGAAGGCAAATCAGCCTGGTGTTAGGCTTCTTGCCAAGGAAAAAGCCGTGAAAGCAGCCATGTTGTGGCACTTTTGCACTCCCTTTTGGATGCCTTTCACAGCTGCAGTGTGCCTGGAACTCAGGGCTTCCTGATTTTAAAAATCCTAGCCCTAGGCCGAACCCCAACCCTAAGACGAGAAAGGCAAATCAGCCAGGAATTAGGCATGTCCCCAAGGAAAAAGCTGTGGAGGCAGGCATGTTGTGCTACTTTTGCGCTCTTCTTGGCTAGTCCTTCGCAGCTGCTGTGTTCTTGGAACTCAGGGCTTTCTGGTTAATAGAGCCCTTACCCTAGGCGTAACTCAAACCTTAACCCTAGGAAGGAAAATCAGCCTATGGTTCGGGATGGTCTCATGGAAATATCAGTGGTGGCAGCCAAGTTGCGTCACTTTTGCGCTCCCCTTGGGATGCCTTTCGCAGCTGCAGTGTGCCTGGAGCCCAGGGCTTCCTGGTTTTAAAGTCCTAGGCCTAAGCCTAACAGTAACCCTAGGAAGGTAAATCAGCCGGGTATTAGGGTTCTTCCTAAGGGAAAAGCCGTGAAAGCAGCCATGTTGTGGCACTTCTGCACTCCCTTTGGGATGCCTTTGGCAGATGAAGTAAGCCTGGAACTCAGGGCTTCCTGGTTAAAGAAATCCAAGCCCTAGGCTGAAGCCTAACCCTAACCCTAGGCAGATAAATCAGCCTAGGTATAGGGATGGTGCCAAGGAAAAAGCTGTGAAAGCTGCCATGTTGTAGCACTTTTGTACTCCCCTTGGGATGCCTTGAACAGCTGCAGTGTGCCTGGAGCCCAGGGCTTCCTAGTTTTAAAAATCCTAGCCCTAGGCCTAAGCCTAACAGTAACCCTGGGAAGGTAAATCAGCCTGGTGTTAGGCTTCTTGCCAAGGAAAAAGCCGTGAACGCAGCCATGTTGTGGCACTTTTGCACTCCCTTTTGGATGCCTTTCACAGCTGCAGTGTGCCTGGAACTCAGGGCTTCCTGATTTTAAAAATCCTAGCCCTAGGCCGAACCCCAACCCTAAGACGAGAAAGGCAAATCAGCCAGGAATTAGGCATGTCCCCAAGGAAAAAGCTGTGGAGGCAGGCATGTTGTGGTACTTTTGCGCTCTTCTTGGCTAGTCCTTCGCAGCTGCTGTGTTCTTGGAACTCAGGGCTTTCTGGTTAATAGAACCCTTACCCTAGGCGTAACTCAAACCTTAAGCCTAGGAAGGAAAATCAGCCTATGGTTCGGGATGGTCTCATGGAAATATCAGTGGTGGCAGCCAAGTTGCGTCACTTTTGCGCTCCCCTTGGGATGCCTTTCGCAGCTGCAGTGTGCCTGGAGCCCAGGGCTTCCTGGTTTTAAAAGTCCTAGGCCTAAGCCTAACAGTAACCCTAGGAAGGTAAATCAGCCGGGTATTAGGGTTCTTCCTAAGGGAAAAGCCGTGAAAGCAGCCATGTTGTGGCACTTCTGCACTCCCTTTGGGATGCCTTTGGCAGATGAAGTAAGCCTGGAACTCAGGGCTTCCTGGTCAAAGAAATCCAAGCCCTAGGCTGAACCCTAACCCTAACCCTAGGCAGATAAATCAGCCTAGGTATAGGGATGGTGCCAAGGAAAAAGCTGTGAAAGCTGCCATGTTGTTGCACTTTTGTACTCCCCTTGGGATGCCTTGAACAGCTGCAGTGTGCCTGGAGCCCAGGGCTTCCTAGTTTTAAAAATCCTATCCCTAGGCCTAAGCCTAACAGTAACCCTGGGAAGGTAAATCAGCCTGGTGTTAGGCTTCTTGCCAAGGAAAAAGCCGTGAAAGCAGCCATGTTGTGGCACTTTTGCACTCCCTTTTGGATGCCTTTCACAGCTGCAGTGTGCCTGGAACTCAGGGCTTCCTGATTTTAAAAATCCTAGCCCTAGGCCGAACCCCAACCCTAAGACGAGAAAGGCAAATCAGCCAGGAATTAGGCATGTCCCCAAGGAAAAAGCTGTGGAGGCAGGCATGTTGTGGTACTTTTGCGCTCTTCTTGGCTAGTCCTTCGCAGCTGCTGTGTTCTTGGAACTCAGGGCTTTCTGGTTAATAGAGCCCTTACCCTAGGCGTAACTCAAACCTTAACCCTAGGAAGGAAAATCAGCCTATGGTTCGGGATGCTCTCATGGAAATATCAGTGGTGGCAGCCAAGTTGCGTCACTTTTGCGCTCCCCTTGGGATGCCTTTCGCAGCTGCAGTGTGCCTGGAGCCCAGGGCTTCCTGGTTTTAAAAGTCCTAGGCCTAAGCCTAACAGTAACCCTAGGAAGGTAAATCAGCCGGGTATTAGGGTTCTTCCTAAGGGAAAAGCCGTGAAAGCAGCCATGTTGTGGCACTTCTGCACTCCCTTTGGGATGCCTTTGGCAGATGAAGTAAGCCTGGAACTCAGGGCTTCCTGGTTAAAGAAATCCAAGCCCTAGGCTGAAGCCTAACCCTAACCCTAGGCAGATAAATCAGCCTAGGTATAGGGATGGTGCCAAGGAAAAAGCTGTGAAAGCTGCCATGTTGTTGCACTTTTGTACTCCCCTTGGGATGCCTTGAACAGCTGCAGTGTGCCCGGAGCCCAGGGTTCCTAGTTTTAAAAATCCTAGCCCTAGGCCTAAGCCTAACAGTAACCCTGGGAAGGTAAATCAGCCTGGTGTTAGGCTTCTTGCCAAGGAAAAAGCCGTGAAAGCAGCCATGTTGTGGCACTTTTGCACTCCCTTTTGGATGCCTTTCACAGCTGCAGTGTGCCTGGAACTCAGGGCTTCCTGATTTTAAAAATCCTAGCCCTAGGCCGAACCCCAACCCTAAGACGAGAAAGGCAAATCAGCCAGGAATTAGGCATGTCCCCAAGGAAAAAGCTGTGGAGGCAGGCATGTTGTGGTACTTTTGCGCTCTTCTTGGCTAGTCCTTCGCAGCTGCTGTGTTCTTGGAACTCAGGGCTTTCTGGTTAATAGACCCTTACCCTAGGCGTAACTCAAACCATAACCCTAGGAAGGAAAATCAGCCTATGGTTCGGGATGCTCTCATGGAAATATCAGTGGTGGCAGCCAAGTTGCGTCACTTTTGCGCTCCCCTTGGGATGCCTTTCGCAGCTGCAGTGTGCCTGGAGCCCAGGGCTTCCTGGTTTTAAAAGTCCTAGGCCTAAGCCTAACAGTAACCCTAGGAAGGTAAATCAGCCGGGTATTAGGGTTCTTCCTAAGGGAAAAGCCGTGAAAGCAGCCATGTTGTGGCACTTCTGCACTCCCTTTGGGATGCCTTTGGCAGATGAAGTAAGCCTGGAACTCAGGGCTTCCTGGTCAAAGAAATCCAAGCCCTAGGCTGAAGCCTAACCCTAACCCTAGGCAGATAAATCAGCCTAGGTATAGGGATGGTGCCAAGGAAAAAGCTGTGAAAGCTGCCATGTTGTTGCACTTTTGTACTCCCCTTGGGATGCCTTGAACAGCTGCAGTGTGCCTGGAGCCCAGGGCTTCCTAGTTTTAAAAATCCTAGCCCTAGGCCTAAGCCTAACAGTAACCCTGGGAAGGTAAATCAGCCTGGTGTTAGGCTTCTTGCCAAGGAAAAAGCCGTGAAAGCAGCCATGTTGTGGCACTTTTGCACTCCCTTTTGGATGCCTTTCACAGCTGCAGTGTGCCTGGAACTCAGGGCTTCCTGATTTTAAAAATCCTAGCCCTAGGCCGAACCCCAACCCTAAGACGAGAAAGGCAAATCAGCCAGGAATTAAGCATGTCCCCAAGGAAAAAGCTGTGGAGGCAGGCATGTTGTGGTACTTTTGCGCTCTTCTTGGCTAGTCCTTCGCAGCTGCTGTGTTCTTGGAACTCAGGGCTTTCTGGTTAATAGAGCCCTTACCCTAGGCGTAACCCAAACCTTAACCCTAGGAAGGAAAATCAGCCTATGGTTCGGGATGCTCTCATGGAAATATCAGTGGTGGCAGCCAAGTTGCGTCACTTTTGCGCTCCCCTTGGGATGCCTTTCGCAGCTGCAGTGTGCCTGGAGCCCAGGGCTTCCTGGTTTTAAAAGTCCTAGGCCTAAGCCTAACAGTAACCCTAGGAAGGTAAATCAGCCGGGTATTAGGGTTCTTCCTAAGGGAAAAGCCGTGAAAGCAGCCATGTTGTGGCACTTCTGCACTCCCTTTGGGATGCCTTTGGCAGATGAAGTAAGCCTGGAACTCAGGGCTTCCTGGTTAAAGAAATCCAAGCCCTAGGCTGAAGCCTAACCCTAACCCTAGGCAGATAAATCAGCCTAGGTATAGGGATGGTGCCAAGGAAAAAGCTGTGAAAGCTGCCATGTTGTTGCACTTTTGTACTCCCCATGGGATGCCTTGAACAGCTGCAGTGTGTCTGGAGCCCAGGGCTTCCTAGTTTTAAAAATCCTGGCCCTAGGCCTAAGCCTAACAGTAACCCTGGGAAGGCAAATCAGCCTGGTGTTAGGCTTCTTGCCAAGGAAAAAACCGTGAAAGCAGCCATGTTGTGGCACTTTTGCACTCCCTTTTGGATGCCTTTCACAGCTGCAGTGTGCCTGGAACTCAGGGCTTCCTGATTTTAAAAATCCTAGCCCTAGGCCGAACCCCAACCCTAAGACGAGAAAGGCAAATCAGCCAGGAATTAGGCATGTCCCCAAGGAAAAAGCTGTGGAGGCAGGCATGTTGTGGTACTTTTGCGCTCTTCTTGGCTAGTCCTTCGCAGCTGCTGTGTTCTTGGAACTCAGGGCTTTCTGGTTAATAGAGCCCTTACCCTAGGCGTAACTCAAACCTTAAGCCTAGGAAGGAAAATCAGCCTATGGTTCGGGATGCTCTCATGGAAATATCAGTGGTGGCAGCCAAGTTGCGTCACTTTTGCGCTCCCCTTGGGATGCCTTTCGCAGCTGCAGTGTGCCTGGAGCCCAGGGCTTCCTGGTTTTAAAAGTCCTAGGCCTAAGCCTAACAGTAACCCTAGGAAGGTAAATCAGCCGGGTATTAGGGTTCTTCCTAAGGGAAAAGCCGTGAAAGCAGCCATGTTGTGGCACTTCTGCACTCCCTTTGGGATGCCTTTGGCAGATGAAGTAAGCCTGGAACTCAGGGCTTCCTGGTTAAAGAAATCCAAGCCCTAGGCTGAAGCCTAACCCTAACCCTAGGCAGATAAATCAGCCTAGGTATAGGGATGGTGCCAAGGAAAAAGCTGTGAAAGCTGCCATGTTGTAGCACTTTTGTACTCCCCTTGGGATGCCTTGAACAGCTGCAGTGTGTCTGGAGCCCAGGGCTTCCTAGTTTTAAAAATCCTAGCCCTAGGCCTAAGCCTAACAGTAACCCTGGGAAGGCAAATCAGCCTGGTGTTAGGCTTCTTGCCAAGGAAAAAGCCGTGAAAGCAGCCATGTTGTGGCACTTTTGCACTCCCTTTTGGATGCCTTTCACAGCTGCAGTGTGCCTGGAACTCAGGGCTTCCTGATTTTAAAAATCCTAGCCCTAGGCCGAACCCCAACCCTAAGACGAGAAAGGCAAATCAGCCAGGAATTAGGCATGTCCCCAAGGAAAAAGCTGTAAAGGCAGGCATGTTGTGGTACTTTTGCGCTCTTCTTGGCTAGTCCTTCGCAGCTGCTGTGTTCTTGGAACTCAGGGCTTTCTGGTTAATAGAGCCCTTACCCTAGGCGTAACTCAAACCTTAACCCTAGGAAGGAAAATCAACCTATGGTTCGGGATGGTCTCATGGAAATATCAGTGGTGGCAGCCAAGTTGCGTCACTTTTGCGCTCCCCTTGGGATGCCTTTCGCAGCTGCAGTGTGCCTGGAGCCCAGGGCTTCCTGGTTTTAAAAGTCCTAGGCCTAAGCCTAACAGTAACCCTAGGAAGGTAAATCAGCCGGGTATTAGGGTTCTTCCTAAGGGAAAAGCCGTGAAAGCAGCCATGTTGTGGCACTTCTGCACTCCCTTTGGGATGCCTTTGGCAGATGAAGTAAGCCTGGAACTCAGGGCTTCCTGGTCAAAGAAATCCAAGCCCTAGGCTGAACCCTAACCCTAACCCTAGGCAGATAAATCAGCCTAGGTATAGGGATGGTGCCAAGGAAAAAGCTGTGAAAGCTGCCATGTTGTTGCACTTTTGTACTCCCCTTGGGATGCCTTGAACAGCTGCAGTGTGCCTGGAGCCCAGGGCTTCCTAGTTTTAAAAATCCTAGCCCTAGGCCGAACCCCAACCCTAAGACGAGAAAGGCAAATCAGCCAGGAATTAGGCATGTCCCCAAGGAAAAAGCTGTGGAGGCAGGCATGTTGTGGTACTTTTGCGCTCTTCTTGGCTAGTCCTTCGCAGCTGCTGTGTTCTTGGAACTCAGGGCTTTCTGGTTAATAGAGCCCTTACCCTAGGCGTAACTCAAACCTTAAGCCTAGGAAGGAAAATCAACCTATGGTTCGGGATGGTCTCATGGAAATATCAGTGGTGGCAGCCAAGTTGCGTCACTTTTGCGCTCCCCTTGGGATGCCTTTCGCAGCTGCAGTGTGCCTGGAGCCCAGGGCTTCCTGGTTTTAAAAGTCCTAGGCCTAAGCCTAACAGTAACCCTAGGAAGGTAAATCAGCCGGGTATTAGGGTTCTTCCTAAGGGAAAAGCCGTGAAAGCAGCCATGTTGTGGCACTTCTGCACTCCCTTTGGGATGCCTTTGGCAGATGAAGTAAGCCTGGAACTCAGGGCTTCCTGGTCAAAGAAATCCAAGCCCTAGGCTGAAGCCTAACCCTAACCCTAGGCAGATAAATCAGCCTAGGTATAGGGATGGTGCCAAGGAAAAAGCTGTGAAAGCTGCCATGTTGTTGCACTTTTGTACTCCCCTTGGGATGCCTTGAACAGCTGCAGTGTGCCTGGAGCCCAGGGCTTCCTAGTTTTAAAAATCCTAGCCCTAGGCCTAAGCCTAACAGTAACCCTGGGAAGGTAAATCAGCCTGGTGTTAGGCTTCTTGCCAAGGAAAAAGCCGTGAAAGCAGCCATGTTGTGGCACTTTTGCACTCCCTTTTGGATGCCTTTCACAGCTGCAGTGTGCCTGGAACTCAGGGCTTCCTGATTTTAAAAATCCTAGCCCTAGGCCGAACCCCAACCCTAAGACGAGAAAGGCAAATCAGCCAGGAATTAAGCATGTCCCCAAGGAAAAAGCTGTGGAGGCAGGCATGTTGTGGTACTTTTGCGCTCTTCTTGGCTAGTCCTTCGCAGCTGCTGTGTTCTTGGAACTCAGGGCTTTCTGGTTAATAGAGCCCTTACCCTAGGCGTAACCCAAACCTTAACCCTAGGAAGGAAAATCAGCCTATGGTTCGGGATGCTCTCATGGAAATATCAGTGGTGGCAGCCAAGTTGCGTCACTTTTGCGCTCCCCTTGGGATGCCTTTCGCAGCTGCAGTGTGCCTGGAGCCCAGGGCTTCCTGGTTTTAAAAGTCCTAGGCCTAAGCCTAACAGTAACCCTAGGAAGGTAAATCAGCCGGGTATTAGGGTTCTTCCTAAGGGAAAAGCCGTGAAAGCAGCCATGTTGTGGCACTTCTGCACTCCCTTTGGGATGCCTTTGGCAGATGAAGTAAGCCTGGAACTCAGGGCTTCCTGGTTAAAGAAATCCAAGCCCTAGGCTGAAGCCTAACCCTAACCCTAGGCAGATAAATCAGCCTAGGTATAGGGATGGTGCCAAGGAAAAAGCTGTGAAAGCTGCCATGTTGTTGCACTTTTGTACTCCCCATGGGATGCCTTGAACAGCTGCAGTGTGTCTGGAGCCCAGGGCTTCCTAGTTTTAAAAATCCTGGCCCTAGGCCTAAGCCTAACAGTAACCCTGGGAAGGCAAATCAGCCTGGTGTTAGGCTTCTTGCCAAGGAAAAAACCGTGAAAGCAGCCATGTTGTGGCACTTTTGCACTCCCTTTTGGATGCCTTTCACAGCTGCAGTGTGCCTGGAACTCAGGGCTTCCTGATTTTAAAAATCCTAGCCCTAGGCCGAACCCCAACCCTAAGACGAGAAAGGCAAATCAGCCAGGAATTAGGCATGTCCCCAAGGAAAAAGCTGTGGAGGCAGGCATGTTGTGGTACTTTTGCGCTCTTCTTGGCTAGTCCTTCGCAGCTGCTGTGTTCTTGGAACTCAGGGCTTTCTGGTTAATAGAGCCCTTACCCTAGGCGTAACTCAAACCTTAAGCCTAGGAAGGAAAATCAGCCTATGGTTCGGGATGGTCTCATGGAAATATCAGTGGTGGCAGCCAAGTTGCGTCACTTTTGCGCTCCCCTTGGGATGCCTTTCGCAGCTGCAGTGTGCCTGGAGCCCAGGGCTTCCTGGTTTTAAAAGTCCTAGGCCTAAGCCTAACAGTAACCCTAGGAAGGTAAATCAGCCGGGTATTAGGGTTCTTCCTAAGGGAAAAGCCGTGAAAGCAGCCATGTTGTGGCACTTCTGCACTCCCTTTGGGATGCCTTTGGCAGATGAAGTAAGCCTGGAACTCAGGGCTTCCTGGTTAAAGAAATCCAAGCCCTAGGCTGAAGCCTAACCCTAACCCTAGGCAGATAAATCAGCCTAGGTATAGGGATGGTGCCAAGGAAAAAGCTGTGAAAGCTGCCATGTTGTTGCACTTTTGTACTCCCCTTGGGATGCCTTGAACAGCTGCAGTGTGCCTGGAGCCCAGGGCTTCCTAGTTTTAAAAATCCTAGCCCTAGGCCTAAGCCTAACAGTAACCCTGGGAAGGTAAATCAGCCTGGTGTTAGGCTTCTTGCCAAGGAAAAAGCCGTGAAAGCAGCCATGTTGTGGCACTTTTGCACTCCCTTTTGGATGCCTTTCACAGCTGCAGTGTGCCTGGAACTCAGGGCTTCCTGATTTTAAAAATCCTAGCCCTAGGCCGAACCCCAACCCTAAGACGAGAAAGGCAAATCAGCCAGGAATTAAGCATGTCCCCAAGGAAAAAGCTGTGGAGGCAGGCATGTTGTGGTACTTTTGCGCTCTTCTTGGCTAGTCCTTCGCAGCTGCTGTGTTCTTGGAACTCAGGGCTTTCTGGTTAATAGAGCCCTTACCCTAGGCGTAACCCAAACCTTAACCCTAGGAAGGAAAATCAGCCTATGGTTCGGGATGCTCTCATGGAAATATCAGTGGTGGCAGCCAAGTTGCGTCACTTTTGCGCTCCCCTTGGGATGCCTTTCGCAGCTGCAGTGTGCCTGGAGCCCAGGGCTTCCTGGTTTTAAAAGTCCTAGGCCTAAGCCTAACAGTAACCCTAGGAAGGTAAATCAGCCGGGTATTAGGGTTCTTCCTAAGGGAAAAGCCGTGAAAGCAGCCATGTTGTGGCACTTCTGCACTCCCTTTGGGATGCCTTTGGCAGATGAAGTAAGCCTGGAACTCAGGGCTTCCTGGTTAAAGAAATCCAAGCCCTAGGCTGAAGCCTAACCCTAACCCTAGGCAGATAAATCAGCCTAGGTATAGGGATGGTGCCAAGGAAAAAGCTGTGAAAGCTGCCATGTTGTTGCACTTTTGTACTCCCCATGGGATGCCTTGAACAGCTGCAGTGTGTCTGGAGCCCAGGGCTTCCTAGTTTTAAAAATCCTGGCCCTAGGCCTAAGCCTAACAGTAACCCTGGGAAGGCAAATCAGCCTGGTGTTAGGCTTCTTGCCAAGGAAAAAACCGTGAAAGCAGCCATGTTGTGGCACTTTTGCACTCCCTTTTGGATGCCTTTCACAGCTGCAGTGTGCCTGGAACTCAGGGCTTCCTGATTTTAAAAATCCTAGCCCTAGGCCGAACCCCAACCCTAAGACGAGAAAGGCAAATCAGCCAGGAATTAGGCATGTCCCCAAGGAAAAAGCTGTGGAGGCAGGCATGTTGTGGTACTTTTGCGCTCTTCTTGGCTAGTCCTTCGCAGCTGCTGTGTTCTTGGAACTCAGGGCTTTCTGGTTAATAGAGCCCTTACCCTAGGCGTAACTCAAACCTTAAGCCTAGGAAGGAAAATCAGCCTATGGTTCGGGATGGTCTCATGGAAATATCAGTGGTGGCAGCCAAGTTGCGTCACTTTTGCGCTCCCCTTGGGATGCCTTTCGCAGCTGCAGTGTGCCTGGAGCCCAGGGCTTCCTGGTTTTAAAAGTCCTAGGCCTAAGCCTAACAGTAACCCTAGGAAGGTAAATCAGCCGGGTATTAGGGTTCTTCCTAAGGGAAAAGCCGTGAAAGCAGCCATGTTGTGGCACTTCTGCACTCCCTTTGGGATGCCTTTGGCAGATGAAGTAAGCCTGGAACTCAGGGCTTCCTGGTTAAAGAAATCCAAGCCCTAGGCTGAAGCCTAACCCTAACCCTAGGCAGATAAATCAGCCTAGGTATAGGGATGGTGCCAAGGAAAAAGCTGTGAAAGCTGCCATGTTGTTGCACTTTTGTACTCCCCTTGGGATGCCTTGAACAGCTGCAGTGTGTCTGGAGCCCAGGGCTTCCTAGTTTTAAAAATCCTAGCCCTAGGCCTAAGCCTAACAGTAACCCTGGGAAGGCAAATCAGCCTGGTGTTAGGCTTCTTGCCAAGGAAAAAGCCGTGAAAGCAGCCATGTTGTGGCACTTTTGCACTCCCTTTTGGATGCCTTTCACAGCTGCAGTGTGCCTGGAACTCAGGGCTTCCTGATTTTAAAAATCCTAGCCCTAGGCCGAACCCCAACCCTAAGACGAGAAAGGCAAATCAGCCAGGAATTAGGCATGTCCCCAAGGAAAAAGCTGTAAAGGCAGGCATGTTGTGGTACTTTTGCGCTCTTCTTGGCTAGTCCTTCGCAGCTGCTGTGTTCTTGGAACTCAGGGCTTTCTGGTTAATAGAGCCCTTACCCTAGGCGTAACTCAAACCTTAACCCTAGGAAGGAAAATCAACCTATGGTTCGGGATGGTCTCATGGAAATATCAGTGGTGGCAGCCAAGTTGCGTCACTTTTGCGCTCCCCTTGGGATGCCTTTCGCAGCTGCAGTGTGCCTGGAGCCCAGGGCTTCCTGGTTTTAAAAGTCCTAGGCCTAAGCCTAACAGTAACCCTAGGAAGGTAAATCAGCCGGGTATTAGGGTTCTTCCTAAGGGAAAAGCCGTGAAAGCAGCCATGTTGTGGCACTTCTGCACTCCCTTTGGGATGCCTTTGGCAGATGAAGTAAGCCTGGAACTCAGGGCTTCCTGGTCAAAGAAATCCAAGCCCTAGGCTGAACCCTAACCCTAACCCTAGGCAGATAAATCAGCCTAGGTATAGGGATGGTGCCAAGGAAAAAGCTGTGAAAGCTGCCATGTTGTTGCACTTTTGTACTCCCCTTGGGATGCCTTGAACAGCTGCAGTGTGCCTGGAGCCCAGGGCTTCCTAGTTTTAAAAATCCTAGCCCTAGGCCGAACCCCAACCCTAAGACGAGAAAGGCAAATCAGCCAGGAATTAGGCATGTCCCCAAGGAAAAAGCTGTGGAGGCAGGCATGTTGTGGTACTTTTGCGCTCTTCTTGGCTAGTCCTTCGCAGCTGCTGTGTTCTTGGAACTCAGGGCTTTCTGGTTAATAGAGCCCTTACCCTAGGCGTAACTCAAACCTTAAGCCTAGGAAGGAAAATCAACCTATGGTTCGGGATGGTCTCATGGAAATATCAGTGGTGGCAGCCAAGTTGCGTCACTTTTGCGCTCCCCTTGGGATGCCTTTCGCAGCTGCAGTGTGCCTGGAGCCCAGGGCTTCCTGGTTTTAAAAGTCCTAGGCCTAAGCCTAACAGTAACCCTAGGAAGGTAAATCAGCCGGGTATTAGGGTTCTTCCTAAGGGAAAAGCCGTGAAAGCAGCCATGTTGTGGCACTTCTGCACTCCCTTTGGGATGCCTTTGGCAGATGAAGTAAGCCTGGAACTCAGGGCTTCCTGGTCAAAGAAATCCAAGCCCTAGGCTGAACCCTAACCCTAACCCTAGGCAGATAAATCAGCCTAGGTATAGGGATGGTGCCAAGGAAAAAGCTGTGAAAGCTGCCATGTTGTTGCACTTTTGTACTCCCCTTGGGATGCCTTGAACAGCTGCAGTGTGTCTGGAGCCCAGGGCTTCCTAGTTTTAAAAATCCTAGCCCTAGGCCTAAGCCTAACAGTAACCCTGGGAAGGCAAATCAGCCTGGTGTTAGGCTTCTTGCCAAGGAAAAAGCCGTGAAAGCAGCCATGTTGTGGCACTTTTGCACTCCCTTTTGGATGCCTTTCACAGCTGCAGTGTGCCTGGAACTCAGGGCTTCCTGATTTTAAAAATCCTAGCCCTAGGCCGAACCCCAACCCTAAGACGAGAAAGGCAAATCAGCCAGGAATTAGGCATGTCCCCAAGGAAAAAGCTGTGGAGGCAGGCATGTTGTGCTACTTTTGCGCTCTTCTTGGCTAGTCCTTCGCAGCTGCTGTGTTCTTGGAACTCAGGGCTTTCTGGTTAATAGAGCCCTTACCCTAGGCGTAACTCAAACCTTAAGCCTAGGAAGGAAAATCAGCCTATGGCTCGGGATGGTCTCATGGAAATATCAGTGGTGGCAGCCAAGTTGCGTCACTTTTGCGCTCCCCTTGGGATGCCTTTCGCAGCTGCAGTGTGCCTGGAGCCCAGGGCTTCCTGGTTTTAAAAGTCCTAGGCCTAAGCCTAACAGTAACCCTAGGAAGGTAAATCAGCCGGGTATTAGGGTTCTTCCTAAGGGAAAAGCCGTGAAAGCAGCCATGTTGTGGCACTTCTGCACTCCCTTTGGGATGCCTTTGGCAGATGAAGTAAGCCTGGAACTCAGGGCTTCCTGGTTAAAGAAATCCAAGCCCTAGGCTGAAGCCTAACCCTAACCCTAGGCAGATAAATCAGCCTAGGTATAGGGATGGTGCCAAGGAAAAAGCTGTGAAAGCTGCCATGTTGTTGCACTTTTGTACTCCCCTTGGGATGCCTTGAACAGCTGCAGTGTGCCTGGAGCCAAGGGCTTCCTAGTTTTAAAAATCCTAGCCCTAGGCCTAAGCCTAACAGTAACCCTGGGAAGGTAAATCAGCCTGGTGTTAGGCTTCTTGCCAAGGAAAAAACCGTGAAAGCAGCCATGTTGTGGCACTTTTGCACTCCCTTTTGGATGCCTTTCACAGCTGCAGTGTGCCTGGAACTCAGGGCTTCCTGATTTTAAAAATCCTAGCCCTAGGCCGAACCCCAACCCTAAGACGAGAAAGGCAAATCAGCCAGGAATTAGGCATGTCCCCAAGGAAAAAGCTGTGGAGGCAGGCATGTTGTGGTACTTTTGCGCTCTTCTTGGCTAGTCCTTCGCAGCTGCTGTGTTCTTGGAACTCAGGGCTTTCTGGTTAATAGACCCTTACCCTAGGCGTAACTCAAACCTTAACCCTAGGAAGGAAAATCAGCCTATGGTTCGGGATGGTCTCATGGAAATATCAGTGGTGGCAGCCAAGTTGCGTCACTTTTGCGCTCCCCTTGGGATGCCTTTCGCAGCTGCAGTGTGCCTGGAGCCCAGGGCTTCCTGGTTTTAAAAGTCCTAGGCCTAAGCCTAACAGTAACCCTAGGAAGGTAAATCAGCCGGGTATTAGGGTTCTTCCTAAGGGAAAAGCCATGAAAGCAGCCATGTTGTGGCACTTCTGCACTCCCTTTGGGATGCCTTTGGCAAATGAAGTAAGCCTGGAACTCAGGGCTTCCTGGTTAAAGAAATCCAAGCCCTAGGCTGAAGCCTAACCCTAACCCTAGGCAGATAAATCAGCCTAGGTATAGGGATGGTGCCAAGGAAAAAGCTGTGAAAGCTGCCATGTTGTAGCACTTTTGTACTCCCCTTGGGATGCCTTGAACAGCTGCAGTGTGTCTGGAGCCAAGGGCTTCCTAGTTTTAAAAATCCTAGCCCTAGGCCTAAGCCTAACAGTAACCCTGGGAAGGTAAATCAGCCTGGTGTTAGGCTTCTTGCCAAGGAAAAAGCCGTGAAAGCAGCCATGTTGTGGCACTTTTGCACTCCCTTTTGGATGCCTTTCACAGCTGCAGTGTGCCTGGAACTCAGGGCTTCCTGATTTTAAAAATCCTAGCCCTAGGCCGAACCCCAATCCTAAGAAGAGAAAGGCAAATCAGCCAGGAATTAAGCATGTCCCCAAGGAAAAAGCTGTGGAGGCAGGCATGTTGTGGTACTTTTGCGCTCTTCTTGGCTAGTCCTTCGCAGCTGCTGTGTTCTTGGAACTCAGGGCTTTCTGGTTAATAGAGCCCTTACCCTAGGCGTAACTCAAACCTTAACCCTAGGAAGGAAAATCAGCCTATGGTTCGGGATGGTCTCATGGAAATATCAGTGGTGGCAGCCAAGTTGCGTCACTTTTGCGCTCCCCTTGGGATGCCTTTCGCAGCTGCAGTGTGCCTGGAGCCCAGGGCTTCCTGGTTTTAAAAGTCCTAGGCCTAAGCCTAACAGTAACCCTAGGAAGGTAAATCAGCCGGGTATTAGGGTTCTTCCTAAGGGAAAAGCCGTGAAAGCAGCCATGTTGTGGCACTTCTGCACTCCCTTTGGGATGCCTTTGGCAGATGAAGTAAGCCTGGAACTCAGGGCTTCCTGGTCAAAGAAATCCAAGCCCTAGGCTGAAGCCTAACCCTAACCCTAGGCAGATAAATCAGCCTAGGTATAGGGATGGTGCCAAGGAAAAAGCTGTGAAAGCTGCCATGTTGTTGCACTTTTGTACTCCCCTTGGGATGCCTTGAACAGCTGCAGTGTGCCTGGAGCCCAGGGCTTCCTAGTTTTAAAAATCCTAGCCCTAGGCCTAAGCCTAACAGTAACCCTGGGAAGGTAAATCAGCCTGGTGTTAGGCTTCTTGCCAAGGAAAAAGCCGTGAAAGCAGCCATGTTGTGGCACTTTTGCACTCCCTTTTGGATGCCTTTCACAGCTGCAGTGTGCCTGGAACTCAGGGCTTCCTGATTTTAAAAATCCTAGCCCTAGGCCGAACCCCAACCCTAAGACGAGAAAGGCAAATCAGCCAGGAATTAAGCATGTCCCCAAGGAAAAAGCTGTGGAGGCAGGCATGTTGTGGTACTTTTGCGCTCTTCTTGGCTAGTCCTTCGCAGCTGCTGTGTTCTTGGAACTCAGGGCTTTCTGGTTAATAGAGCCCTTACCCTAGGCGTAACCCAAACCTTAACCCTAGGAAGGAAAATCAGCCTATGGTTCGGGATGCTCTCATGGAAATATCAGTGGTGGCAGCCAAGTTGCGTCACTTTTGCGCTCCCCTTGGGATGCCTTTCGCAGCTGCAGTGTGCCTGGAGCCCAGGGCTTCCTGGTTTTAAAAGTCCTAGGCCTAAGCCTAACAGTAACCCTAGGAAGGTAAATCAGCCGGGTATTAGGGTTCTTCCTAAGGGAAAAGCCGTGAAAGCAGCCATGTTGTGGCACTTCTGCACTCCCTTTGGGATGCCTTTGGCAGATGAAGTAAGCCTGGAACTCAGGGCTTCCTGGTTAAAGAAATCCAAGCCCTAGGCTGAAGCCTAACCCTAACCCTAGGCAGATAAATCAGCCTAGGTATAGGGATGGTGCCAAGGAAAAAGCTGTGAAAGCTGCCATGTTGTAGCACTTTTGTACTCCCCTTGGGATGCCTTGAACAGCTGCAGTGTGTCTGGAGCCCAGGGCTTCCTAGTTTTAAAAATCCTAGCCCTAGGCCTAAGCCTAACAGTAACCCTGGGAAGGCAAATCAGCCTGGTGTTAGGCTTCTTGCCAAGGAAAAAGCCGTGAAAGCAGCCATGTTGTGGCACTTTTGCACTCCCTTTTGGATGCCTTTCACAGCTGCAGTGTGCCTGGAACTCAGGGCTTCCTGATTTTAAAAATCCTAGCCCTAGGCCGAACCCCAACCCTAAGACGAGAAAGGCAAATCAGCCAGGAATTAGGCATGTCCCCAAGGAAAAAGCTGTAAAGGCAGGCATGTTGTGGTACTTTTGCGCTCTTCTTGGCTAGTCCTTCGCAGCTGCTGTGTTCTTGGAACTCAGGGCTTTCTGGTTAATAGAGCCCTTACCCTAGGCGTAACTCAAACCTTAACCCTAGGAAGGAAAATCAACCTATGGTTCGGGATGGTCTCATGGAAATATCAGTGGTGGCAGCCAAGTTGCGTCACTTTTGCGCTCCCCTTGGGATGCCTTTCGCAGCTGCAGTGTGCCTGGAGCCCAGGGCTTCCTGGTTTTAAAAGTCCTAGGCCTAAGCCTAACAGTAACCCTAGGAAGGTAAATCAGCCGGGTATTAGGGTTCTTCCTAAGGGAAAAGCCGTGAAAGCAGCCATGTTGTGGCACTTCTGCACTCCCTTTGGGATGCCTTTGGCAGATGAAGTAAGCCTGGAACTCAGGGCTTCCTGGTCAAAGAAATCCAAGCCCTAGGCTGAACCCTAACCCTAACCCTAGGCAGATAAATCAGCCTAGGTATAGGGATGGTGCCAAGGAAAAAGCTGTGAAAGCTGCCATGTTGTTGCACTTTTGTACTCCCCTTGGGATGCCTTGAACAGCTGCAGTGTGCCTGGAGCCCAGGGCTTCCTAGTTTTAAAAATCCTAGCCCTAGGCCGAACCCCAACCCTAAGACGAGAAAGGCAAATCAGCCAGGAATTAGGCATGTCCCCAAGGAAAAAGCTGTAAAGGCAGGCATGTTGTGGTACTTTTGCGCTCTTCTTGGCTAGTCCTTCGCAGCTGCTGTGTTCTTGGAACTCAGGGCTTTCTGGTTAATAGAGCCCTTACCCTAGGCGTAACTCAAACCTTAACCCTAGGAAGGAAAATCAACCTATGGTTCGGGATGGTCTCATGGAAATATCAGTGGTGGCAGCCAAGTTGCGTCACTTTTGCGCTCCCCTTGGGATGCCTTTCGCAGCTGCAGTGTGCCTGGAGCCCAGGGCTTCCTGGTTTTAAAAGTCCTAGGCCTAAGCCTAACAGTAACCCTAGGAAGGTAAATCAGCCGGGTATTAGGGTTCTTCCTAAGGGAAAAGCCGTGAAAGCAGCCATGTTGTGGCACTTCTGCACTCCCTTTGGGATGCCTTTGGCAGATGAAGTAAGCCTGGAACTCAGGGCTTCCTGGTCAAAGAAATCCAAGCCCTAGGCTGAAGCCTAACCCTAACCCTAGGCAGATAAATCAGCCTAGGTATAGGGATGGTGCCAAGGAAAAAGCTGTGAAAGCTGCCATGTTGTAGCACTTTTGTACTCCCCTTGGGATGCCTTGAACAGCTGCAGTGTGTCTGGAGCCCAGGGCTTCCTAGTTTTAAAAATCCTAGCCCTAGGCCTAAGCCTAACAGTAACCCTGGGAAGGCAAATCAGCCTGGTGTTAGGCTTCTTGCCAAGGAAAAAGCCGTGAAAGCAGCCATGTTGTGGCACTTTTGCACTCCCTTTTGGATGCCTTTCACAGCTGCAGTGTGCCTGGAACTCAGGGCTTCCTGATTTTAAAAATCCTAGCCCTAGGCCGAACCCCAACCCTAAGACGAGAAAGGCAAATCAGCCAGGAATTAGGCATGTCCCCAAGGAAAAAGCTGTGGAGGCAGGCATGTTGTGCTACTTTTGCGCTCTTCTTGGCTAGTCCTTCGCAGCTGCTGTGTTCTTGGAACTCAGGGCTTTCTGGTTAATAGAGCCCTTACCCTAGGCGTAACTCAAACCTTAAGCCTAGGAAGGAAAATCAGCCTATGGCTCGGGATGGTCTCATGGAAATATCAGTGGTGGCAGCCAAGTTGCGTCACTTTTGCGCTCCCCTTGGGATGCCTTTCGCAGCTGCAGTGTGCCTGGAGCCCAGGGCTTCCTGGTTTTAAAAGTCCTAGGCCTAAGCCTAACAGTAACCCTAGGAAGGTAAATCAGCCGGGTATTAGGGTTCTTCCTAAGGGAAAAGCCGTGAAAGCAGCCATGTTGTGGCACTTCTGCACTCCCTTTGGGATGCCTTTGGCAGATGAAGTAAGCCTGGAACTCAGGGCTTCCTGGTTAAAGAAATCCAAGCCCTAGGCTGAAGCCTAACCCTAACCCTAGGCAGATAAATCAGCCTAGGTATAGGGATGGTGCCAAGGAAAAAGCTGTGAAAGCTGCCATGTTGTTGCACTTTTGTACTCCCCTTGGGATGCCTTGAACAGCTGCAGTGTGCCTGGAGCCAAGGGCTTCCTAGTTTTAAAAATCCTAGCCCTAGGCCTAAGCCTAACAGTAACCCTGGGAAGGTAAATCAGCCTGGTGTTAGGCTTCTTGCCAAGGAAAAAACCGTGAAAGCAGCCATGTTGTGGCACTTTTGCACTCCCTTTTGGATGCCTTTCACAGCTGCAGTGTGCCTGGAACTCAGGGCTTCCTGATTTTAAAAATCCTAGCCCTAGGCCGAACCCCAACCCTAAGACGAGAAAGGCAAATCAGCCAGGAATTAGGCATGTCCCCAAGGAAAAAGCTGTGGAGGCAGGCATGTTGTGGTACTTTTGCGCTCTTCTTGGCTAGTCCTTCGCAGCTGCTGTGTTCTTGGAACTCAGGGCTTTCTGGTTAATAGACCCTTACCCTAGGCGTAACTCAAACCTTAACCCTAGGAAGGAAAATCAGCCTATGGTTCGGGATGGTCTCATGGAAATATCAGTGGTGGCAGCCAAGTTGCGTCACTTTTGCGCTCCCCTTGGGATGCCTTTCGCAGCTGCAGTGTGCCTGGAGCCCAGGGCTTCCTGGTTTTAAAAGTCCTAGGCCTAAGCCTAACAGTAACCCTAGGAAGGTAAATCAGCCGGGTATTAGGGTTCTTCCTAAGGGAAAAGCCATGAAAGCAGCCATGTTGTGGCACTTCTGCACTCCCTTTGGGATGCCTTTGGCAAATGAAGTAAGCCTGGAACTCAGGGCTTCCTGGTTAAAGAAATCCAAGCCCTAGGCTGAAGCCTAACCCTAACCCTAGGCAGATAAATCAGCCTAGGTATAGGGATGGTGCCAAGGAAAAAGCTGTGAAAGCTGCCATGTTGTTGCACTTTTGTACTCCCCTTGGGATGCCTTGAACAGCTGCAGTGTGTCTGGAGCCAAGGGCTTCCTAGTTTTAAAAATCCTAGCCCTAGGCCTAAGCCTAACAGTAACCCTGGGAAGGTAAATCAGCCTGGTGTTAGGCTTCTTGCCAAGGAAAAAGCCGTGAAAGCAGCCATGTTGTGGCACTTTTGCACTCCCTTTTGGATGCCTTTCACAGCTGCAGTGTGCCTGGAACTCAGGGCTTCCTGATTTTAAAAATCCTAGCCCTAGGCCGAACCCCAACCCTAAGAAGAGAAAGGCAAATCAGCCAGGAATTAAGCATGTCCCCAAGGAAAAAGCTGTGGAGGCAGGCATGTTGTGGTACTTTTGCGCTCTTCTTGGCTAGTCCTTCGCAGCTGCTGTGTTCTTGGAACTCAGGGCTTTCTGGTTAATAGAGCCCTTACCCTAGGCGTAACTCAAACCTTAACCCTAGGAAGGAAAATCAGCCTATGGTTCGGGATGCTCTCATGGAAATATCAGTGGTGGCAGCCAAGTTGCGTCACTTTTGCGCTCCCCTTGGGATGCCTTTCGCAGCTGCAGTGTGCCTGGAGCCCAGGGCTTCCTGGTTTTAAAAGTCCTAGGCCTAAGCCTAACAGTAACCCTAGGAAGGTAAATCAGCCGGGTATTAGGGTTCTTCCTAAGGGAAAAGCCGTGAAAGCAGCCATGTTGTGGCACTTCTGCACTCCCTTTGGGATGCCTTTGGCAGATGAAGTAAGCCTGGAACTCAGGGCTTCCTGGTTAAAGAAATCCAAGCCCTAGGCTGAACCCTAACCCTAACCCTAGGCAGATAAATCAGCCTAGGTATAGGGATGGTGCCAAGGAAAAAGCTGTGAAAGCTGCCATGTTGTAGCACTTTTGTACTCCCCTTGGGATGCCTTGAACAGCTGCAGTGTGCCTGGAGCCCAGGGCTTCCTAGTTTTAAAAATCCTAGCCCTAGGCCTAAGCCTAACAGTAACCCTGGGAAGGCAAATCAGCCTGGTGTTAGGCTTCTTGCCAAGGAAAAAACCGTGAAAGCAGCCATGTTGTGGCACTTTTGCACTCCCTTTTGGATGCCTTTCACAGCTGCAGTGTGCCTGGAACTCAGGGCTTCCTGATTTTAAAAATCCTAGCCCTAGGCCGAACCCCAACCCTAAGACGAGAAAGGCAAATCAGCCAGGAATTAGGCATGTCCCCAAGGAAAAAGCTGTGGAGGCAGGCATGTTGTGGTACTTTTGCGCTCTTCTTGGCTAGTCCTTCGCAGCTGCTGTGTTCTTGGAACTCAGGGCTTTCTGGTTAATAGAGCCCTTACCCTAGGCGTAACTCAAACCTTAAGCCTAGGAAGGAAAATCAGCCTATGGTTCGGGATGCTCTCATGGAAATATCAGTGGTGGCAGCCAAGTTGCGTCACTTTTGCGCTCCCCTTGGGATGCCTTTCGCAGCTGCAGTGTGCCTGGAGCCCAGGGCTTCCTGGTTTTAAAAGTCCTAGACCTAAGCCTAACAGTAACCCTAGGAAGGTAAATCAGCCGGGTATTAGGGTTCTTCCTAAGGGAAAAGCCGTGAAAGCAGCCATGTTGTGGCACTTCTGCACTCCCTTTGGGATGCCTTTGGCAGATGAAGTAAGCCTGGAACTCAGGGCTTCCTGGTTAAAGAAATCCAAGCCCTAGGCTGAAGCCTAACCCTAACCCTAGGCAGATAAATCAGCCTAGGTATAGGGATGGTGCCAAGGAAAAAGCTGTGAAAGCTGCCATGTTGTTGCACTTTTGTACTCCCCTTGGGATGCCTTGAACAGCTGCAGTGTGCCCGGAGCCCAGGGCTTCCTAGTTTTAAAAATCCTAGCCCTAGGCCTAAGCCTAACAGTAACCCTGGGAAGGGAAATCAGCCTGGTGTTAGGCTTCTTGCCAAGGAAAAAGCCGTGAAAGCAGCCATGTTGTGGCACTTTTGCACTCCCTTTTGGATGCCTTTCACAGCTGCAGTGTGCCTGGAACTCAGGGCTTCCTGATTTTAAAAATCCTAGCCCTAGGCCGAACCCCAACCCTAAGACGAGAAAGGCAAATCAGCCAGGAATTAGGCATGTCCCCAAGGAAAAAGCTGTGGAGGCAGGCATGTTGTGGTACTTTTGCGCTCTTCTTGGCTAGTCCTTCGCAGCTGCTGTGTTCTTGGAACTCAGGGCTTTCTGGTTAATAGAGCCCTTACCCTAGGCGTAACTCAAACCTTAAGCCTAGGAAGGAAAATCAGCCTATGGTTCGGGATGGTCTCATGGAAATATCAGTGGTGGCAGCCAAGTTGCGTCACTTTTGCGCTCCCCTTGGGATGCCTTTCGCAGCTGCAGTGTGCCTGGAGCCCAGGGCTTCCTGGTTTTAAAAGTCCTAGGCCTAAGCCTAACAGTAACCCTAGGAAGGTAAATCAGCCGGGTATTAGGGTTCTTCCTAAGGGAAAAGCCGTGAAAGCAGCCATGTTGTGGCACTTCTGCACTCCCTTTGGGATGCCTTTGGCAGATGAAGTAAGCCTGGAACTCAAGGCTTCCTGGTCAAAGAAATCCAAGCCCTAGGCTGAACCCTAACCCTAACACTAGGCAGATAAATCAGCCTAGGTATAGGGATGGTGCCAAGGAAAAAGCTGTGAAAGCTGCCATGTTGTTGCACTTTTGTACTCCCCTTGGGATGCCTTGAACAGCTGCAGTGTGCCTGGAGCCCAGGGCTTCCTAGTTTTAAAAATCCTAGCCCTAGGCCTAAGCCTAACAGTAACCCTGGGAAGGTAAATCAGCCTGGTGTTAGGCTTCTTGCCAAGGAAAAAGCCGTGAAAGCAGCCATGTTGTGGCACTTTTGCACTCCCTTTTGGATGCCTTTCACAGCTGCAGTGTGCCTGGAACTCAGGGCTTCCTGATTTTAAAAATCCTAGCCCTAGGCCGAACCCCAACCCTAAGACGAGAAAGGTAAATCAGCCAGGAATTAGGCATGTCCCCAAGGAAAAAGCTGTGGAGGCAGGCATGTTGTGGTACTTTTGCGCTCTTCTTGGCTAGTCCTTCGCAGCTGCTGTGTTCTTGGAACTCAGGGCTTTCTGGTTAATAGAGCCCTTACCCTAGGCGTAACTCAAACCTTAAGCCTAGGAAGGAAAATCAGCCTATGGTTCGGGATGGTCTCATGGAAATATCAGTGGTGGCAGCCAAGTTGCGTCACTTTTGCGCTCCCCTTGGGATGCCTTTGGCAGCTGCAGTGTGCCTGGAGCCCAGGGCTTCCTGGTTTTAAAAGTCCTAGGCCTAAGCCTAACAGTAACCCTAGGAAGGTAAATCAGCCGGGTATTAGGGTTCTTCCTAAGGGAAAAGCCGTGAAAGCAGCCATGTTGTGGCACTTCTGCACTCCCTTTGGGATGCCTTTGGCAGATGAAGTAAGCCTGGAACTCAGGGCTTCCTGGTCAAAGAAATCCAAGCCCTAGGCTGAAGCCTAACCCTAACCCTAGGCAGATAAATCAGCCTAGGTATAGGGATGGTGCCAAGGAAAAAGCTGTGAAAGCTGCCATGTTGTTGCACTTTTGTACTCCCCTTGGGATGCCTTGAACAGCTGCAGTGTGCCTGGAGCCCAGGGCTTCCTAGTTTTAAAAATCCTAGCCCTAGGCCTAAGCCTAACAGTAACCCTGGGAAGGTAAATCAGCCTGGTGTTAGGCTTCTTGCCAAGGAAAAAGCCGTGAAAGCAGCCATGTTGTGGCACTTTTGCACTCCCTTTTGGATGCCTTTCACAGCTGCAGTGTGCCTGGAACTCAGGGCTTCCTGATTTTAAAAATCCTAGCCCTAGGCCGAACCCCAACCCTAAGACGAGAAAGGCAAATCAGCCAGGAATTAAGCATGTCCCCAAGGAAAAAGCTGTGGAGGCAGGCATGTTGTGGTACTTTTGCGCTCTTCTTGGCTAGTCCTTCGCAGCTGCTGTGTTCTTGGAACTCAGGGCTTTCTGGTTAATAGAGCCCTTACCCTAGGCGTAACTCAAACCTTAACCCTAGGAAGGAAAATCAGCCTATGGTTCGGGATGCTCTCATGGAAATATCAGTGGTGGCAGCCAAGTTGCGTCACTTTTGCGCTCCCCTTGGGATGCCTTTCGCAGCTGCAGTGTGCCTGGAGCCCAGGGCTTCCTGGTTTTAAAAGTCCTAGGCCTAAGCCTAACAGTAACCCTAGGAAGGTAAATCAGCCGGGTATTAGGGTTCTTCCTAAGGGAAAAGCCGTGAAAGCAGCCATGTTGTGGCACTTCTGCACTCCCTTTGGGATGCCTTTGGCAGATGAAGTAAGCCTGGAACTCAGGGCTTCCTGGTTAAAGAAATCCAAGCCCTAGGCTGAAGCCTAACCCTAACCCTAGGCAGATAAATCAGCCTAGGTATAGGGATGGTGCCAAGGAAAAAGCTGTGAAAGCTGCCATGTTGTAGCACTTTTGTACTCCCCTTGGGATGCCTTGAACAGCTGCAGTGTGCCTGGAGCCCAGGGCTTCCTAGTTTTAAAAATCCTAGCCCTAGGCCTAAGCCTAACAGTAACCCTGGGAAGGCAAATCAGCCTGGTGTTAGGCTTCTTGCCAAGGAAAAAACCGTGAAAGCAGCCATGTTGTGGCACTTTTGCACTCCCTTTTGGATGCCTTTCACAGCTGCAGTGTGCCTGGAACTCAGGGCTTCCTGATTTTAAAAATCCTAGCCCTAGGCCGAACCCCAACCCTAAGACGAGAAAGGCAAATCAGCCAGGAATTAGGCATGTCCCCAAGGAAAAAGCTGTGGAGGCAGGCATGTTGTGGTACTTTTGCGCTCTTCTTGGCTAGTCCTTCGCAGCTGCTGTGTTCTTGGAACTCAGGGCTTTCTGGTTAATAGAACCCTTACCCTAGGCGTAACTCAAACCTTAAGCCTAGGAAGGAAAATCAGCCTATGGTTCGGGATGGTCTCATGGAAATATCAGTGGTGGCAGCCAAGTTGCGTCACTTTTGCGCTCCCCTTGGGATGCCTTTCGCAGCTGCAGTGTGCCTGGAGCCCAGGGCTTCCTGGTTTTAAAAGTCCTAGGCCTAAGCCTAACAGTAACCCTAGGAAGGTAAATCAGCCGGGTATTAGGGTTCTTCCTAAGGGAAAAGCCGTGAAAGCAGCCATGTTGTGGCACTTCTGCACTCCCTTTGGGATGCCTTTGGCAGATGAAGTAAGCCTGGAACTCAGGGCTTCCTGGTCAAAGAAATCCAAGCCCTAGGCTGAACCCTAACCCTAACCCTAGGCAGATAAATCAGCCTAGGTATAGGGATGGTGCCAAGGAAAAAGCTGTGAAAGCTGCCATGTTGTTGCACTTTTGTACTCCCCTTGGGATGCCTTGAACAGCTGCAGTGTGCCTGGAGCCAAGGGCTTCCTAGTTTTAAAAATCCTAGCCCTAGGCCTAAGCCTAACAGTAACCCTGGGAAGGTAAATCAGCCTGGTGTTAGGCTTCTTGCCAAGGAAAAAGCCGTGAAAGCAGCCATGTTGTGGCACTTTTGCACTCCCTTTTGGATGCCTTTCACAGCTGCAGTGTGCCTGGAACTCAGGGCTTCCTGATTTTAAAAATCCTAGCCCTAGGCCGAACCCCAACCCTAAGACGAGAAAGGCAAATCAGCCAGGAATTAGGCATGTCCCCAAGGAAAAAGCTGTGGAGGCAGGCATGTTGTGGTACTTTTGTGCTCTTCTTGGCTAGTCCTTCGCAGCTGCTGTGTTCTTGGAACTCAGGGCTTTCTGGTTAATAGAGCCCTTACCCTAGGCGTAACTCAAACCTTAACCCTAGGAAGGAAAATCAGCCTATGGTTCGGGATGGTCTCATGGAAATATCAGTGGTGGCAGCCAAGTTGCGTCACTTTTGCGCTCCCCTTGGGATGCCTTTCGCAGCTGCAGTGTGCCTGGAGCCCAGGGCTTCCTGGTTTTAAAAGTCCTAGGCCTAAGCCTAACAGTAACCCTAGGAAGGTAAATCAGCCGGGTATTAGGGTTCTTCCTAAGGGAAAAGCCGTGAAAGCAGCCATGTTGTGGCACTTCTGCACTCCCTTTGGGATGCCTTTGGCAGATGAAGTAAGCCTGGAACTCAGGGCTTCCTGGTTAAAGAAATCCAAGCCCTAGGCTGAAGCCTAACCCTAACCCTAGGCAGATAAATCAGCCTAGGTATAGGGATGGTGCCAAGGAAAAAGCTGTGAAAGCTGCCATGTTGTAGCACTTTTGTACTCCCCTTGGGATGCCTTGAACAGCTGCAGTGTGCCTGGAGCCCAGGGCTTCCTAGTTTTAAAAATCCTAGCCCTAGGCCTAAGCCTAACAGTAACCCTGGGAAGGCAAATCAGCCTGGTGTTAGGCTTCTTGCCAAGGAAAAAACCGTGAAAGCAGCCATGTTGTGGCACTTTTGCACTCCCTTTTGGATGCCTTTCACAGCTGCAGTGTGCCTGGAACTCAGGGCTTCCTGATTTTAAAAATCCTAGCCCTAGGCCGAACCCCAACCCTAAGACGAGAAAGGCAAATCAGCCAGGAATTAGGCATGTCCCCAAGGAAAAAGCTGTGGAGGCAGGCATGTTGTGGTACTTTTGCGCTCTTCTTGGCTAGTCCTTCGCAGCTGCTGTGTTCTTGGAACTCAGGGCTTTCTGGTTAATAGAGCCCTTACCCTAGGCGTAACTCAAACCTTAACCCTAGGAAGGAAAATCAGCCTATGGTTCGGGATGCTCTCATGGAAATATCAGTGGTGGCAGCCAAGTTGCGTCACTTTTGCGCTCCCCTTGGGATGCCTTTCGCAGCTGCAGTGTGCCTGGAGCCCAGGGCTTCCTGGTTTTAAAAGTCCTAGGCCTAAGCCTAACAGTAACCCTAGGAAGGTAAATCAGCCGGGTATTAGGGTTCTTCCTAAGGGAAAAGCCGTGAAAGCAGCCATGTTGTGGCACTTCTGCACTCCCTTTGGGATGCCTTTGGCAGATGAAGTAAGCCTGGAACTCAAGGCTTCCTGGTTAAAGAAATCCAAGCCCTAGGCTGAACCCTAACCCTAACACTAGGCAGATAAATCAGCCTAGGTATAGGGATGGTGCCAAGGAAAAAGCTGTGAAAGCTGCCATGTTGTTGCACTTTTGTACTCCCCTTGGGATGCCTTGAACAGCTGCAGTGTGCCTGGAGCCCAGGGCTTCCTAGTTTTAAAAATCCTAGCCCTAGGCCTAAGCCTAACAGTAACCCTGGGAAGGTAAATCAGCCTGGTGTTAGGCTTCTTGCCAAGGAAAAAGCCGTGAAAGCAGCCATGTTGTGGCACTTTTGCACTCCCTTTTGGATGCCTTTCACAGCTCCACTGTGCCTGGAACTCAGGGCTTCCTGATTTTAAAAATCCTAGCCCTAGGCCGAACCCCAACCCTAAGACGAGAAAGGTAAATCAGCCAGGAATTAGGCATGTCCCCAAGGAAAAAGCTGTGGAGGCAGGCATGTTGTGGTACTTTTGCGCTCTTCTTGGCTAGTCCTTCGCAGCTGCTGTGTTCTTGGAACTCAGGGCTTTCTGGTTAATAGAGCCCTTACCCTAGGCGTAACTCAAACCTTAACCCTAGGAAGGAAAATCAGCCTATGGTTCGGGATGCTCTCATGGAAATATCAGTGGTGGCAGCCAAGTTGCATCACTTTTGCGCTCCCCTTGGGATGCCTTTCGCAGCTGCAGTGTGCCTGGAGCCCAGGGCTTCCTGGTTTTAAAAGTCCTAGGCCTAAGCCTAACAGTAACCCTAGGAAGGTAAATCAGCCGGGTATTAGGGTTCTTCCTAAGGGAAAAGCCGTGAAAGCAGCCATGTTGTGGCACTTCTGCACTCCCTTTGGGATGCCTTTGGCAGATGAAGTAAGCCTGGAACTCAGGGCTTCCTGGTCAAAGAAATCCAAGCCCTAGGCTGAACCCTAACCCTAACACTAGGCAGATAAATCAGCCTAGGTATAGGGATGGTGCCAAGGAAAAAGCTGTGAAAGCTGCCATGTTGTTGCACTTTTGTACTCCCCTTGGGATGCCTTGAACAGCTGCAGTGTGCCTGGAGCCCAGGGCTTCCTAGTTTTAAAAATCCTAGCCCTAGGCCTAAGCCTAACAGTAACCCTGGGAAGGTAAATCAGCCTGGTGTTAGGCTTCTTGCCAAGGAAAAAGCCGTGAAAGCAGCCATGTTGTGGCACTTTTGCACTCCCTTTTGGATGCCTTTCACAGCTGCAGTGTGCCTGGAACTCAGGGCTTCCTGATTTTAAAAATCCTAGCCCTAGGCCGAACCCCAACCCTAAGACGAGAAAGGCAAATCAGCCAGGAATTAGGCATGTCCCCAAGGAAAAAGCTGTGGAGGCAGGCATGTTGTGGTACTTTTGCGCTCTTCTTGGCTAGTCCTTCGCAGCTGCTGTGTTCTTGGAACTCAGGGCTTTCTGGTTAATAGAGCCCTTACCCTAGGCGTAACTCAAACCTTAAGCCTAGGAAGGAAAATCAGCCTATGGTTCGGGATGCTCTCATGGAAATATCAGTGGTGGCAGCCAAGTTGCGTCACTTTTGCGCTCCCCTTGTGATGCCTTTCGCAGCTGCAGTGTGCCTGGAGCCCAGGGCTTCCTGGTTTTAAAAGTCCTAGGCCTAAGCCTAACAGTAACCCTAGGAAGGTAAATCAGCCGGGTATTAGGGTTCTTCCTAAGGGAAAAGCCGTGAAAGCAGCCATGTTGTGGCACTTCTGCACTCCCTTTGGGATGCCTTTGGCAGATGAAGTAAGCCTGGAACTCAGGGCTTCCTGGTCAAAGAAATCCAAGCCCTAGGCTGAACCCTAACCCTAACCCTAGGCAGATAAATCAGCCTAGGTATAGGGATGGTGCCAAGGAAAAAGCTGTGAAAGCTGCCATGTTGTTGCACTTTTGTACTCCCCTTGGGATGCCTTGAACAGCTGCAGTGTGCCTGGAGCCAAGGGCTTCCTAGTTTTAAAAATCCTAGCCCTAGGCCTAAGCCTAACAGTAACCCTGGGAAGGTAAATCAGCCTGGTGTTAGGCTTCTTGCCAAGGAAAAAGCCGTGAAAGCAGCCATGTTGTGGCACTTTTGCACTCCCTTTTGGATGCCTTTCACAGCTCCACTGTGCCTGGAACTCAGGGCTTCCTGATTTTAAAAATCCTAGCCCTAGGCCGAACCCCAACCCTAAGACGAGAAAGGTAAATCAGCCAGGAATTAGGCATGTCCCCAAAGAAAAAGCTGTGGAGGCAGGCATGTTGTGGTACTTTTGCGCTCTTCTTGGCTAGTCCTTCGCAGCTGCTGTGTTCTTGGAACTCAGGGCTTTCTGGTTAATAGAGCCCTTACCCTAGGCGTAACTCAAACCTTAAGCCTAGGAAGGAAAATCAGCCTATGGTTCGGGATGGTCTCATGGAAATATCAGTGGTGGCAGCCAAGTTGCGTCACTTTTGCGCTCCCCTTGGGATGCCTTTCGCAGCTGCAGTGTGCCTGGAGCCCAGGGCTTCCTGGTTTTAAAAGTCCTAGGCCTAAGCCTAACAGTAACCCTAGGAAGGTAAATCAGCCGGGTATTAGGGTTCTTTCTAAGGGAAAAGCCGTGAAAGCAGCCATGTTGTGGCACTTCTGCACTCCCTTTGGGATGCCTTTGGCAGATGAAGTAAGCCTGGAACTCAGGGCTTCCTGGTCAAAGAAATCCAAGCCCTAGGCTGAAGCCTAACCCTAACCCTAGGCAGATAAATCAGCCTAGGTATAGGGATGGTGCCAAGGAAAAAGCTGTGAAAGCTGCCATGTTGTTGCACTTTTGTACTCCCCTTGGGATGCCTTGAACAGCTGCAGTGTGCCTGGAGCCAAGGGCTTCCTAGTTTTAAAAATCCTAGCCCTAGGCCTAAGCCTAACAGTAACCCTGGGAAGGTAAATCAGCCTGGTGTTAGGCTTCTTGCCAAGGAAAAAGCCGTGAAAGCAGCCATGTTGTGGCACTTTTGCACTCCCTTTTGGATGCCTTTCACAGCTGCAGTGTGCCTGGAACTCAGGGCTTCCTGATTTTAAAAATCCTAGCCCTAGGCCGAACCCCAACCCTAAGACGAGAAAGGCAAATCAGCCAGGAATTAAGCATGTCCCCAAGGAAAAAGCTGTGGAGGCAGGCATGTTGTGGTACTTTTGCGCTCTTCTTGGCTAGTCCTTCGCAGCTGCTGTGTTCTTGGAACTCAGGGCTTTCTGGTTAATAGAGCCCTTACCCTAGGCGTAACTCAAACCTTAACCCTAGGAAGGAAAATCAGCCTATGGTTCGGGATGGTCTCATGGAAATATCAGTGGTGGCAGCCAAGTTGCGTCACTTTTGCGCTCCCCTTGGGATGCCTTTCGCAGCTGCAGTGTGCCTGGAGCCCAGGGCTTCCTGGTTTTAAAAGTCCTAGGCCTAAGCCTAACAGTAACCCTAGGAAGGTAAATCAGCCGGGTATTAGGGTTCTTCCTAAGGGAAAAGCCGTGAAAGCAGCCATGTTGTGGCACTTCTGCACTCCCTTTGGGATGCCTTTGGCAGATGAAGTAAGCCTGGAACTCAGGGCTTCCTGGTTAAAGAAATCCAAGCCCTAGGCTGAAGCCTAACCCTAACCCTAGGCAGATAAATCAGCCTAGGTATAGGGATGGTGCCAAGGAAAAAGCTGTGAAAGCTGCCATGTTGTAGCACTTTTGTACTCCCCTTGGGATGCCTTGAACAGCTGCAGTGTGCCTGGAGCCCAGGGCTTCCTAGTTTTAAAAATCCTAGCCCTAGGCCTAAGCCTAACAGTAACCCTGGGAAGGCAAATCAGCCTGGTGTTAGGCTTCTTGCCAAGGAAAAAACCGTGAAAGCAGCCATGTTGTGGCACTTTTGCACTCCCTTTTGGATGCCTTTCACAGCTGCAGTGTGCCTGGAACTCAGGGCTTCCTGATTTTAAAAATCCTAGCCCTAGGCCGAACCCCAACCCTAAGACGAGAAAGGCAAATCAGCCAGGAATTAGGCATGTCCCCAAGGAAAAAGCTGTGGAGGCAGGCATGTTGTGGTACTTTTGCGCTCTTCTTGGCTAGTCCTTCGCAGCTGCTGTGTTCTTGGAACTCAGGGCTTTCTGGTTAATAGAGCCCTTACCCTAGGCGTAACTCAAACCTTAACCCTAGGAAGGAAAATCAGCCTATGGTTCGGGATGGTCTCATGGAAATATCAGTGGTGGCAGCCAAGTTGCGTCACTTTTGCGCTCCCCTTGGGATGCCTTTCGCAGCTGCAGTGTGCCTGGAGCCCAGGGCTTCCTGGTTTTAAAAGTCCTAGGCCTAAGCCTAACAGTAACCCTAGGAAGGTAAATCAGCCGGGTATTAGGGTTCTTCCTAAGGGAAAAGCCGTGAAAGCAGCCATGTTGTGGCACTTCTGCACTCCCTTTGGGATGCCTTTGGCAGATGAAGTAAGCCTGGAACTCAGGGCTTCCTGGTCAAAGAAATCCAAGCCCTAGGCTGAACCCTAACCCTAACACTAGGCAGATAAATCAGCCTAGGTATAGGGATGGTGCCAAGGAAAAAGCTGTGAAAGCTGCCATGTTGTTGCACTTTTGTACTCCCCTTGGGATGCCTTGAACAGCTGCAGTGTGCCTGGAGCCCAGGGCTTCCTAGTTTTAAAAATCCTAGCCCTAGGCCTAAGCCTAACAGTAACCCTGGGAAGGTAAATCAGCCTGGTGTTAGGCTTCTTGCCAAGGAAAAAGCCGTGAAAGCAGCCATGTTGTGGCACTTTTGCACTCCCTTTTGGATGCCTTTCACAGCTGCAGTGTGCCTGGAACTCAGGGCTTCCTGATTTTAAAAATCCTAGCCCTAGGCCGAACCCCAACCCTAAGACGAGAAAGGCAAATCAGCCAGGAATTAGGCATGTCCCCAAGGAAAAAGCTGTGGAGGCAGGCATGTTGTGGTACTTTTGCGCTCTTCTTGGCTAGTCCTTCGCAGCTGCTGTGTTCTTGGAACTCAGGGCTTTCTGGTTAATAGAGCCCTTACCCTAGGCGTAACTCAAACCTTAACCCTAGGAAGGAAAATCAGCCTATGGTTCGGGATGGTCTCATGGAAATATCAGTGGTGGCAGCCAAGTTGCGTCACTTTTGCGCTCCCCTTGGGATGCCTTTCGCAGCTGCAGTGTGCCTGGAGCCCAGGGCTTCCTGGTTTTAAAAGTCCTAGGCCTAAGCCTAACAGTAACCCTAGGAAGGTAAATCAGCCGGGTATTAGGGTTCTTCCTAAGGGAAAAGCCGTGAAAGCAGCCATGTTGTGGCACTTCTGCACTCCCTTTGGGATGCCTTTGGCAGATGAAGTAAGCCTGGAACTCAGGGCTTCCTGGTCAAAGAAATCCAAGCCCTAGGCAGAACCCTAACCCTAACACTAGGCAGATAAATCAGCCTAGGTATAGGGATGGTGCCAAGGAAAAAGCCGTGAAAGCAGCCATGTTGTGGCACTTTTGCACTCCCTTTTGGATGCCTTTCACAGCTGCAGTGTGCCTGGAACTCAGGGCTTCCTGATTTTAAAAATCCTAGCCCTAGGCCGAACCCCAACCCTAAGACGAGAAAGGCAAATCAGCCAGGAATTAAGCATGTCCCCAAGGAAAAAGCTGTGGAGGCAGGCATGTTGTGGTACTTTTGCGCTCTTCTTGGGTAGTCCTTCGCAGCTGCTGTGTTCTTGGAACTCAGGGCTTTCTGGTTAATAGAGCCCTTACCCTAGGCGTAACTCAAACCTTAACCCTAGGAAGGAAAATCAGCCTATGGTTCGGGATGGTCTCATGGAAATATCAGTGGTGGCAGCCAAGTTGCGTCACTTTTGCGCTCCCCTTGGGATGCCTTTCGCAGCTGCAGTGTGCCTGGAGCCCAGGGCTTCCTGGTTTTAAAAGTCCTAGGCCTAAGCCTAACAGTAACCCTAGGAAGGTAAATCAGCCGGGTATTAGGGTTCTTCCTAAGGGAAAAGCCGTGAAAGCAGCCATGTTGTGGCACTTCTGCACTCCCTTTGGGATGCCTTTGGCAGATGAAGTAAGCCTGGAACTCAGAGCTTCCTGGTTAAAGAAATCCAAGCCCTAGGCTGAAGCCTAACCCTAACCCTAGGCAGATAAATCAGCCTAGGTATAGGGATGGTGCCAAGGAAAAAGCTGTGAAAGCTGCCATGTTGTAGCACTTTTGTACTCCCCTTGGGATGCCTTGAACAGCTGCAGTGTGCCTGGAGCTAAGGGCTTCCTAGTTTTAAAAATCCTAGCCCTAGGCCTAAGCCTAACAGTAACCCTGGGAAGGTAAATCAGCCTGGTGTTAGGCTTCTTGCCAAGGAAAAAACCGTGAAAGCAGCCATGTTGTGGCACTTTTGCACTCCCTTTTGGATGCCTTTCACAGCTGCAGTGTGCCTGGAACTCAGGGCTTCCTGATTTTAAAAATCCTAGCCCTAGGCCGAACCCCAACCCTAAGACGAGAAAGGCAAATCAGCCAGGAATTAGGCATGTCCCCAAGGAAAAAGCTGTGGAGGCAGGCATGTTGTGGTACTTTTGCGCTCTTCTTGGCTAGTCCTTCGCAGCTGCTGTGTTCTTGGAACTCAGGGCTTTCTGGTTAATAGAGCCCTTACCCTAGGCGTAACTCAAACCTTAAGCCTAGGAAGGAAAATCAGCCTATGGTTCGGGATGCTCTCATGGAAATATCAGTGGTGGCAGCCAAGTTGCGTCACTTTTGCGCTCCCCTTGGGATGCCTTTCGCAGCTGCAGTGTGCCTGGAGCCCAGGGCTTCCTGGTTTTAAAAGTCCTAGACCTAAGCCTAACAGTAACCCTAGGAAGGTAAATCAGCCGGGTATTAGGGTTCTTCCTAAGGGAAAAGCCGTGAAAGCAGCCATGTTGTGGCACTTCTGCACTCCCTTTGGGATGCCTTTGGCAGATGAAGTAAGCCTGGAACTCAGGGCTTCCTGGTTAAAGAAATCCAAGCCCTAGGCTGAAGCCTAACCCTAACCCTAGGCAGATAAATCAGCCTAGGTATAGGGATGGTGCCAAGGAAAAAGCTGTGAAAGCTGCCATGTTGTTGCACTTTTGTACTCCCCTTGGGATGCCTTGAACAGCTGCAGTGTGCCCGGAGCCCAGGGCTTCCTAGTTTTAAAAATCCTAGCCCTAGGCCTAAGCCTAACAGTAACCCTGGGAAGGTAAATCAGCCTGGTGTTAGGCTTCTTGCCAAGGAAAAAGCCGTGAAAGCAGCCATGTTGTGGCACTTTTGCACTCCCTTTTGGATGCCTTTCACAGCTCCACTGTGCCTGGAACTCAGGGCTTCCTGATTTTAAAAATCCTAGCCCTAGGCCGAACCCCAACCCTAAGACGAGAAAGGCAAATCAGCCAGGAATTAGGCATGTCCCCAAGGAAAAAGCTGTGGAGGCAGGCATGTTGTGGTACTTTTGCGCTCTTCTTGGGTAGTCCTTCGCAGCTGCTGTGTTCTTGGAACTCAGGGCTTTCTGGTTAATAGAGCCCTTACCCTAGGCGTAACTCAAACCTTAAGCCTAGGAAGGAAAATCAGCCTATGGTTCGGGATGGTCTCATGGAAATATCAGTGGTGGCAGCCAAGTTGCGTCACTTTTGCGCTCCCCTTGGGATGCCTTTCGCAGCTGCAGTGTGCCTGGAGCCCAGGGCTTCCTGGTTTTAAAAGTCCTAGGCCTAAGCCTAACAGTAACCCTAGGAAGGTAAATCAGCCGGGTATTAGGGTTCTTCCTAAGGGAAAAGCCGTGAAAGCAGCCATGTTGTGGCACTTCTGCACTCCCTTTGGGATGCCTTTGGCAGATGAAGTAAGCCTGGAACTCAGGGCTTCCTGGTTAAAGAAATCCAAGCCCTAGGCTGAACCCTAACCCTAACCCTAGGCAGATAAATCAGCCTAGGTATAGGGATGGTGCCAAGGAAAAAGCTGTGAAAGCTGCCATGTTGTAGCACTTTTGTACTCCCCTTGGGATGCCTTGAACAGCTGCAGTGTGCCTGGAGCTAAGGGCTTCCTAGTTTTAAAAATCCTAGCCCTAGGCCTAAGCCTAACAGTAACCCTGGGAAGGTAAATCAGCCTGGTGTTAGGCTTCTTGCCAAGGAAAAAACCGTGAAAGCAGCCATGTTGTGGCACTTTTGCACTCCCTTTTGGATGCCTTTCACAGCTGCAGTGTGCCTGGAACTCAGGGCTTCCTGATTTTAAAAATCCTAGCCCTAGGCCGAACCCCAACCCTAAGACGAGAAAGGCAAATCAGCCAGGAATTAGGCATGTCCCCAAGGAAAAAGCTGTGGAGGCAGGCATGTTGTGGTACTTTTGCGCTCTTCTTGGCTAGTCCTTCGCAGCTGCTGTGTTCTTGGAACTCAGGGCTTTCTGGTTAATAGAGCCCTTACCCTAGGCGTAACTCAAACCTTAAGCCTAGGAAGGAAAATCAACCTATGGTTCGGGATGGTCTCATGGAAATATCAGTGGTGGCAGCCAAGTTGCGTCACTTTTGCGCTCCCCTTGGGATGCCTTTCGCAGCTGCAGTGTGCCTGGAGCCCAGGGCTTCCTGGTTTTAAAAGTCCTAGACCTAAGCCTAACAGTAACCCTAGGAAGGTAAATCAGCCGGGTATTAGGGTTCTTCCTAAGGGAAAAGCCGTGAAAGCAGCCATGTTGTGGCACTTCTGCACTCCCTTTGGGATGCCTTTGGCAGATGAAGTAAGCCTGGAACTCAGGGCTTCCTGGTTAAAGAAATCCAAGCCCTAGGCTGAAGCCTAACCCTAACCCTAGGCAGATAAATCAGCCTAGGTATAGGGATGGTGCCAAGGAAAAAGCTGTGAAAGCCGCCATGTTGTTGCACTTTTGTACTCCCCTTGGGATGCCTTGAACAGCTGCAGTGTGCCCGGAGCCCAGGGCTTCCTAGTTTTAAAAATCCTAGCCCTAGGCCTAAGCCTAACAGTAACCCTGGGAAGGGAAATCAGCCTGGTGTTAGGCTTCTTGCCAAGGAAAAAGCCGTGAAAGCAGCCATGTTGTGGCACTTTTGCACTCCCTTTTGGATGCCTTTCACAGCTGCAGTGTGCCTGGAACTCAGGGCTTCCTGATTTTAAAAATCCTAGCCCTAGGCCGAACCCCAACCCTAAGACGAGAAAGGCAAATCAGCCAGGAATTAGGCATGTGCCCAAGGAAAAAGCTGTGGAGGCAGGCATGTTGTGGTACTTTTGCGCTCTTCTTGGCTAGTCCTTCGCAGCTGCTGTGTTCTTGGAACTCAGGGCTTTCTGGTTAATAGAGCCCTTACCCTAGGCGTAACTCAAACCTTAAGCCTAGGAAGGAAAATCAGCCTATGGTTCGGGATGGTCTCATGGAAATATCAGTGGTGGCAGCCAAGTTGCGTCACTTTTGCGCTCCCCTTGGGATGCCTTTCGCAGCTGCAGTGTGCCTGGAGCCCAGGGCTTCCTGGTTTTAAAAGTCCTAGGCCTAAGCCTAACAGTAACCCTAGGAAGGTAAATCAGCCGGGTATTAGGGTTCTTCCTAAGGGAAAAGCCGTGAAAGCAGCCATGTTGTGGCACTTCTGCACTCCCTTTGGGATGCCTTTGGCAGATGAAGTAAGCCTGGAACTCAGGGCTTCCTGGTCAAAGAAATCCAAGCCCTAGGCTGAAGCCTAACCCTAACACTAGGCAGATAAATCAGCCTAGGTATAGGGATGGTGCCAAGGAAAAAGCTGTGAAAGCTGCCATGTTGTTGCACTTTTGTACTCCCCTTGGGATGCCTTGAACAGCTGCAGTGTGCCTGGAGCCCAGGGCTTCCTAGTTTTAAAAATCCTAGCCCTAGGCCTAAGCCTAACAGTAACCCTGGGAAGGTAAATCAGCCTGGTGTTAGGCTTCTTGCCAAGGAAAAAGCCGTGAAAGCAGCCATGTTGTGGCACTTTTGCACTCCCTTTTGGATGCCTTTCACAGCTGCAGTGTGCCTGGAACTCAGGGCTTCCTGATTTTAAAAATCCTAGCCCTAGGCCGAACCCCAACCCTAAGACGAGAAAGGCAAATCAGCCAGGAATTAGGCATGTCCCCAAGGAAAAAGCTGTGGAGGCAGGCATGTTGTGGTACTTTTGCGCTCTTCTTGGCTAGTCCTTCGCAGCTGCTGTGTTCTTGGAACTCAGGGCTTTCTGGTTAATAGAGCCCTTACCCTAGGCGTAACTCAAACCTTAACCCTAGGAAGGAAAATCAGCCTATGGTTCGGGATGGTCTCATGGAAATATCAGTGGTGGCAGCCAAGTTGCGTCACTTTTGCGCTCCCCTTGGGATGCCTTTCGCAGCTGCAGTGTGCCTGGAGCCCAGGGCTTCCTGGTTTTAAAAGTCCTAGGCCTAAGCCTAACAGTAACCCTAGGAAGGTAAATCAGCCGGGTATTAGGGTTCTTCCTAAGGGAAAAGCCGTGAAAGCAGCCATGTTGTGGCACTTCTGCACTCCCTTTGGGATGCCTTTGGCAGATGAAGTAAGCCTGGAACTCAGGGCTTCCTGGTTAAAGAAATCCAAGCCCTAGGCTGAACCCTAACCCTAACACTAGGCAGATAAATCAGCCTAGGTATAGGGATGGTGCCAAGGAAAAAGCCGTGAAAGCAGCCATGTTGTGGCACTTTTGCACTCCCTTTTGGATGCCTTTCACAGCTGCAGTGTGCCTGGAACTCAGGGCTTCCTGATTTTAAAAATCCTAGCCCTAGGCCGAACCCCAACCCTAAGACGAGAAAGGCAAATCAGCCAGGAATTAAGCATGTCCTCAAGGAAAAAGCTGTGGAGGCAGGCATGTTGTGGTACTTTTGCGCTCTTCTTGGGTAGTCCTTCGCAGCTGCTGTGTTCTTGGAACTCAGGGCTTTCTGGTTAATAGAGCCCTTACCCTAGGCGTAACTCAAACCTTAACCCTAGGAAGGAAAATCAGCCTATGGTTCGGGATGGTCTCATGGAAATATCAGTGGTGGCAGCCAAGTTGCGTCACTTTTGCGCTCCCCTTGGGATGCCTTTCGCAGCTGCAGTGTGCCTGGAGCCCAGGGCTTCCTGGTTTTAAAAGTCCTAGGCCTAAGCCTAACAGTAACCCTAGGAAGGTAAATCAGCCGGGTATTAGGGTTCTTCCTAAGGGAAAAGCCGTGAAAGCAGCCATGTTGTGGCACTTCTGCACTCCCTTTGGGATGCCTTTGGCAGATGAAGTAAGCCTGGAACTCAGAGCTTCCTGGTTAAAGAAATCCAAGCCCTAGGCTGAAGCCTAACCCTAACCCTAGGCAGATAAATCAGCCTAGGTATAGGGATGGTGCCAAGGAAAAAGCTGTGAAAGCTGCCATGTTGTAGCACTTTTGTACTCCCCTTGGGATGCCTTGAACAGCTGCAGTGTGCCTGGAGCTAAGGGCTTCCTAGTTTTAAAAATCCTAGCCCTAGGCCTAAGCCTAACAGTAACCCTGGGAAGGTAAATCAGCCTGGTGTTAGGCTTCTTGCCAAGGAAAAAACCGTGAAAGCAGCCATGTTGTGGCACTTTTGCACTCCCTTTTGGATGCCTTTCACAGCTGCAGTGTGCCTGGAACTCAGGGCTTCCTGATTTTAAAAATCCTAGCCCTAGGCCGAACCCCAACCCTAAGACGAGAAAGGCAAATCAGCCAGGAATTAGGCATGTCCCCAAGGAAAAAGCTGTGGAGGCAGGCATGTTGTGGTACTTTTGCGCTCTTCTTGGCTAGTCCTTCGCAGCTGCTGTGTTCTTGGAACTCAGGGCTTTCTGGTTAATAGAGCCCTTACCCTAGGCGTAACTCAAACCTTAAGCCTAGGAAGGAAAATCAGCCTATGGTTCGGGATGCTCTCATGGAAATATCAGTGGTGGCAGCCAAGTTGCGTCACTTTTGCGCTCCCCTTGGGATGCCTTTCGCAGCTGCAGTGTGCCTGGAGCCCAGGGCTTCCTGGTTTTAAAAGTCCTAGACCTAAGCCTAACAGTAACCCTAGGAAGGTAAATCAGCCGGGTATTAGGGTTCTTCCTAAGGGAAAAGCCGTGAAAGCAGCCATGTTGTGGCACTTCTGCACTCCCTTTGGGATGCCTTTGGCAGATGAAGTAAGCCTGGAACTCAGGGCTTCCTGGTTAAAGAAATCCAAGCCCTAGGCTGAACCCTAACCCTAACCCTAGGCAGATAAATCAGCCTAGGTATAGGGATGGTGCCAAGGAAAAAGCTGTGAAAGCTGCCATGTTGTTGCACTTTTGTACTCCCCTTGGGATGCCTTGAACAGCTGCAGTGTGCCCGGAGCCCAGGGCTTCCTAGTTTTAAAAATCCTAGCCCTAGGCCTAAGCCTAACAGTAACCCTGGGAAGGTAAATCAGCCTGGTGTTAGGCTTCTTGCCAAGGAAAAAACCGTGAAAGCAGCCATGTTGTGGCACTTTTGCACTCCCTTTTGGATGCCTTTCACAGCTCCACTGTGCCTGGAACTCAGGGCTTCCTGATTTTAAAAATCCTAGCCCTAGGCCGAACCCCAACCCTAAGACGAGAAAGGCAAATCAGCCAGGAATTAGGCATGTCCCCAAGGAAAAAGCTGTGGAGGCAGGCATGTTGTGGTACTTTTGCGCTCTTCTTGGCTAGTCCTTCGCAGCTGCTGTGTTCTTGGAACTCAGGGCTTTCTGGTTAATAGAGCCCTTACCCTAGGCGTAACTCAAACCTTAACCCTAGGAAGGAAAATCAGCCTATGGTTCGGGATGGTCTCATGGAAATATCAGTGGTGGCAGCCAAGTTGCGTCACTTTTGCGCTCCCCTTGGGATGCCTTTCGCAGCTGCAGTGTGCCTGGAGCCCAGGGCTTCCTGGTTTTAAAAGTCCTAGGCCTAAGCCTAACAGTAACCCTAGGAAGGTAAATCAGCCGGGTATTAGGGTTCTTCCTAAGGGAAAAGCCGTGAAAGCAGCCATGTTGTGGCACTTCTGCACTCCCTTTGGGATGCCTTTGGCAGATGAAGTAAGCCTGGAACTCAGGGCTTCCTGGTTAAAGAAATCCAAGCCCTAGGCTGAACCCTAACCCTAACCCTAGGCAGATAAATCAGCCTAGGTATAGGGATGGTGCCAAGGAAAAAGCTGTGAAAGCTGCCATGTTGTAGCACTTTTGTACTCCCCTTGGGATGCCTTGAACAGCTGCAGTGTGCCTGGAGCTAAGGGCTTCCTAGTTTTAAAAATCCTAGCCCTAGGCCTAAGCCTAACAGTAACCCTGGGAAGGTAAATCAGCCTGGTGTTAGGCTTCTTGCCAAGGAAAAAACCGTGAAAGCAGCCATGTTGTGGCACTTTTGCACTCCCTTTTGGATGCCTTTCACAGCTGCAGTGTGCCTGGAACTCAGGGCTTCCTGATTTTAAAAATCCTAGCCCTAGGCCGAACCCCAACCCTAAGACGAGAAAGGCAAATCAGCCAGGAATTAAGCATGTCCTCAAGGAAAAAGCTGTGGAGGCAGGCATGTTGTGGTACTTTTGCGCTCTTCTTGGGTAGTCCTTCGCAGCTGCTGTGTTCTTGGAACTCAGGGCTTTCTGGTTAATAGAGCCCTTACCCTAGGCGTAACTCAAACCTTAACCCTAGGAAGGAAAATCAGCCTATGGTTCGGGATGGTCTCATGGAAATATCAGTGGTGGCAGCCAAGTTGCGTCACTTTTGCGCTCCCCTTGGGATGCCTTTCGCAGCTGCAGTGTGCCTGGAGCCCAGGGCTTCCTGGTTTTAAAAGTCCTAGGCCTAAGCCTAACAGTAACCCTAGGAAGGTAAATCAGCCGGGTATTAGGGTTCTTCCTAAGGGAAAAGCCGTGAAAGCAGCCATGTTGTGGCACTTCTGCACTCCCTTTGGGATGCCTTTGGCAGATGAAGTAAGCCTGGAACTCAGGGCTTCCTGGTTAAAGAAATCCAAGCCCTAGGCTGAACCCTAACCCTAACACTAGGCAGATAAATCAGCCTAGGTATAGGGATGGTGCCAAGGAAAAAGCCGTGAAAGCAGCCATGTTGTGGCACTTTTGCACTCCCTTTTGGATGCCTTTCACAGCTGCAGTGTGCCTGGAACTCAGGGCTTCCTGATTTTAAAAATCCTAGCCCTAGGCCGAACCCCAACCCTAAGACGAGAAAGGCAAATCAGCCAGGAATTAAGCATGTCCTCAAGGAAAAAGCTGTGGAGGCAGGCATGTTGTGGTACTTTTGCGCTCTTCTTGGGTAGTCCTTCGCAGCTGCTGTGTTCTTGGAACTCAGGGCTTTCTGGTTAATAGAGCCCTTACCCTAGGCGTAACTCAAACCTTAACCCTAGGAAGGAAAATCAGCCTATGGTTCGGGATGGTCTCATGGAAATATCAGTGGTGGCAGCCAAGTTGCGTCACTTTTGCGCTCCCCTTGGGATGCCTTTCGCAGCTGCAGTGTGCCTGGAGCCCAGGGCTTCCTGGTTTTAAAAGTCCTAGGCCTAAGCCTAACAGTAACCCTAGGAAGGTAAATCAGCCGGGTATTAGGGTTCTTCCTAAGGGAAAAGCCGTGAAAGCAGCCATGTTGTGGCACTTCTGCACTCCCTTTGGGATGCCTTTGGCAGATGAAGTAAGCCTGGAACTCAGAGCTTCCTGGTTAAAGAAATCCAAGCCCTAGGCTGAAGCCTAACCCTAACCCTAGGCAGATAAATCAGCCTAGGTATAGGGATGGTGCCAAGGAAAAAGCTGTGAAAGCTGCCATGTTGTAGCACTTTTGTACTCCCCTTGGGATGCCTTGAACAGCTGCAGTGTGCCTGGAGCTAAGGGCTTCCTAGTTTTAAAAATCCTAGCCCTAGGCCTAAGCCTAACAGTAACCCTGGGAAGGTAAATCAGCCTGGTGTTAGGCTTCTTGCCAAGGAAAAAACCGTGAAAGCAGCCATGTTGTGGCACTTTTGCACTCCCTTTTGGATGCCTTTCACAGCTGCAGTGTGCCTGGAACTCAGGGCTTCCTGATTTTAAAAATCCTAGCCCTAGGCCGAACCCCAACCCTAAGACGAGAAAGGCAAATCAGCCAGGAATTAGGCATGTCCCCAAGGAAAAAGCTGTGGAGGCAGGCATGTTGTGGTACTTTTGCGCTCTTCTTGGCTAGTCCTTCGCAGCTGCTGTGTTCTTGGAACTCAGGGCTTTCTGGTTAATAGAGCCCTTACCCTAGGCGTAACTCAAACCTTAAGCCTAGGAAGGAAAATCAGCCTATGGTTCGGGATGCTCTCATGGAAATATCAGTGGTGGCAGCCAAGTTGCGTCACTTTTGCGCTCCCCTTGGGATGCCTTTCGCAGCTGCAGTGTGCCTGGAGCCCAGGGCTTCCTGGTTTTAAAAGTCCTAGACCTAAGCCTAACAGTAACCCTAGGAAGGTAAATCAGCCGGGTATTAGGGTTCTTCCTAAGGGAAAAGCCGTGAAAGCAGCCATGTTGTGGCACTTCTGCACTCCCTTTGGGATGCCTTTGGCAGATGAAGTAAGCCTGGAACTCAGGGCTTCCTGGTTAAAGAAATCCAAGCCCTAGGCTGAACCCTAACCCTAACCCTAGGCAGATAAATCAGCCTAGGTATAGGGATGGTGCCAAGGAAAAAGCTGTGAAAGCTGCCATGTTGTTGCACTTTTGTACTCCCCTTGGGATGCCTTGAACAGCTGCAGTGTGCCCGGAGCCCAGGGCTTCCTAGTTTTAAAAATCCTAGCCCTAGGCCTAAGCCTAACAGTAACCCTGGGAAGGTAAATCAGCCTGGTGTTAGGCTTCTTGCCAAGGAAAAAACCGTGAAAGCAGCCATGTTGTGGCACTTTTGCACTCCCTTTTGGATGCCTTTCACAGCTCCACTGTGCCTGGAACTCAGGGCTTCCTGATTTTAAAAATCCTAGCCCTAGGCCGAACCCCAACCCTAAGACGAGAAAGGCAAATCAGCCAGGAATTAGGCATGTCCCCAAGGAAAAAGCTGTGGAGGCAGGCATGTTGTGGTACTTTTGCGCTCTTCTTGGCTAGTCCTTCGCAGCTGCTGTGTTCTTGGAACTCAGGGCTTTCTGGTTAATAGAGCCCTTACCCTAGGCGTAACTCAAACCTTAACCCTAGGAAGGAAAATCAGCCTATGGTTCGGGATGCTCTCATGGAAATATCAGTGGTGGCAGCCAAGTTGCGTCACTTTTGCGCTCCCCTTGGGATGCCTTTCGCAGCTGCAGTGTGCCTGGAGCCCAGGGCTTCCTGGTTTTAAAAGTCCTAGGCCTAAGCCTAACAGTAACCCTAGGAAGGTAAATCAGCCGGGTATTAGGGTTCTTCCTAAGGGAAAAGCCGTGAAAGCAGCCATGTTGTGGCACTTCTGCACTCCCTTTGGGATGCCTTTGGCAGATGAAGTAAGCCTGGAACTCAGGGCTTCCTGGTCAAAGAAATCCAAGCCCTAGGCTGAACCCTAACCCTAACCCTAGGCAGATAAATCAGCCTAGGTATAGGGATGGTGCCAAGGAAAAAGCTGTGAAAGCTGCCATGTTGTTGCACTTTTGTACTCCCCTTGGGATGCCTTGAACAGCTGCAGTGTGCCTGGAGCCAAGGGCTTCCTAGTTTTAAAAATCCTAGCCCTAGGCCTAAGCCTAACAGTAACCCTGGGAAGGTAAATCAGCCTGGTGTTAGGCTTCTTGCCAAGGAAAAAGCCGTGAAAGCAGCCATGTTGTGGCACTTTTGCACTCCCTTTTGGATGCCTTTCACAGCTGCAGTGTGCCTGGAACTCAGGGCTTCCTGATTTTAAAAATCCTAGCCCTAGGCCGAACCCCAACCCTAAGACGAGAAAGGCAAATCAGCCAGGAATTAGGCATGTCCCCAAGGAAAAAGCTGTGGAGGCAGGCATGTTGTGGTACTTTTGCGCTCTTCTTGGCTAGTCCTTCGCAGCTGCTGTGTTCTTGGAACTCAGGGCTTTCTGGTTAATAGAGCCCTTACCCTAGGCGTAACTCAAACCTTAACCCTAGGAAGGAAAATCAGCCTATGGTTCGGGATGCTCTCATGGAAATATCAGTGGTGGCAGCCAAGTTGCGTCACTTTTGCGCTCCCCTTGGGATGCCTTTCGCAGCTGCAGTGTGCCTGGAGCCCAGGGCTTCCTGGTTTTAAAAGTCCTAGGCCTAAGCCTAACAGTAACCCTAGGAAGGTAAATCAGCCGGGTATTAGGGTTCTTCCTAAGGGAAAAGCCGTGAAAGCAGCCATGTTGTGGCACTTCTGCACTCCCTTTGGGATGCCTTTGGCAGATGAAGTAAGCCTGGAACTCAGAGCTTCCTGGTTAAAGAAATCCAAGCCCTAGGCTGAACCCTAACCCTAACCCTAGGCAGATAAATCAGCCTAGGTATAGGGATGGTGCCAAGGAAAAAGCTGTGAAAGCTGCCATGTTGTAGCACTTTTGTACTCCCCTTGGGATGCCTTGAACAGCTGCAGTGTGCCTGGAGCTAAGGGCTTCCTAGTTTTAAAAATCCTAGCCCTAGGCCTAAGCCTAACAGTAACCCTGGGAAGGTAAATCAGCCTGGTGTTAGGCTTCTTGCCAAGGAAAAAACCGTGAAAGCAGCCATGTTGTGGCACTTTTGCACTCCCTTTTGGATGCCTTTCACAGCTGCAGTGTGCCTGGAACTCAGGGCTTCCTGATTTTAAAAATCCTAGCCCTAGGCCGAACCCCAACCCTAAGACGAGAAAGGCAAATCAGCCAGGAATTAGGCATGTCCCCAAGGAAAAAGCTGTGGAGGCAGGCATGTTGTGGTACTTTTGCGCTCTTCTTGGCTAGTCCTTCGCAGCTGCTGTGTTCTTGGAACTCAGGGCTTTCTGGTTAATAGAGCCCTTACCCTAGGCGTAACTCAAACCTTAACCCTAGGAAGGAAAATCAGCCTATGGTTCGGGATGGTCTCATGGAAATATCAGTGGTGGCAGCCAAGTTGCGTCACTTTTGCGCTCCCCTTGGGATGCCTTTCGCAGCTGCAGTGTGCCTGGAGCCCAGGGCTTCCTGGTTTTACAAGTCCTAGACCTAAGCCTAACAGTAACCCTAGGAAGGTAAATCAGCCGGGTATTAGGGTTCTTCCTAAGGGAAAAGCCGTGAAAGCAGCCATGTTGTGGCACTTCTGCACTCCCTTTGGGATGCCTTTGGCAGATGAAGTAAGCCTGGAACTCAGGGCTTCCTGGTTAAAGAAATCCAAGCCCTAGGCTGAACCCTAACCCTAACCCTAGGCAGATAAATCAGCCTAGGTATAGGGATGGTGCCAAGGAAAAAGCTGTGAAAGCTGCCATGTTGTTGCACTTTTGTACTCCCCTTGGGATGCCTTGAACAGCTGCAGTGTGCCCGGAGCCCAGGGCTTCCTAGTTTTAAAAATCCTAGCCCTAGGCCTAAGCCTAACAGTAACCCTGGGAAGGTAAATCAGCCTGGTGTTAGGCTTCTTGCCAAGGAAAAAGCCGTGAAAGCAGCCATGTTGTGGCACTTTTGCACTCCCTTTTGGATGCCTTTCACAGCTCCAGTGTGCCTGGAACTCAGGGCTTCCTGATTTTAAAAATCCTAGCCCTAGGCCGAACCCCAACCCTAAGACGAGAAAGGCAAATCAGCCAGGAATTAGGCATGTCCCCAAGGAAAAAGCTGTGGAGGCAGGCATGTTGTGGTACTTTTGCGCTCTTCTTGGCTAGTCCTTCGCAGCTGCTGTGTTCTTGGAACTCAGGGCTTTCTGGTTAATAGAGCCCTTACCCTAGGCGTAACTCAAACCTTAAGCCTAGGAAGGAAAATCAGCCTATGGTTCGGGATGCTCTCATGGAAATATCAGTGGTGGCAGCCAAGTTGCGTCACTTTTGCGCTCCCCTTGGGATGCCTTTCGCAGCTGCAGTGTGCCTGGAGCCCAGGGCTTCCTGGTTTTAAAAGTCCTAGGCCTAAGCCTAACAGTAACCCTAGGAAGGTAAATCAGCCGGGTATTAGGGTTCTTCCTAAGGGAAAAGCCGTGAAAGCAGCCATGTTGTGGCACTTCTGCACTCCCTTTGGGATGCCTTTGGCAGATGAAGTAAGCCTGGAACTCAGGGCTTCCTGGTTAAAGAAATCCAAGCCCTAGGCTGAAGCCTAACCCTAACCCTAGGCAGATAAATCAGCCTAGGTATAGGGATGGTGCCAAGGAAAAAGCTGTGAAAGCTGCCATGTTGTAGCACTTTTGTACTCCCCTTGGGATGCCTTGAACAGCTGCAGTGTGCCTGGAGCCCAGGGCTTCCTAGTTTTAAAAATCCTAGCCCTAGGCCTAAGCCTAACAGTAACCCTGGGAAGGTAAATCAGCCTGGTGTTAGGCTTCTTGCCAAGGAAAAAGCCGTGAAAGCAGCCATGTTGTGGCACTTTTGCACTCCCTTTTGGATGCCTTTCACAGCTCCAGTGTGCCTGGAACTCAGGGCTTCCTGATTTTAAAAATCCTAGCCCTAGGCCGAACCCCAACCCTAAGACGAGAAAGGCAAATCAGCCAGGAATTAGGCATGTCCCCAAGGAAAAAGCTGTGGAGGCAGGCATGTTGTGGTACTTTTGCGCTCTTCTTGGCTAGTCCTTCGCAGCTGCTGTGTTCTTGGAACTCAGGGCTTTCTGGTTAATAGAGCCCTTACCCTAGGCGTAACTCAAACTTTAACCCTAGGAAGGAAAATCAGCCTATGGTTCGGGATGGTCTCATGGAAATATCAGTGGTGGCAGCCAAGTTGCGTCACTTTTGCGCTCCCCTTGGGATGCCTTTCGCAGCTGCAGTGTGCCTGGAGCCCAGGGCTTCCTGGTTTTAAAAGTCCTAGGCCTAAGCCTAACAGTAACCCTAGGAAGGTAAATCAGCCGGGTATTAGGGTTCTTCCTAAGGGAAAAGCCGTGAAAGCAGCCATGTTGTGGCACTTCTGCACTCACTTTGGGATGCCTTTGGCAGATGAATTAAGCCTGGAACTCAGGGCTTCCTGGTCAAAGAAATCCAAGCCCTAGGCTGAACCCTAACCCTAACCCTAGGCAGATAAATCAGCCTAGGTATAGGGATGGTGCCAAGGAAAAAGCTGTGAAAGCTGCCATGTTGTTGCACTTTTGTACTCCCCTTGGGATGCCTTGAACAGCTGCAGTGTGCCTGGAGCCCAGGGCTTCCTAGTTTTAAAAATCCTAGCCCTAGGCCTAAGCCTAACAGTAACCCTGGGAAGGTAAATCAGCCTGGTGTTAGGCTTCTTGCCAAGGAAAAAGCCGTGAAAGCAGCCATGTTGTGGCACTTTTGCACTCCCTTTTGGATGCCTTTCACAGCTGCAGTGTGCCTGGAACTCAGGGCTTCCTGATTTTAAAAATCCTAGCCCTAGGCCGAACCCCAACCCTAAGACGAGAAAGGCAAATCAGCCAGGAATTAGGCATGTCCCCAAGGAAAAAGCTGTGGAGGCAGGCATGTTGTGGTACTTTTGCGCTCTTCTTGGCTAGTCCTTCGCAGCTGCTGTGTTCTTGGAACTCAGGGCTTTCTGGTTAATAGAGCCCTTACCCTAGGCGTAACTCAAACCTTAACCCTAGGAAGGAAAATCAGCCTATGGTTCGGGATGCTCTCATGGAAATATCAGTGGTGGCAGCCAAGTTGCGTCACTTTTGCGCTCCCCTTGGGATGCCTTTCGCAGCTGCAGTGTGCCTGGAGCCCAGGGCTTCCTGGTTTTAAAAGTCCTAGGCCTAAGCCTAACAGTAACCCTAGGAAGGTAAATCAGCCGGGTATTAGGGTTCTTCCTAAGGGAAAAGCCGTGAAAGCAGCCATGTTGTGGCACTTCTGCACTCCCTTTGGGATGCCTTTGGCAGATGAAGTAAGCCTGGAACTCAGGGCTTCCTGGTTAAAGAAATCCAAGCCCTAGGCTGAAGCCTAACCCTAACCCTAGGCAGATAAATCAGCCTAGGTATAGGGATGGTGCCAAGGAAAAAGCTGTGAAAGCTGCCATGTTGTAGCACTTTTGTACTCCCCTTGGGATGCCTTGAACAGCTGCAGTGTGCCTGGAGCCCAGGGCTTCCTAGTTTTAAAAATCCTAGCCCTAGGCCTAAGCCTAACAGTAACCCTGGGAAGGTAAATCAGCCTGGTGTTAGGCTTCTTGCCAAGGAAAAAGCCGTGAAAGCAGCCATGTTGTGGCACTTTTGCACTCCCTTTTGGATGCCTTTCACAGCTGCAGTGTGCCTGGAACTCAGGGCTTCCTGATTTTAAAAATCCTAGCCCTAGGCCGAACCCCAACCCTAAGACGAGAAAGGCAAATCAGCCAGGAATTAGGCATGTCCCCAAGGAAAAAGCTGTGGAGGCAGGCATGTTGTGGTACTTTTGCGCTCTTCTTGGCTAGTCCTTCGCAGCTGCTGTGTTCTTGGAACTCAGGGCTTTCTGGTTAATAGACCCTTACCCTAGGCGTAACTCAAACCTTAACCCTAGGAAGGAAAATCAGCCTATGGTTCGGGATGGTCTCATGGAAATATCAGTGGTGGCAGCCAAGTTGCGTCACTTTTGCGCTCCCCTTGGGATGCCTTTCGCAGCTGCAGTGTGCCTGGAGCCCAGGGCTTCCTGGTTTTAAAAGTCCTAGGCCTAAGCCTAACAGTAACCCTAGGAAGGTAAATCAGCCGGGTATTAGGGTTCTTCCTAAGGGAAAAGCCGTGAAAGCAGCCATGTTGTGGCACTTCTGCACTCCCTTTGGGATGCCTTTGGCAGATGAAGTAAGCCTGGAACTCAGGGCTTCCTGGTTAAAAAACTCCAAGCCCTAGGCTGAACCCTAACCCTAACCCTAGGCAGATAAATCAGCCTAGGTATAGGGATGGTGCCAAGGAAAAAGCTGTGAAAGCTGCCATGTTGTTGCACTTTTGTACTCCCCTTGGGATGCCTTGAACAGCTGCAGTGTGCCTGGACCCCAGGGTTTCATAGTTTTAAAAATCCTAGCCCTAGGCCTAAGCCTAACAGTAACCCTGGGAAGGGAAATCAGCCTGGTGTTAGGCTTCTTGCCAAGGAAAAAGCCGTGAAAGCAGCCATGTTGTGGCACTTTTGCACTCCCTTTTGGATGCCTTTCACAGCTGCAGTGTGCCTGGAACTCAGGGCTTCCTGATTTTAAAAATCCTAGCCCTAGGCCGAACCCCAACCCTAAGACGAGAAAGGCAAATCAGCCAGGAATTAGGCATGTCCCCAAGGAAAAAGCTGTGGAGGCAGGCATGTTGTGGTACTTTTGCGCTCTTCTTGGCTAGTCCTTCGCAGCTGCTGTCTTCTTGGAACTCAGGGCTTTCTGGTTAATAGAGCCCTTACCCTAGGCGTAACTCAAACCTTAAGCCTAGGAAGGAAAATCAGCCTATGGTTCGGGATGGTCTCATGGAAATATCAGTGGTGGCAGCCAAGTTGCGTCACTTTTGCGCTCCCCTTGGGATGCCTTTCGCAGCTGCAGTGTGCCTGGAGCCCAGGGCTTCCTGGTTTTAAAAGTCCTAGGCCTAAGCCTAACAGTAACCCTAGGAAGGTAAATCAGCCGGGTATTAGGGTTCTTCCTAAGGGAAAAGCCGTGAAAGCAGCCATGTTGTGGCACTTCTGCACTCCCTTTGGGATGCCTTTGGCAGATGAAGTAAGCCTGGAACTCAGGGCTTCCTGGTTAAAAAACTCCAAGCCCTAGGCTGAACCCTAACCCTAACCCTAGGCAGATAAATCAGCCTAGGTATAGGGATGGTGCCAAGGAAAAAGCTGTGAAAGCTGCCATGTTGTAGCACTTTTGTACTCCCCTTGGGATGCCTTGAACAGCTGCAGTGTGCCTGGAGCCCAGGGCTTCCTAGTTTTAAAAATCCTAGCCCTAGGCCTAAGCCTAACAGTAACCCTGGGAAGGTAAATCAGCCTGGTGTTAGGCTTCTTGCCAAGGAAAAAGCCGTGAAAGCAGCCATGTTGTGGCACTTTTGCACTCCCTTTTGGATGCCTTTCACAGCTGCAGTGTGCCTGGAACTCAGGGCTTCCTGATTTTAAAAATCCTAGCCCTAGGCCGAACCCCAACCCTAAGACGAGAAAGGCAAATCAGCCAGGAATTAGGCATGTCCCCAAGGAAAAAGCTGTGGAGGCAGGCATGTTGTGGTACTTTTGCGCTCTTCTTGGCTAGTCCTTCGCAGCTGCTGTGTTCTTGGAACTCAGGGCTTTCTGGTTAATAGAGCCCTTACCCTAGGCGTAACTCAAACCTTAACCCTAGGAAGGAAAATCAGCCTATGGTTCGGGATGCTCTCATGGAAATATCAGTGGTGGCAGCCAAGTTGCGTCACTTTTGCGCTCCCCTTGGGATGCCTTTCGCAGCTGCAGTGTGCCTGGAGCCCAGGGCTTCCTGGTTTTAAAAGTCCTAGGCCTAAGCCTAACAGTAACCCTAGGAAGGTAAATCAGCCGGGTATTAGGGTTCTTCCTAAGGGAAAAGCCGTGAAAGCAGCCATGTTGTGGCACTTCTGCACTCCCTTTGGGATGCCTTTGGCAGATGAAGTAAGCCTGGAACTCAGGGCTTCCTGGTTAAAAAACTCCAAGCCCTAGGCTGAACCCTAACCCTAACCCTAGGCAGATAAATCAGCCTAGGTATAGGGATGGTGCCAAGGAAAAAGCTGTGAAAGCTGCCATGTTGTAGCACTTTTGTACTCCCCTTGGGATGCCTTGAACAGCTGCAGTGTGCCTGGAGCCCAGGGCTTCCTAGTTTTAAAAATCCTAGCCCTAGGCCTAAGCCTAACAGTAACCCTGGGAAGGTAAATCAGCCTGGTGTTAGGCTTCTTGCCAAGGAAAAAGCCGTGAAAGCAGCCATGTTGTGGCACTTTTGCACTCCCTTTTGGATGCCTTTCACAGCTGCAGTGTGCCTGGAACTCAGGGCTTCCTGATTTTAAAAATCCTAGCCCTAGGCCGAACCCCAACCCTAAGACGAGAAAGGCAAATCAGCCAGGAATTAGGCATGTCCCCAAGGAAAAAGCTGTGGAGGCAGGCATGTTGTGGTACTTTTGCGCTCTTCTTGGCTAGTCCTTCGCAGCTGCTGTGTTCTTGGAACTCAGGGCTTTCTGGTTAATAGAGCCCTTACCCTAGGCGTAACTCAAACCTTAAGCCTAGGAAGGAAAATCAGCCTATGGTTCGGGATGGTCTCATGGAAATATCAGTGGTGGCAGCCAAGTTGCGTCACTTTTGCGCTCCCCTTGGGATGCCTTTCGCAGCTGCAGTGTGCCTGGAGCCCAGGGCTTCCTGGTTTTAAAAGTCCTAGACCTAAGCCTAACAGTAACCCTAGGAAGGTAAATCAGCCGGGTATTAGGGTTCTTCCTAAGGGAAAAGCCGTGAAAGCAGCCATGTTGTGGCACTTCTGCACTCCCTTTGGGATGCCTTTGGCAGATGAAGTAAGCCTGGAACTCAGGGCTTCCTGGTTAAAGAAATCCAAGCCCTAGGCTGAAGCCTAACCCTAACCCTAGGCAGATAAATCAGCCTAGGTATAGGGATGGTGCCAAGGAAAAAGCTGTGAAAGCTGCCATGTTGTTGCACTTTTGTACTCCCCTTGGGATGCCTTGAACAGCTGCAGTGTGCCCGGAGCCCAGGGCTTCCTAGTTTTAAAAATCCTAGCCCTAGGCCTAAGCCTAACAGTAACCCTGGGAAGGTAAATCAGCCTGGTGTTAGGCTTCTTGCCAAGGAAAAAGCCGTGAAAGCAGCCATGTTGTGGCACTTTTGCACTCCCTTTTGGATGCCTTTCACAGCTCCACGGTGCCTGGAACTCAGGGCTTCCTGATTTTAAAAATCCTAGCCCTAGGCCGAACCCCAACCCTAAGACGAGAAAGGCAAATCAGCCAGGAATTAGGCATGTCCCCAAGGAAAAAGCTGTGGAGGCAGGCATGTTGTGGTACTTTTGCGCTCTTCTTGGCTAGTCCTTCGCAGCTGCTGTGTTCTTGGAACTCAGGGCTTTCTGGTTAATAGAGCCCTTACCCTAGGCGTAACTCAAACCTTAACCCTAGGAAGGAAAATCAGCCTATGGTTCGGGATGGTCTCATGGAAATATCAGTGGTGGCAGCCAAGTTGCGTCACTTTTGCGCTCCCCTTGGGATGCCTTTCGCAGCTGCAGTGTGCCTGGAGCCCAGGGCTTCCTGGTTTTAAAAGTCCTAGGCCTAAGCCTAACAGTAACCCTAGGAAGGTAAATCAGCCGGGTATTAGGGTTCTTCCTAAGGGAAAAGCCGTGAAAGCAGCCATGTTGTGGCACTTCTGCACTCCCTTTGGGATGCCTTTGGCAGATGAAGTAAGCCTGGAACTCAGGGCTTCCTGGTTAAAGAAATCCAAGCCCTAGGCTGAAGCCTAACCCTAACCCTAGGCAGATAAATCAGCCTAGGTATAGGGATGGTGCCAAGGAAAAAGCTGTGAAAGCTGCCATGTTGTTGCACTTTTGTACTCCCCTTGGGATGCCTTGAACAGCTGCAGTGTGCCTGGAGCCCAGGGCTTCCTAGTTTTAAAAATCCTAGCCCTAGGCCTAAGCCTAACAGTAACCCTGGGAAGGTAAATCAGCCTGGTGTTAGGCTTCTTGCCAAGGAAAAAGCCGTGAAAGCAGCCATGTTGTGGCACTTTTGCACTCCCTTTTGGATGCCTTTCACAGCTGCAGTGTGCCTGGAACTCAGGGCTTCCTGATTTTAAAAATCCTAGCCCTAGGCCGAACCCCAACCCTAAGACGAGAAAGGCAAATCAGCCAGGAATTAGGCATGTCCCCAAGGAAAAAGCTGTGGAGGCAGGCATGTTGTGGTACTTTTGCGCTCTTCTTGGCTAGTCCTTCGCAGCTGCTGTGTTCTTGGAACTCAGGGCTTTCTGGTTAATAGAGCCCTTACCCTAGGCGTAACTCAAACCTTAAGCCTAGGAAGGAAAATCAGCCTATGGTTCGGGATGGTCTCATGGAAATATCAGTGGTGGCAGCCAAGTTGCGTCACTTTTGCGCTCCCCTTGGGATGCCTTTCGCAGCTGCAGTGTGCCTGGAGCCCAGGGCTTCCTGGTTTTAAAAGTCCTAGACCTAAGCCTAACAGTAACCCTAGGAAGGTAAATCAGCCGGGTATTAGGGTTCTTCCTAAGGGAAAAGCCGTGAAAGCAGCCATGTTGTGGCACTTCTGCACTCCCTTTGGGATGCCTTTGGCAGATGAAGTAAGCCTGGAACTCAGGGCTTCCTGGTTAAAGAAATCCAAGCCCTAGGCTGAAGCCTAACCCTAACCCTAGGCAGATAAATCAGCCTAGGTATAGGGATGGTGCCAAGGAAAAAGCTGTGAAAGCTGCCATGTTGTTGCACTTTTGTACTCCCCTTGGGATGCCTTGAACAGCTGCAGTGTGCCCGGAGCCCAGGGTTCCTAGTTTTAAAAATCCTAGCCCTAGGCCTAAGCCTAACAGTAACCCTGGGAAGGTAAATCAGCCTGGTGTTAGGCTTCTTGCCAAGGAAAAAGCCGTGAAAGCAGCCATGTTGTGGCACTTTTGCACTCCCTTTTGGATGCCTTTCACAGCTGCAGTGTGCCTGGAACTCAGGGCTTCCTGATTTTAAAAATCCTAGCCCTAGGCCAAACCCCAACCCTAAGACGAGAAAGGCAAATCAGCCAGGAATTAGGCATGTCCCCAAGGAAAAAGCTGTGGAGGCAGGCATGTTGTGGTACTTTTGCGCTCTTCTTGGCTAGTCCTTCGCAGCTGCTGTGTTCTTGGAACTCAGGGCTTTCTGGTTAATAGAGCCCTTACCCTAGGCGTAACTCAAACCTTAACCCTAGGAAGGAAAATCAGCCTATGGTTCGGGATGGTCTCATGGAAATATCAGTGGTGGCAGCCAAGTTGCGTCACTTTTGCGCTCCCCTTGGGATGCCTTTCGCAGCTGCAGTGTGCCTGGAGCCCAGGGCTTCCTGGTTTTAAAAGTCCTAGGCCTAAGCCTAACAGTAACCCTAGGAAGGTAAATCAGCCGGGTATTAGGGTTCTTCCTAAGGGAAAAGCCGTGAAAGCAGCCATGTTGTGGCACTTCTGCACTCCCTTTGGGATGCCTTTGGCAGATGAAGTAAGCCTGGAACTCAGGGCTTCCTGGTTAAAGAAATCCAAGCCCTAGGCTGAAGCCTAACCCTAACCCTAGGCAGATAAATCAGCCTAGGTATAGGGATGGTGCCAAGGAAAAAGTTGTGAAAGCTGCCATGTTGTAGCACTTTTGTACTCCCCTTGGGATGCCTTGAACAGCTGCAGTGTGCCTGGAGCTAAGGGCTTCCTAGTTTTAAAAATCCTAGCCCTAGGCCTAAGCCTAACAGTAACCCTGGGAAGGTAAATCAGCCTGGTGTTAGGCTTCTTGCCAAGGAAAAAACCGTGAAAGCAGCCATGTTGTGGCACTTTTGCACTCCCTTTTGGATGCCTTTCACAGCTGCAGTGTGCCTGGAACTCAGGGCTTCCTGATTTTAAAAATCCTAGCCCTAGGCCGAACCCCAACCCTGAGACGAGAAAGGCAAATCAGCCAGGAATTAGGCATGTCCCCAAGGAAAAAGCTGTGGAGGCAGGCATGTTGTGGTACTTTTGCGCTCTTCTTGGCTAGTCCTTCGCAGCTGCTGTGTTCTTGGAACTCAGGGCTTTCTGGTTAATAGAGCCCTTACCTTAGGCGTAACTCAAACCTTAACCCTAGGAAGGAAAATCAACCTATGGTTCGGGATGGTCTCATGGAAATATCAGTGGTGGCAGCCAAGTTGCGTCACTTTTGCGCTCCCCTTGGGATGCCTTTCGCAGCTGCAGTGTGCCTGGAGCCCAGGGCTTCCTGGTTTTAAAAGTCCTAGGCCTAAGCCTAACAGTAACCCTAGGAAGGTAAATCAGCCGGGTATTAGGGTTCTTCCTAAGGGAAAAGCCGTGAAAGCAGCCATGTTGTGGCACTTCTGCACTCCCTTTGGGATGCCTTTGGCAGATGAAGTAAGCCTGGAACTCAGGGCTTCCTGGTCAAAGAAATCCAAGCCCTAGGCTGAACCCTAACCCTAACACTACGCAGATAAATCAGTCTAGGTATAGGGATGGTGCCAAGGAAAAAGCTGTGAAAGCTGCCATGTTGTTGCACTTTTGTACTCCCCTTGGGATGCCTTGAACAGCTGCAGTGTGCCTGGACCCCAGGGCTTCCTAGTTTTAAAAATCCTAGCCCTAGGCCTAAGCCTAACAGTAACCCTGGGAAGGTAAATCAGCCTGGTGTTAGGCTTCTTGCCAAGGAAAAAGCCGTGAAAGCAGCCATGTTGTGGCACTTTTGCACTCCCTTTTGGATGCCTTTCACAGCTGCAGTGTGCCTGGAACTCAGGGCTTCCTGATTTTAAAAATCCTAGCCCTAGGCCGAACCCCAACCCTAAGACGAGAAAGGCAAATCAGCCAGGAATTAGGCATGTCCCCAAGGAAAAAGCTGTGGAGGCAGGCATGTTGTGGTACTTTTGCGCTCTTCTTGGCTAGTCCTTCGCAGCTGCTGTGTTCTTGGAACTCAGGGCTTTCTGGTTAATAGACCCTTACCCTAGGCGTAACTCAAACCTTAACCCTAGGAAGGAAAATCAGCCTATGGTTCGGGATGGTCTCATGGAAATATCAGTGGTGGCAGCCAAGTTGCGTCACTTTTGCGCTCCCCTTGGGATGCCTTTCGCAGCTGCAGTGTGCCTGGAGCCCAGGGCTTCCTGGTTTTAAAAGTCCTAGGCCTAAGCCTAACAGTAACCCTAGGAATGTAAATCAGCCGGGTATTAGGGTTCTTCCTAAGGGAAAAGCCGTGAAAGCAGCCATGTTGTGGCACTTTTGCACTCCCTTTTGGATGCCTTTCACAGCTGCAGTGTGCCTGGAACTCAGGGCTTCCTGATTTTAAAAATCCTAGCCCTAGGCCGAACCCCAACCCTAAGACGAGAAAGGCAAATCAGCCAGGAATTAGGCATGTCCCCAAGGAAAAAGCTGTGGAGGCAGGCATGTTGTGGTACTTTTGCGCTCTTCTTGGCTAGTCCTTCGCAGCTGCTGTGTTCTTGGAACTCAGGGCTTTCTGGTTAATAGAGCCCTTACCCTAGGCGTAACTCAAACCTTAACCCTAGGAAGGAAAATCAGCCTATGGTTCGGGATGGTCTCATGGAAATATCAGTGGTGGCAGCCAAGTTGCGTCACTTTTGCGCTCCCCTTGGGATGCCTTTCGCAGCTGCAGTGTGCCTGGAGCCCAGGGCTTCCTGGTTTTAAAAGTCCTAGGCCTAAGCCTAACAGTAACCCTAGGAAGGTAAATCAGCCGGGTATTAGGGTTCTTCCTAAGGGAAAAGCCGTGAAAGCAGCCATGTTGTGGCACTTATGCACTCCCTTTGGGATGCCTTTGGCAGATGAAGTAAGCCTGGAACTCAGGGCTTCCTGGTTAAAGAAATCCAAGCCCTAGGCTGAACCCTAACCCTAACCCTAGGCAGATAAATCAGCCTAGGTATAGGGATGGTGCCAAGGAAAAAGCTGTGAAAGCTGCCATGTTGTAGCACTTTTGTACTCCCCTTGGGATGCCTTGAACAGCTGCAGTGTGCCTGGAGCCCAGGGCTTCCTAGTTTTAAAAATCCTAGCCCTAGGCCTAAGCCTAACAGTAACCCTGGGAAGGTAAATCAGCCTGGTGTTAGGCTTCTTGCCAAGGAAAAAGCCGTGAAAGCAGCCATGTTGTGGCACTTTTGCACTCCCTTTTGGATGCCTTTCACAGCTGCAGTGTGCCTGGAACTCAGGGCTTCCTGATTTTAAAAATCCTAGCCCTAGGCCGAACCCCAACCCTAAGACGAGAAAGGCAAATCAGCCAGGAATTAGGCATGTCCCCAAGGAAAAAGCTGTGGAGGCAGGCATGTTGTGGTACTTTTGCGCTCTTCTTGGCTAGTCCTTCGCAGCTGCTGTGTTCTTGGAACTCAGGGCTTTCTGGTTAATAGAGCCCTTACCCTAGGCGTAACTCAAACCTTAACCCTAGGAAGGAAAATCAGCCTATGGTTCGGGATGGTCTCATGGAAATATCAGTGGTGGCAGCCAAGTTGCGTCACTTTTGCGCTCCCCTTGGGATGCCTTTCGCAGCTGCAGTGTGCCTGGAGCCCAGGGCTTCCTGGTTTTAAAAGTCCTAGGCCTAAGCCTAACAGTAACCCTAGGAAGGTAAATCAGCCGGGTATTAGGGTTCTTCCTAAGGGAAAAGCCGTGAAAGCAGCCATGTTGTGGCACTTCTGCACTCCCTTTGGGATGCCTTTGGCAGATGAAGTAAGCCTGGAACTCAGGGCTTCCTGGTTAAAAAACTCCAAGCCCTAGGCTGAACCCTAACCCTAACCCTAGGCAGATAAATCAGCCTAGGTATAGGGATGGTGCCAAGGAAAAAGCTGTGAAAGCTGCCATGTTGTAGCACTTTTGTACTCCCCTTGGGATGCCTTGAACAGCTGCAGTGTGCCTGGAGCCCAGGGCTTCCTAGTTTTAAAAATCCTAGCCCTAGGCCTAAGCCTAACAGTAACCCTGGGAAGGTAAATCAGCCTGGTGTTAGGCTTCTTGCCAAGGAAAAAGCCGTGAAAGCAGCCATGTTGTGGCACTTTTGCACTCCCTTTTGGATGCCTTTCACAGCTGCAGTGTGCCTGGAACTCAGGGCTTCCTGATTTTAAAAATCCTAGCCCTAGGCCGAACCCCAACCCTAAGACGAGAAAGGCAAATCAGCCAGGAATTAGGCATGTCCCCAAGGAAAAAGCTGTGGAGGCAGGCATGTTGTGGTACTTTTGCGCTCTTCTTGGCTAGTCCTTCGCAGCTGCTGTGTTCTTGGAACTCAGGGCTTTCTGGTTAATAGAGCCCTTACCCTAGGCGTAACTCAAACCTTAAGCCTAGGAAGGAAAATCAGCCTATGGTTCGGGATGGTCTCATGGAAATATCAGTGGTGGCAGCCAAGTTGCGTCACTTTTGCGCTCCCCTTGGGATGCCTTTCGCAGCTGCAGTGTGCCTGGAGCCCAGGGCTTCCTGGTTTTAAAAGTCCTAGGCCTAAGCCTAACAGTAACCCTAGGAAGGTAAATCAGCCGGGTATTAGGGTTCTTCCTAAGGGAAAAGCCGTGAAAGCAGCCATGTTGTGGCACTTCTGCACTCCCTTTGGGATGCCTTTGGCAGATGAAGTAAGCCTGGAACTCAGGGCTTCCTGGTTAAAAAACTCCAAGCCCTAGGCTGAACCCTAACCCTAACCCTAGGCAGATAAATCAGCCTAGGTATAGGGATGGTGCCAAGGAAAAAGCTGTGAAAGCTGCCATGTTGTAGCACTTTTGTACTCCCCTTGGGATGCCTTGAACAGCTGCAGTGTGCCTGGAGCCCAGGGCTTCCTAGTTTTAAAAATCCTAGCCCTAGGCCTAAGCCTAACAGTAACCCTGGGAAGGTAAATCAGCCTGGTGTTAGGCTTCTTGCCAAGGAAAAAGCCGTGAAAGCAGCCATGTTGTGGCACTTTTGCACTCCCTTTTGGATGCCTTTCACAGCTGCAGTGTGCCTGGAACTCAGGGCTTCCTGATTTTAAAAATCCTAGCCCTAGGCCGAACCCCAACCCTAAGACGAGAAAGGCAAATCAGCCAGGAATTAGGCATGTCCCCAAGGAAAAAGCTGTGGAGGCAGGCATGTTGTGGTACTTTTGCGCTCTTCTTGGCTAGTCCTTCGCAGCTGCTGTGTTCTTGGAACTCAGGGCTTTCTGGTTAATAGAGCCCTTACCCTAGGCGTAACTCAAACCTTAACCCTAGGAAGGAAAATCAGCCTATGGTTCGGGATGCTCTCATGGAAATATCAGTGGTGGCAGCCAAGTTGCGTCACTTTTGCGCTCCCCTTGGGATGCCTTTCGCAGCTGCAGTGTGCCTGGAGCCCAGGGCTTCCTGGTTTTAAAAGTCCTAGGCCTAAGCCTAACAGTAACCCTAGGAAGGTAAATCAGCCGGGTATTAGGGTTCTTCCTAAGGGAAAAGCCGTGAAAGCAGCCATGTTGTGGCACTTCTGCACTCCCTTTGGGATGCCTTTGGCAGATGAAGTAAGCCTGGAACTCAGGGCTTCCTGGTTAAAAAACTCCAAGCCCTAGGCTGAACCCTAACCCTAACCCTAGGCAGATAAATCAGCCTAGGTATAGGGATGGTGCCAAGGAAAAAGCTGTGAAAGCTGCCATGTTGTAGCACTTTTGTACTCCCCTTGGGATGCCTTGAACAGCTGCAGTGTGCCTGGAGCCCAGGGCTTCCTAGTTTTAAAAATCCTAGCCCTAGGCCTAAGCCTAACAGTAACCCTGGGAAGGTAAATCAGCCTGGTGTTAGGCTTCTTGCCAAGGAAAAAGCCGTGAAAGCAGCCATGTTGTGGCACTTTTGCACTCCCTTTTGGATGCCTTTCACAGCTGCAGTGTGCCTGGAACTCAGGGCTTCCTGATTTTAAAAATCCTAGCCCTAGGCCGAACCCCAACCCTAAGACGAGAAAGGCAAATCAGCCAGGAATTAGGCATGTCCCCAAGGAAAAAGCTGTGGAGGCAGGCATGTTGTGGTACTTTTGCACTCCCTTTGGGATGCCTTTGGCAGATGAAGTAAGCCTGGAACTCAGGGCTTCCTGGTCAAAGAAATCCAAGCCCTAGGCTGAACCCTAACCCTAACACTACGCAGATAAATCAGTCTAGGTATAGGGATGGTGCCAAGGAAAAAGCTGTGAAAGCTGCCATGTTGTTGCACTTTTGTACTCCCCTTGGGATGCCTTGAACAGCTGCAGTGTGCCTGGACCCCAGGGCTTCCTAGTTTTAAAAATCCTAGCCCTAGGCCTAAGCCTAACAGTAACCCTGGGAAGGTAAATCAGCCTGGTGTTAGGCTTCTTGCCAAGGAAAAAGCCGTGAAAGCAGCCATGTTGTGGCACTTTTGCACTCCCTTTTGGATGCCTTTCACAGCTGCAGTGTGCCTGGAACTCAGGGCTTCCTGATTTTAAAAATCCTAGCCCTAGGCCGAACCCCAACCCTAAGACGAGAAAGGCAAATCAGCCAGGAATTAGGCATGTCCCCAAGGAAAAAGCTGTGGAGGCAGGCATGTTGTGGTACTTTTGCGCTCTTCTTGGCTAGTCCTTCGCAGCTGCTGTGTTCTTGGAACTCAGGGCTTTCTGGTTAATAGACCCTTACCCTAGGCGTAACTCAAACCTTAACCCTAGGAAGGAAAATCAGCCTATGGTTCGGGATGGTCTCATGGAAATATCAGTGGTGGCAGCCAAGTTGCGTCACTTTTGCGCTCCCCTTGGGATGCCTTTCGCAGCTGCAGTGTGCCTGGAGCCCAGGGCTTCCTGGTTTTAAAAGTCCTAGGCCTAAGCCTAACAGTAACCCTAGGAATGTAAATCAGCCGGGTATTAGGGTTCTTCCTAAGGGAAAAGCCGTGAAAGCAGCCATGTTGTGGCACTTTTGCACTCCCTTTTGGATGCCTTTCACAGCTGCAGTGTGCCTGGAACTCAGGGCTTCCTGATTTTAAAAATCCTAGCCCTAGGCCGAACCCCAACCCTAAGACGAGAAAGGCAAATCAGCCAGGAATTAGGCATGTCCCCAAGGAAAAAGCTGTGGAGGCAGGCATGTTGTGGTACTTTTGCGCTCTTCTTGGCTAGTCCTTCGCAGCTGCTGTGTTCTTGGAACTCAGGGCTTTCTGGTTAATAGAGCCCTTACCCTAGGCGTAACTCAAACCTTAACCCTAGGAAGGAAAATCAGCCTATGGTTCGGGATGGTCTCATGGAAATATCAGTGGTGGCAGCCAAGTTGCGTCACTTTTGCGCTCCCCTTGGGATGCCTTTCGCAGCTGCAGTGTGCCTGGAGCCCAGGGCTTCCTGGTTTTAAAAGTCCTAGACCTAAGCCTAACAGTAACCCTAGGAAGGTAAATCAGCCGGGTATTAGGGTTCTTCCTAAGGGAAAAGCCGTGAAAGCAGCCATGTTGTGGCACTTATGCACTCCCTTTGGGATGCCTTTGGCAGATGAAGTAAGCCTGGAACTCAGGGCTTCCTGGTTAAAGAAATCCAAGCCCTAGGCTGAACCCTAACCCTAACCCTAGGCAGATAAATCAGCCTAGGTATAGGGATGGTGCCAAGGAAAAAGCTGTGAAAGCTGCCATGTTGTAGCACTTTTGTACTCCCCTTGGGATGCCTTGAACAGCTGCAGTGTGCCTGGAGCCCAGGGCTTCCTAGTTTTAAAAATCCTAGCCCTAGGCCTAAGCCTAACAGTAACCCTGGGAAGGTAAATCAGCCTGGTGTTAGGCTTCTTGCCAAGGAAAAAGCCGTGAAAGCAGCCATGTTGTGGCACTTTTGCACTCCCTTTTGGATGCCTTTCACAGCTGCAGTGTGCCTGGAACTCAGGGCTTCCTGATTTTAAAAATCCTAGCCCTAGGCCGAACCCCAACCCTAAGACGAGAAAGGCAAATCAGCCAGGAATTAGGCATGTCCCCAAGGAAAAAGCTGTGGAGGCAGGCATGTTGTGGTACTTTTGCGCTCTTCTTGGCTAGTCCTTCGCAGCTGCTGTGTTCTTGGAACTCAGGGCTTTCTGGTTAATAGAGCCCTTACCCTAGGCGTAACTCAAACCTTAACCCTAGGAAGGAAAATCAGCCTATGGTTCGGGATGGTCTCATGGAAATATCAGTGGTGGCAGCCAAGTTGCGTCACTTTTGCGCTCCCCTTGGGATGCCTTTCGCAGCTGCAGTGTGCCTGGAGCCCAGGGCTTCCTGGTTTTAAAAGTCCTAGGCCTAAGCCTAAGAGTAACCCTAGGAAGGTAAATCAGCCGGGTATTAGGGTTCTTCCTAAGGGAAAAGCCGTGAAAGCAGCCATGTTGTGGCACTTCTGCACTCCCTTTGGGATGCCTTTGGCAGATGAAGTAAGCCTGGAACTCAGGGCTTCCTGGTTAAAGAAATCCAAGCCCTAGGCTGAACCCTAACCCTAACCCTAGGCAGATAAATCAGCCTAGGTATAGGGATGGTGCCAAGGAAAAAGCTGTGAAAGCTGCCATGTTGTAGCACTTTTGTACTCCCCTTGGGATGCCTTGAACAGCTGCAGTGTGCCTGGAGCCCAGGGCTTCCTAGTTTTAAAAATCCTAGCCCTAGGCCTAAGCCTAACAGTAACCCTGGGAAGGGAAATCAGCCTGGTGTTAGGCTTCTTGCCAAGGAAAAAGCCGTGAAAGCAGCCATGTTGTGGCACTTTTGCACTCCCTTTTGGATGCCTTTCACAGCTGCAGTGTGCCTGGAACTCAGGGCTTCCTGATTTTAAAAATCCTAGCCCTAGGCCGAACCCCAACCCTAAGACGAGAAAGGCAAATCAGCCAGGAATTAGGCATGTCCCCAAGGAAAAAGCTGTGGAGGCAGGCATGTTGTGGTACTTTTGCGCTCTTCTTGGCTAGTCCTTCGCAGCTGCTGTGTTCTTGGAACTCAGGGCTTTCTGGTTAATAGAGCCCTTACCCTAGGCGTAACTCAAACCTTAACCCTAGGAAGGAAAATCAGCCTATGGTTCGGGATGGTCTCATGGAAATATCAGTGGTGGCAGCCAAGTTGCGTCACTTTTGCGCTCCCCTTGGGATGCCTTTCGCAGCTGCAGTGTGCCTGGAGCCCAGGGCTTCCTGGTTTTAAAAGTCCTAGACCTAAGCCTAACAGTAACCCTAGGAAGGTAAATCAGCCGGGTATTAGGGTTCTTCCTAAGGGAAAAGCCGTGAAAGCAGCCATGTTGTGGCACTTCTGCACTCCCTTTGGGATGCCTTTGGCAGATGAAGTAAGCCTGGAACTCAGGGCTTCCTGGTTAAAAAACTCCAAGCCCTAGGCTGAACCCTAACCCTAACCCTAGGCAGATAAATCAGCCTAGGTATAGGGATGGTGCCAAGGAAAAAGCTGTGAAAGCTGCCATGTTGTTGCACTTTTGTACTCCCCTTGGGATGCCTTGAACAGCTGCAGTGTGCCTGGAGCCCAGGGCTTCCTAGTTTTAAAAATCCTAGCCCTAGGCCTAAGCCTAACAGTAACCCTGGGAAGGTAAATCAGCCTGGTGTTAGGCTTCTTGCCAAGGAAAAAGCCGTGAAAGCAGCCATGTTGTGGCACTTTTGCACTCCCTTTTGGATGCCTTTCACAGCTGCAGTGTGCCTGGAACTCAGGGCTTCCTGATTTTAAAAATCCTAGCCCTAGGCCGAACCCCAACCCTAAGACGAGAAAGGCAAATCAGCCAGGAATTAGGCATGTCCCCAAGGAAAAAGCTGTGGAGGCAGGCATGTTGTGGTACTTTTGCGCTCTTCTTGGCTAGTCCTTCGCAGCTGCTGTGTTCTTGGAACTCAGGGCTTTCTGGTTAATAGAGCCCTTACCCTAGGCGTAACTCAAACCTTAACCCTAGGAAGGAAAATCAGCCTATGGTTCGGGATGCTCTCATGGAAATATCAGTGGTGGCAGCCAAGTTGCGTCACTTTTGCGCTCCCCTTGGGATGCCTTTCGCAGCTGCAGTGTGCCTGGAGCCCAGGGCTTCCTGGTTTTAAAAGTCCTAGGCCTAAGCCTAACAGTAACCCTAGGAAGGTAAATCAGCCGGGTATTAGGGTTCTTCCTAAGGGAAAAGCCGTGAAAGCAGCCATGTTGTGGCACTTCTGCACTCCCTTTGGGATGCCTTTGGCAGATGAAGTAAGCCTGGAACTCAGGGCTTCCTGGTTAAAGAAATCCAAGCCCTAGGCTGAACCCTAACCCTAACCCTAGGCAGATAAATCAGCCTAGGTATAGGGATGGTGCCAAGGAAAAAGCTGTGAAAGCTGCCATGTTGTAGCACTTTTGTACTCCCCTTGGGATGCCTTGAACAGCTGCAGTGTGCCTGGAGCCCAGGGCTTCCTAGTTTTAAAAATCCTAGCCCTAGGCCTAAGCCTAACAGTAACCCTGGGAAGGTAAATCAGCCTGGTGTTAGGCTTCTTGCCAAGGAAAAAGCCGTGAAAGCAGCCATGTTGTGGCACTTTTGCACTCCCTTTTGGATGCCTTTCACAGCTGCAGTGTGCCTGGAACTCAGGGCTTCCTGATTTTAAAAATCCTAGCCCTAGGCCGAACCCCAACCCTAAGACGAGAAAGGCAAATCAGCCAGGAATTAGGCATGTCCCCAAGGAAAAAGCTGTGGAGGCAGGCATGTTGTGGTACTTTTGCGCTCTTCTTGGCTAGTCCTTCGCAGCTGCTGTGTTCTTGGAACTCAGGGCTTTCTGGTTAATAGAGCCCTTACCCTAGGCGTAACTCAAACCTTAACCCTAGGAAGGAAAATCAGCCTATGGTTCGGGATGGTCTCATGGAAATATCAGTGGTGGCAGCCAAGTTGCGTCACTTTTGCGCTCCCCTTGGGATGCCTTTCGCAGCTGCAGTGTGCCTGGAGCCCAGGGCTTCCTGGTTTTAAAAGTCCTAGGCCTAAGCCTAACAGTAACCCTAGGAAGGTAAATCAGCCGGGTATTAGGGTTCTTCCTAAGGGAAAAGCCGTGAAAGCAGCCATGTTGTGGCACTTATGCACTCCCTTTGGGATGCCTTTGGCAGATGAAGTAAGCCTGGAACTCAGGGCTTCCTGGTTAAAGAAATCCAAGCCCTAGGCTGAACCCTAACCCTAACCCTAGGCAGATAAATCAGCCTAGGTATAGGGATGGTGCCAAGGAAAAAGCTGTGAAAGCTGCCATGTTGTAGCACTTTTGTACTCCCCTTGGGATGCCTTGAACAGCTGCAGTGTGCCTGGAGCCCAGGGTTTCATAGTTTTAAAAATCCTAGCCCTAGGCCTAAGCCTAACAGTAACCCTGGGAAGGGAAATCAGCCTGGTGTTAGGCTTCTTGCCAAGGAAAAAGCCGTGAAAGCAGCCATGTTGTGGCACTTTTGCACTCCCTTTTGGATGCCTTTCACAGCTGCAGTGTGCCTGGAACTCAGGGCTTCCTGATTTTAAAAATCCTAGCCCTAGGCCGAACCCCAACCCTAAGACGAGAAAGGCAAATCAGCCAGGAATTAGGCATGTCCCCAAGGAAAAAGCTGTGGAGGCAGGCATGTTGTGGTACTTTTGCGCTCTTCTTGGCTAGTCCTTCGCAGCTGCTGTGTTCTTGGAACTCAGGGCTTTCTGGTTAATAGAGCCCTTACCCTAGGCGTAACTCAAACCTTAACCCTAGGAAGGAAAATCAGCCTATGGTTCGGGATGCTCTCATGGAAATATCAGTGGTGGCAGCCAAGTTGCGTCACTTTTGCGCTCCCCTTGGGATGCCTTTCGCAGCTGCAGTGTGCCTGGAGCCCAGGGCTTCCTGGTTTTAAAAGTCCTAGGCCTAAGCCTAACAGTAACCCTAGGAAGGTAAATCAGCCGGGTATTAGGGTTCTTCCTAAGGGAAAAGCCGTGAAAGCAGCCATGTTGTGGCACTTCTGCACTCCCTTTGGGATGCCTTTGGCAGATGAAGTAAGCCTGGAACTCAGGGCTTCCTGGTTAAAGAAATCCAAGCCCTAGGCTGAAGCCTAACCCTAACCCTAGGCAGATAAATCAGCCTAGGTATAGGGATGGTGCCAAGGAAAAAGCTGTGAAAGCTGCCATGTTGTAGCACTTTTGTACTCCCCTTGGGATGCCTTGAACAGCTGCAGTGTGCCTGGAGCTAAGGGCTTCCTAGTTTTAAAAATCCTAGCCCTAGGCCTAAGCCTAACAGTAACCCTGGGAAGGTAAATCAGCCTGGTGTTAGGCTTCTTGCCAAGGAAAAAGCCGTGAAAGCAGCCATGTTGTGGCACTTTTGCACTCCCTTTTGGATGCCTTTCACAGCTGCAGTGTGCCTGGAACTCAGGGCTTCCTGATTTTAAAAATCCCAGCCCTAGGCCGAACCCCAACCCTAAGACGAGAAAGGCAAATCAGCCAGGAATTAGGCATGTCCCCAAGGAAAAAGCTGTGGAGGCAGGCATGTTGTGGTACTTTTGCGCTCTTCATGGGTAGTCCTTCGCAGCTGCTGTGTTCTTGGAACTCAGGGCTTTCTGGTTAATAGAGCCCTTACCCTAGGCGTAACTCAAACCTTAACCCTAGGAAGGAAAATCAGCCTATGGTTCGGGATGGTCTCATGGAAATATCAGTGGTGGCAGCCAAGTTGCGTCACTTTTGCGCTCCCCTTGGGATGCCTTTCGCAGCTGCAGTGTGCCTGGAGCCCAGGGCTTCCTGGTTTTAAAAGTCCTAGGCCTAAGCCTAACAGTAACCCTAGGAAGGTAAATCAGCCGGGTATTAGGGTTCTTCCTAAGGGAAAAGCCGTGAAAGCAGCCATGTTGTGGCACTTCTGCACTCCCTTTGGGATGCCTTTGGCAGATGAAGTAAGCCTGGAACTCAGGGCTTCCTGGTTAAAGAAATCCAAGCCCTAGGCTGAAGCCTAACCCTAACCCTAGGCAGATAAATCAGCCTAGGTATAGGGATGGTGCCAAGGAAAAAGCTGTGAAAGCTGCCATGTTGTTGCACTTTTGTACTCCCCTTGGGATGCCTTGAACAGCTGCAGTGTGCCTGGAGCCCAGGGCTTCCTAGTTTTAAAAATCCTAGCCCTAGGCCTAAGCCTAACAGTAACCCTGGGAAGGTAAATCAGCCTGGTGTTAGGCTTCTTGCCAAGGAAAAAGCCGTGAAAGCAGCCATGTTGTGGCACTTTTGCACTCCCTTTTGGATGCCTTTCACAGCTGCAGTGTGCCTGGAACTCAGGGCTTCCTGATTTTAAAAATCCTAGCCCTAGGCCGAACCCCAACCCTAAGACGAGAAAGGCAAATCAGCCAGGAATTAGGCATGTCCCCAAGGAAAAAGCTGTGGAGGCAGGCATGTTGTGGTACTTTTGCGCTCTTCTTGGCTAGTCCTTCGCAGCTGCTGTGTTCTTGGAACTCAGGGCTTTCTGGTTAATAGAGCCCTTACCCTAGGCGTAACTCAAACCTTAACCCTAGGAAGGAAAATCAGCCTATGGTTCGGGATGGTCTCATGGAAATATCAGTGGTGGCAGCCAAGTTGCGTCACTTTTGCGCTCCCCTTGGGATGCCTTTCGCAGCTGCAGTGTGCCTGGAGCCCAGGGCTTCCTGGTTTTAAAAGTCCTAGGCCTAAGCCTAACAGTAACCCTAGGAAGGTAAATCAGCCGGGTATTAGGGTTCTTCCTAAGGGAAAAGCCGTGAAAGCAGCCATGTTGTGGCACTTCTGCACTCCCTTTGGGATGCCTTTGGCAGATGAAGTAAGCCTGGAACTCAGGGCTTCCTGGTTAAAAAACTCCAAGCCCTAGGCTGAACCCTAACCCTAACCCTAGGCAGATAAATCAGCCTAGGTATAGGGATGGTGCCAAGGAAAAAGCTGTGAAAGCTGCCATGTTGTTGCACTTTTGTACTCCCCTTGGGATGCCTTGAACAGCTGCAGTGTGCCTGGACCCCAGGGCTTCATAGTTTTAAAAATCCTAGCCCTAGGCCTAAGCCTAACAGTAACCCTGGGAAGGGAAATCAGCCTGGTGTTAGGCTTCTTGCCAAGGAAAAAGCCGTGAAAGCAGCCATGTTGTGGCACTTTTGCACTCCCTTTTGGATGCCTTTCACAGCTGCAGTGTGCCTGGAACTCAGGGCTTCCTGATTTTAAAAATCCTAGCCCTAGGCCGAACCCCAACCCTAAGACGAGAAAGGCAAATCAGCCAGGAATTAGGCATGTCCCCAAGGAAAAAGCTGTGGAGGCAGGCATGTTGTGGTACTTTTGCGCTCTTCTTGGCTAGTCCTTCGCAGCTGCTGTGTTCTTGGAACTCAGGGCTTTCTGGTTAATAGAGCCCTTACCCTAGGCGTAACTCAAACCTTAACCCTAGGAAGGAAAATCAGCCTATGGTTCGGGATGGTCTCATGGAAATATCAGTGGTGGCAGCCAAGTTGCGTCACTTTTGCGCTCCCCTTGGGATGCCTTTCGCAGCTGCAGTGTGCCTGGAGCCCAGGGCTTCCTGGTTTTAAAAGTCCTAGGCCTAAGCCTAACAGTAACCCTAGGAAGGTAAATCAGCCGGGTATTAGGGTTCTTCCTAAGGGAAAAGCCGTGAAAGCAGCCATGTTGTGGCACTTCTGCACTCCCTTTGGGATGCCTTTGGCAGATGAAGTAAGCCTGGAACTCAGGGCTTCCTGGTTAAAGAAATCCAAGCCCTAGGCTGAAGCCTAACCCTAACCCTAGGCAGATAAATCAGCCTAGGTATAGGGATGGTGCCAAGGAAAAAGCTGTGAAAGCTGCCATGTTGTAGCACTTTTGTACTCCCCTTGGGATGCCTTGAACAGCTGCAGTGTGCCTGGAGCCCAGGGCTTCCTAGTTTTAAAAATCCTAGCCCTAGGCCTAAGCCTAACAGTAACCCTGGGAAGGTAAATCAGCCTGGTGTTAGGCTTCTTGCCAAGGAAAAAGCCGTGAAAGCAGCCATGTTGTGGCACTTTTGCACTCCCTTTTGGATGCCTTTCACAGCTGCAGTGTGCCTGGAACTCAGGGCTTCCTGATTTTAAAAATCCTAGCCCTAGGCCGAACCCCAACCCTAAGACGAGAAAGGCAAATCAGCCAGGAATTAGGCATGTCCCCAAGGAAAAAGCTGTGGAGGCAGGCATGTTGTGGTACTTTTGCGCTCTTCTTGGCTAGTCCTTCGCAGCTGCTGTGTTCTTGGAACTCAGGGCTTTCTGGTTAATAGAGCCCTTACCCTAGGCGTAACTCAAACCTTAACCCTAGGAAGGAAAATCAGCCTATGGTTAGGGATGGTCTCATGGAAATATCAGTGGTGGCAGCCAAGTTGCGTCACTTTTGCGCTCCCCTTGGGATGCCTTTCGCAGCTGCAGTGTGCCTGGAGCCCAGGGCTTCCTGGTTTTAAAAGTCCTACGCCTAAGCCTAACAGTAACCCTAGGAAGGTAAATCAGCCGGGTATTAGGGTTCTTCCTAAGGGAAAAGCCGTGAAAGCAGCCATGTTGTGGCACTTATGCACTCCCTTTGGGATGCCTTTGGCAGATGAAGTAAGCCTGGAACTCAGGGCTTCCTGGTTAAAGAAATCCAAGCCCTAGGCTGAAGCCTAACCCTAACCCTAGGCAGATAAATCAGCCTAGGTATAGGGATGGTGCCAAGGAAAAAGCTGTGAAAGCTGCCATGTTGTTGCACTTTTGTACTCCCCTTGGGATGCCTTGAACAGCTGCAGTGTGCCTGGAGCTAAGGGCTTCCTAGTTTTAAAAATCCTAGCCCTAGGCCTAAGCCTAACAGTAACCCTGGGAAGGTAAATCAGCCTGGTGTTAGGCTTCTTGCCAAGGAAAAAGCCGTGAAAGCAGCCATGTTGTGGCACTTTTGCACTCCCTTTTGGATGCCTTTCACAGCTGCAGTGTGCCTGGAACTCAGGGCTTCCTGATTTTAAAAATCCTAGCCCTAGGCCGAACCCCAACCCTAAGACGAGAAAGGCAAATCAGCCAGGAATTAGGCATGTCCCCAAGGAAAAAGCTGTGGAGGCAGGCATGTTGTGGTACTTTTGCGCTCTTCTTGGCTAGTCCTTCGCAGCTGCTGTGTTCTTGGAACTCAGGGCTTTCTGGTTAATAGAGCCCTTACCCTAGGCGTAACTCAAACCTTAACCCTAGGAAGGAAAATCAGCCTATGGTTCGGGATGGTCTCATGGAAATATCAGTGGTGGCAGCCAAGTTGCGTCACTTTTGCGCTCCCCTTGGGATGCCTTTCGCAGCTGCAGTGTGCCTGGAGCCCAGGGCTTCCTGGTTTTAAAAGTCCTAGGCCTAAGCCTAACAGTAACCCTAGGAAGGTAAATCAGCCGGGTATTAGGGTTCTTCCTAAGGGAAAAGCCGTGAAAGCAGCCATGTTGTGGCACTTCTGCACTCCCTTTGGGATGCCTTTGGCAGATGAAGTAAGCCTGGAGCTCAGGGCTTCCTGGTTAAAGAAATCCAAGCCCTAGGCTGAACCCTAACCCTAACCCTAGGCAGATAAATCAGCCTAGGTATAGGGATGGTGCCAAGGAAAAAGCTGTGAAAGCTGCCATGTTGTTGCACTTTTGTACTCCCCTTGGGATGCCTTGAACAGCTGCAGTGTGCCTGGAGCCAAGGGCTTCCTAGTTTTAAAAATCCTAGCCCTAGGCCTAAGCCTAACAGTAACCCTGGGAAGGTAAATCAGCCTGGTGTTAGGCTTCTTGCCAAGGAAAAAGCCGTGAAAGCAGCCATGTTGTGGCACTTTTGCACTCCCTTTTGGATGCCTTTCACAGCTGCAGTGTGCCTGGAACTCAGGGCTTCCTGATTTTAAAAATCCTAGCCCTAGGCCGAACCCCAACCCTAAGACGAGAAAGGCAAATCAGCCAGGAATTAGGCATGTCCCCAAGGAAAAAGCTGTGGAGGCAGGCATGTTGTGGTACTTTTGCGCTCTTCTTGGCTAGTCCTTCGCAGCTGCTGTCTTCTTGGAACTCAGGGCTTTCTGGTTAATAGAGCCCTTACCCTAGGCGTAACTCAAACCTTAAGCCTAGGAAGGAAAATCAACTTATGGTTCGGGATGGTCTCATGGAAATATCAGTGGTGGCAGCCAAGTTGCGTCACTTTTGCGCTCCCCTTGGGATGCCTTTCGCAGCTGCAGTGTGCCTGGAGCCCAGGGCTTCCTGGTTTTAAAAGTCCTAGGCCTAAGCCTAACAGTAACCCTAGGAAGGTAAATCAGCCGGGTATTAGGGTTCTTCCTAAGGGAAAAGCCGTGAAAGCAGCCATGTTGTGGCACTTCGGCACTCCCTTTGGGATGCCTTTGGCAGATGAAGTAAGCCTGGAACTCAGGGCTTCCTGGTCAAAGAAATCCAAGCCCTAGGCTGAAGCCTAACCCTAACCCTAGGCAGATAAATCAGCCTAGGTATAGGGATGGTGCCAAGGAAAAAGCTGTGAAAGCTGCCATGTTGTTGCACTTTTGTACTCCCCTTGGGATGCCTTGAACAGCTGCAGTGTGCCTGGAGCCAAGGGCTTCCTAGTTTTAAAAATCCTAGCCCTAGGCCTAAGCCTAACAGTAACCCTGGGAAGGTAAATCAGCCTGGTGTTAGGCTTCTTGCCAAGGAAAAAGCCGTGAAAGCAGCCATGTTGTGGCACTTTTGCACTCCCTTTTGGATGCCTTTCACAGCTGCAGTGTGCCTGGAACTCAGGGCTTCCTGATTTTAAAAATCCTAGCCCTAGGCCGAACCCCAACCCTAAGACGAGAAAGGCAAATCAGCCAGGAATTAGGCATGTCCCCAAGGAAAAAGCTGTGGAGGCAGGCATGTTGTGCTACTTTTGCGCTCTTCTTGGCTAGTCCTTTGCAGCTGCTGTGTTCTTGGAACTCAGGGCTTTCTGGTTAATAGAGCCCTTACCCTAGGCGTAACTCAAACCTTAAGCCTAGGAAGGAAAATCAACCTATGGTTCGGGATGGTCTCATGGAAATATCAGTGGTGGCAGCCAAGTTGCGTCACTTTTGCGCTCCCCTTGGGATGCCTTTCGCAGCTGCAGTGTGCCTGGAGCCCAGGGCTTCCTGGTTTTAAAAGTCCTAGGCCTAAGCCTAACAGTAACCCTAGGAAGGTAAATCAGCCGGGTATTAGGGTTCTTCCTAAGGGAAAAGCCGTGAAAGCAGCCATGTTGTGGCACTTCGGCACTCCCTTTGGGATGCCTTTGGCAGATGAAGTAAGCCTGGAACTCAGGGCTTCCTGGTCAAAGAAATCCAAGCCCTAGGCTGAAGCCTAACCCTAACCCTAGGCAGATAAATCAGCCTAGGTATAGGGATGGTGCCAAGGAAAAAGCTGTGAAAGCTGCCATGTTGTTGCACTTTTGTACTCCCCTTGGGATGCCTTGAACAGCTGCAGTGTGCCTGGAGCCCAGGGCTTCCTAGTTTTAAAAATCCTAGCCCTAGGCCTAAGCCTAACAGTAACCCTGGGAAGGTAAATCAGCCTGGTGTTAGGCTTCTTGCCAAGGAAAAAGCCGTGAAAGCAGCCATGTTGTGGCACTTTTGCACTCCCTTTTGGATGCCTTTCACAGCTGCAGTGTGCCTGGAACTCAGGGCTTCCTGATTTTAAAAATCCTAGCCCTAGGCCGAACCCCAACCCTAAGACGAGAAAGGCAAATCAGCCAGGAATTAGGCATGTCCCCAAGGAAAAAGCTGTGGAGGCAGGCATGTTGTGGTACTTTTGCGCTCTTCTTGGCTAGTCCTTCGCAGCTGCTGTGTTCTTGGAACTCAGGGCTTTCTGGTTAATAGACCCTTACCCTAGGCGTAACTCAAACCTTAAGCCTAGGAAGGAAAATCAGCCTATGGTTCGGGATGGTCTCATGGAAATATCAGTGGTGGCAGCCAAGTTGCGTCACTTTTGCGCTCCCCTTGGGATGCCTTTCGCAGCTGCAGTGTGCCTGGAGCCCAGGGCTTCCTGGTTTTAAAAGTCCTAGGCCTAAGCCTAACAGTAACCCTAGGAAGGTAAATCAGCCGGGTATTAGGGTTCTTCCTAAGGGAAAAGCCGTGAAAGCAGCCATGTTGTGGCACTTCTGCACTCCCTTTGGGATGCCTTTGGCAGATGAAGTAAGCCTGGAACTCAGGGCTTCCTGGTTAAAAAACTCCAAGCCCTAGGCTGAAGCCTAACCCTAACCCTAGGCAGATAAATCAGCCTAGGTATAGGGATGGTGCCAAGGAAAAAGCTGTGAAAGCTGCCATGTTGTAGCACTTTTGTACTCCCCTTGGGATGCCTTGAACAGCTGCAGTGTGCCTGGAGCCCAGGGCTTCCTAGTTTTAAAAATCCTAGCCCTAGGCCTAAGCCTAACAGTAACCCTGGGAAGGTAAATCAGCCTGGTGTTAGGCTTCTTGCCAAGGAAAAAGCCGTGAAAGCAGCCATGTTGTGGCACTTTTGCACTCCCTTTTGGATGCCTTTCACAGCTCCACTGTGCCTGGAACTCAGGGCTTCCTGATTTTAAAAATCCTAGCCCTAGGCCGAACCCCAACCCTAAGACGAGAAAGGCAAATCAGCCAGGAATTAGGCATGTCCCCAAGGAAAAAGCTGTGGAGGCAGGCATGTTGTGGTACTTTTGCGCTCTTCTTGGCTAGTCCTTCGCAGCTGCTGTGTTCTTGGAACTCAGGGCTTTCTGGTTAATAGAGCCCTTACCCTAGGCGTAACTCAAACCTTAAGCCTAGGAAGGAAAATCAACCTATGGTTCGGGATGCTCTCATGGAAATATCAGTGGTGGCAGCCAAGTTGCGTCACTTTTGCGCTCCCCTTGGGATGCCTTTCGCAGCTGCAGTGTGCCTGGAGCCCAGGGCTTCCTGGTTTTAAAAGTCCTAGGCCTAAGCCTAACAGTAACCCTAGGAAGGTAAATCAGCCGGGTATTAGGGTTCTTCCTAAGGGAAAAGCCGTGAAAGCAGCCATGTTGTGGCACTTCGGCACTCCCTTTGGGATGCCTTTGGCAGATGAAGTAAGCCTGGAACTCAGGGCTTCCTGGTCAAAGAAATCCAAGCCCTAGGCTGAACCCTAACCCTAACCCTAGGCAGATAAATCAGCCTAGGTATAGGGATGGTGCCAAGGAAAAAGCTGTGAAAGCTGCCATGTTGTTGCACTTTTGTACTCCCCTTGGGATGCCTTGAACAGCTGCAGTGTGCCTGGAGCCAAGGGCTTCCTAGTTTTAAAAATCCTAGCCCTAGGCCTAAGCCTAACAGTAACCCTGGGAAGGTAAATCAGCCTGGTGTTAGGCTTCTTGCCAAGGAAAAAGCCGTGAAAGCAGCCATGTTGTGGCACTTTTGCACTCCCTTTTGGATGCCTTTCACAGCTGCAGTGTGCCTGGAACTCAGGGCTTCCTGATTTTAAAAATCCTAGCCCTAGGCCGAACCCCAACCCTAAGACGAGAAAGGCAAATCAGCCAGGAATTAGGCATGTCCCCAAGGAAAAAGCTGTGGAGGCAGGCATGTTGTGGTACTTTTGCGCTCTTCTTGGCTAGTCCTTCGCAGCTGCTGTGTTCTTGGAACTCAGGGCTTTCTGGTTAATAGACCCTTACCCTAGGCGTAACTCAAACCTTAAGCCTAGGAAGGAAAATCAGCCTATGGTTCGGGATGGTCTCATGGAAATATCAGTGGTGGCAGCCAAGTTGCGTCACTTTTGCGCTCCCCTTGGGATGCCTTTCGCAGCTGCAGTGTGCCTGGAGCCCAGGGCTTCCTGGTTTTAAAAGTCCTAGGCCTAAGCCTAACAGTAACCCTAGGAAGGTAAATCAGCCGGGTATTAGGGTTCTTCCTAAGGGAAAAGCCGTGAAAGCAGCCATGTTGTGGCACTTCTGCACTCCCTTTGGGATGCCTTTGGCAGATGAAGTAAGCCTGGAGCTCAGGGCTTCCTGGTTAAAGAAATCCAAGCCCTAGGCTGAAGCCTAACCCTAACCCTAGGCAGATAAATCAGCCTAGGTATAGGGATGGTGCCAAGGAAAAAGCTGTGAAAGCTGCCATGTTGTTGCACTTTTGTACTCCCCTTGGGATGCCTTGAACAGCTGCAGTGTGCCTGGAGCCAAGGGCTTCCTAGTTTTAAAAATCCTAGCCCTAGGCCTAAGCCTAACAGTAACCCTGGGAAGGTAAATCAGCCTGGTGTTAGGCTTCTTGCCAAGGAAAAAGCCGTGAAAGCAGCCATGTTGTGGCACTTTTGCACTCCCTTTTGGATGCCTTTCACAGCTGCAGTGTGCCTGGAACTCAGGGCTTCCTGATTTTAAAAATCCTAGCCCTAGGCCGAACCCCAACCCTAAGACGAGAAAGGCAAATCAGCCAGGAATTAGGCATGTCCCCAAGGAAAAAGCTGTGGAGGCAGGCATGTTGTGGTACTTTTGCGCTCTTCTTGGCTAGTCCTTCGCAGCTGCTGTGTTCTTGGAACTCAGGGCTTTCTGGTTAATAGAGCCCTTACCCTAGGCGTAACTCAAACCTTAAGCCTAGGAAGGAAAATCAACCTATGGTTCGGGATGGTCTCATGGAAATATCAGTGGTGGCAGCCAAGTTGCGTCACTTTTGCGCTTCCCTTGGGATGCCTTTCGCAGCTGCAGTGTGCCTGGAGCCCAGGGCTTCCTGGTTTTAAAAGTCCTAGGCCTAAGCCTAACAGTAACCCTAGGAAGGTAAATCAGCCGGGTATTAGGGTTCTTCCTAAGGGAAAAGCCGTGAAAGCAGCCATGTTGTGGCACTTCGGCACTCCCTTTGGGATGCCTTTGGCAGATGAAGTAAGCCTGGAACTCAGGGCTTCCTGGTCAAAGAAATCCAAGCCCTAGGCTGAACCCTAACCCTAACCCTAGGCAGATAAATCAGCCTAGGTATAGGGATGGTGCCAAGGAAAAAGCTGTGAAAGCTGCCATGTTGTTGCACTTTTGTACTCCCCTTGGGATGCCTTGAACAGCTGCAGTGTGCCTGGAGCCAAGGGCTTCCTAGTTTTAAAAATCCTAGCCCTAGGCCTAAGCCTAACAGTAACCCTGGGAAGGTAAATCAGCCTGGTGTTAGGCTTCTTGCCAAGGAAAAAGCCGTGAAAGCAGCCATGTTGTGGCACTTTTGCACTCCCTTTTGGATGCCTTTCACAGCTGCAGTGTGCCTGGAACTCAGGGCTTCCTGATTTTAAAAATCCTAGCCCTAGGCCGAACCCCAACCCTAAGACGAGAAAGGCAAATCAGCCAGGAATTAGGCATGTCCCCAAGGAAAAAGCTGTGGAGGCAGGCATGTTGTGGTACTTTTGCGCTCTTCTTGGCTAGTCCTTCGCAGCTGCTGTGTTCTTGGAACTCAGGGCTTTCTGGTTAATAGACCCTTACCCTAGGCGTAACTCAAACCTTAAGCCTAGGAAGGAAAATCAGCCTATGGTTCGGGATGGTCTCATGGAAATATCAGTGGTGGCAGCCAAGTTGCGTCACTTTTGCGCTCCCCTTGGGATGCCTTTCGCAGCTGCAGTGTGCCTGGAGCCCAGGGCTTCCTGGTTTTAAAAGTCCTAGGCCTAAGCCTAACAGTAACCCTAGGAAGGTAAATCAGCCGGGTATTAGGGTTCTTCCTAAGGGAAAAGCCGTGAAAGCAGCCATGTTGTGGCACTTCTGCACTCCCTTTGGGATGCCTTTGGCAGATGAAGTAAGCCTGGAGCTCAGGGCTTCCTGGTTAAAGAAATCCAAGCCCTAGGCTGAAGCCTAACCCTAACCCTAGGCAGATAAATCAGCCTAGGTATAGGGATGGTGCCAAGGAAAAAGCTGTGAAAGCTGCCATGTTGTTGCACTTTTGTACTCCCCTTGGGATGCCTTGAACAGCTGCAGTGTGCCTGGAGCCAAGGGCTTCCTAGTTTTAAAAATCCTAGCCCTAGGCCTAAGCCTAACAGTAACCCTGGGAAGGTAAATCAGCCTGGTGTTAGGCTTCTTGCCAAGGAAAAAGCCGTGAAAGCAGCCATGTTGTGGCACTTTTGCACTCCCTTTTGGATGCCTTTCACAGCTGCAGTGTGCCTGGAACTCAGGGCTTCCTGATTTTAAAAATCCTAGCCCTAGGCCGAACCCCAACCCTAAGACGAGAAAGGCAAATCAGCCAGGAATTAGGCATGTCCCCAAGGAAAAAGCTGTGGAGGCAGGCATGTTGTGGTACTTTTGCGCTCTTCTTGGCTAGTCCTTCGCAGCTGCTGTGTTCTTGGAACTCAGGGCTTTCTGGTTAATAGAGCCCTTACCCTAGGCGTAACTCAAACCTTAAGCCTAGGAAGGAAAATCAACCTATGGTTCGGGATGGTCTCATGGAAATATCAGTGGTGGCAGCCAAGTTGCGTCACTTTTGCGCTTCCCTTGGGATGCCTTTCGCAGCTGCAGTGTGCCTGGAGCCCAGGGCTTCCTGGTTTTAAAAGTCCTAGGCCTAAGCCTAACAGTAACCCTAGGAAGGTAAATCAGCCGGGTATTAGGGTTCTTCCTAAGGGAAAAGCCGTGAAAGCAGCCATGTTGTGGCACTTCTGCACTCCCTTTGGGATGCCTTTGGCAGATGAAGTAAGCCTGGAACTCAGGGCTTCCTGGTTAAAAAACTCCAAGCCCTAGGCTGAAGCCTAACCCTAACCCTAGGCAGATAAATCAGCCTAGGTATAGGGATGGTGCCAAGGAAAAAGCTGTGAAAGCTGCCATGTTGTAGCACTTTTGTACTCCCCTTGGGATGCCTTGAACAGCTGCAGTGTGCCTGGAGCCCAGGGCTTCCTAGTTTTAAAAATCCTAGCCCTAGGCCTAAGCCTAACAGTAACCCTGGGAAGGTAAATCAGCCTGGTGTTAGGCTTCTTGCCAAGGAAAAAGCCGTGAAAGCAGCCATGTTGTGGCACTTTTGCACTCCCTTTTGGATGCCTTTCACAGCTGCAGTGTGCCTGGAACTCAGGGCTTCCTGATTTTAAAAATCCTAGCCCTAGGCCGAACCCCAACCCTAAGACGAGAAAGGCAAATCAGCCAGGAATTAGGCATGTCCCCAAGGAAAAAGCTGTGGAGGCAGGCATGTTGTGGTACTTTTGCGCTCTTCTTGGCTAGTCCTTCGCAGCTGCTGTCTTCTTGGAACTCAGGGCTTTCTGGTTAATAGAGCCCTTACCCTAGGCGTAACTCAAACCTTAAGCCTAGGAAGGAAAATCAACCTATGGTTCGGGATGGTCTCATGGAAATATCAGTGGTGGCAGCCAAGTTGCGTCACTTTTGCGCTCCCCTTGGGATGCCTTTCGCAGCTGCAGTGTGCCTGGAGCCCAGGGCTTCCTGGTTTTAAAAGTCCTAGGCCTAAGCCTAACAGTAACCCTAGGAAGGTAAATCAGCCGGGTATTAGGGTTCTTCCTAAGGGAAAAGCCGTGAAAGCAGCCATGTTGTGGCACTTCGGCACTCCCTTTGGGATGCCTTTGGCAGATGAAGTAAGCCTGGAACTCAGGGCTTCCTGGTCAAAGAAATCCAAGCCCTAGGCTGAACCCTAACCCTAACCCTAGGCAGATAAATCAGCCTAGGTATAGGGATGGTGCCAAGGAAAAAGCTGTGAAAGCTGCCATGTTGTTGCACTTTTGTACTCCCCTTGGGATGCCTTGAACAGCTGCAGTGTGCCTGGAGCCCAGGGCTTCCTAGTTTTAAAAATCCTAGCCCTAGGCCTAAGCCTAACAGTAACCCTGGGAAGGTAAATCAGCCTGGTGTTAGGCTTCTTGCCAAGGAAAAAGCCGTGAAAGCAGCCATGTTGTGGCACTTTTGCACTCCCTTTTGGATGCCTTTCACAGCTGCAGTGTGCCTGGAACTCAGGGCTTCCTGATTTTAAAAATCCTAGCCCTAGGCCGAACCCCAACCCTAAGACGAGAAAGGCAAATCAGCCAGGAATTAGGCATGTCCCCAAGGAAAAAGCTGTGGAGGCAGGCATGTTGTGCTACTTTTGCGCTCTTCTTGGCTAGTCCTTCGCAGCTGCTGTGTTCTTGGAACTCAAGGCTTTCTGGTTAATAGAGCCCTTACCCTAGGTGTAACTCAAACCTTAACCTTAGGAAGGAAAATCAGCCTATGGTTCGGGATGGTCTCATGGAAATATCAGTGGTGGCAGCCAAGTTGCGTCACTTTTGCGCTCCCCTTGGGATGCCTTTCGCAGCTGCAGTGTGCCTGGAGCCCAGGGCTTCCTGGTTTTAAAAGTCCTAGGCCTAAGCCTAACAGTAACCCTAGGAAGGTAAATCAGCCGGGTATTAGGGTTCTTCCTAAGGGAAAAGCCGTGAAAGCAGCCATGTTGTGGCACTTCTGCACTCCCTTTGGGATGCCTTTGGCAGATGAAGTAAGCCTGGAACTCAGGGCTTCCTGGTTAAAGAAATCCAAGCCCTAGGCTGAAGCCTAACCCTAACCCTAGGCAGATAAATCAGCCTAGGTATAGGGATGGTGCCAAGGAAAAAGCTGTGAAAGCTGCCATGTTGTTGCACTTTTGTACTCCCCTTGGGATGCCTTGAACAGCTGCAGTGTGCCTGGAGCCCAGGGCTTCCTAGTTTTAAAAATCCTAGCCCTAGGCCTAAGCCTAACAGTAACCCTGGGAAGGTAAATCAGCCTGGTGTTAGGCTTCTTGCCAAGGAAAAAGCCGTGAAAGCAGCCATGTTGTGGCACTTTTGCACTCCCTTTTGGATGCCTTTCACAGCTGCAGTGTGCCTGGAACTCAGGGCTTCCTGATTTTAAAAATCCTAGCCCTAGGCCGAACCCCAACCCTAAGACGAGAAAGGCAAATCAGCCAGGAATTAGGCATGTCCCCAAGGAAAAAGCTGTGGAGGCAGGCATGTTGTGGTACTTTTGCGCTCTTCTTGGCTAGTCCTTCGCAGCTGCTGTGTTCTTGGAACTCAGGGCTTTCTGGTTAATAGAGCCCTTACCCTAGGCGTCACTCAAAACTTAACCCTAGGAAGGAAAATCAGCCTATGGTTCGGGATGGTCTCATGGAAATATCAGTGGTGGCAGCCAAGTTGCGTCACTTTTGCGCTCCCCTTGGGATGCCTTTCGCAGCTGCAGTGTGCCTGGAGCCCAGGGCTTCCTGGTTTTAAAAGTCCTAGACCTAAGCCTAACAGTAACCCTAGGAAGGTAAATCAGCCGGGTATTAGGGTTCTTCCTAAGGGAAAAGCCGTGAAAGCAGCCATGTTGTGGCACTTCTGCACTCCCTTTGGGATGCCTTTGGCAGATGAAGTAAGCCTGGAACTCAGGGCTTCCTGGTTAAAGAAATCCAAGCCCTAGGCTGAACCCTAACCCTAACCCTAGGCAGATAAATCAGCCTAGGTATAGGGATGGTGCCAAGGAAAAAGCTGTGAAAGCTGCCATGTTGTTGCACTTTTGTACTCCCCTTGGGATGCCTTGAACAGCTGCAGTGTGCCTGGAGCCCAGGGCTTCCTAGTTTTAAAAATCCTAGCCCTAGGCCTAAGCCTAACAGTAACCCTGGGAAGGGAAATCAGCCTGGTGTTAGGCTTCTTGCTAAGGAAAAAGCCGTGAAAGCAGCCATGTTGTGGCACTTTTGCACTCCCTTTTGGATGCCTTTCACAGCTGCAGTGTGCCTGGAACTCAGGGCTTCCTGATTTTAAAAATCCTAGCCCTAGGCCGAACCCCAACCCTAAGACGAGAAAGGCAAATCAGCCAGGAATTAGGCATGTCCCCAAGGAAAAAGCTGTGGAGGCAGGCATGTTGTGGTACTTTTGCGCTCTTCTTGGCTAGTCCTTCGCAGCTGCTGTGTTCTTGGAACTCAGGGCTTTCTGGTTAATAGAGCCCTTACCCTAGGCGTAACTCAAACCTTAAGCCTAGGAAGGAAAATCAACCTATGGTTCGGGATGGTCTCATGGAAATATCAGTGGTGGCAGCCAAGTTGCGTCACTTTTGCGCTCCCCTTGGGATGCCTTTCGCAGCTGCAGTGTGCCTGGAGCCCAGGGCTTCCTGGTTTTAAAAGTCCTAGGCCTAAGCCTAACAGTAACCCTAGGAAGGTAAATCAGCCGGGTATTAGGGTTCTTCCTAAGGGAAAAGCCGTGAAAGCAGCCATGTTGTGGCACTTCTGCACTCCCTTTGGGATGCCTTTGGCAGATGAAGTAAGCCTGGAACTCAGGGCTTCCTGGTTAAAGAAATCCAAGCCCTAGGCTGAACCCTAACCCTAACCCTAGGCAGATAAATCAGCCTAGGTATAGGGATGGTGCCAAGGAAAAAGCTGTGAAAGCTGCCATGTTGTAGCACTTTTGTACTCCCCTTGGGATGCCTTGAACAGCTGCAGTGTGCCTGGAGCCCAGGGCTTCCTAGTTTTAAAAATCCTAGCCCTAGGCCTAAGCCTAACAGTAACCCTGGGAAGGCAAATCAGCCTGGTGTTAGGCTTCTTGCCAAGGAAAAAGCCGTGAAAGCAGCCATGTTGTGGCACTTTTGCACTCCCTTTTGGATGCCTTTCACAGCTGCAGTGTGCCTGGAACTCAGGGCTTCCTGATTTTAAAAATCCTAGCCCTAGGCCGAACCCCAACCCTAAGACGAGAAAGGCAAATCAGCCAGGAATTAGGCATGTCCCCAAGGAAAAAGCTGTGGAGGCAGGCATGTTGTGGTACTTTTGCGCTCTTCTTGGCTAGTCCTTCGCAGCTGCTGTGTTCTTGGAACTCAGGGCTTTCTGGTTAATAGAGCCCTTACCCTAGGCGTAACTCAAACCTTAAGCCTAGGAAGGAAAATCAACCTATGGTTCGGGATGGTCTCATGGAAATATCAGTGGTGGCAGCCAAGTTGCGTCACTTTTGCGCTCCCCTTGGGATGCCTTTCGCAGCTGCAGTGTGCCTGGAGCCCAGGGCTTCCTGGTTTTAAAAGTCCTAGGCCTAAGCCTAACAGTAACCCTAGGAAGGTAAATCAGCCGGGTATTAGGGTTCTTCCTAAGGGAAAAGCCGTGAAAGCAGCCATGTTGTGGCACTTCGGCACTCCCTTTGGGATGCCTTTGGCAGATGAAGTAAGCCTGGAACTCAGGGCTTCCTGGTCAAAGAAATCCAAGCCCTAGGCTGAAGCCTAACCCTAACCCTAGGCAGATAAATCAGCCTAGGTATAGGGATGGTGCCAAGGAAAAAGCTGTGAAAGCTGCCATGTTGTTGCACTTTTGTACTCCCCTTGGGATGCCTTGAACAGCTGCAGTGTGCCTGGAGCCCAGGGCTTCCTAGTTTTAAAAATCCTAGCCCTAGGCCTAAGCCTAACAGTAACCCTGGGAAGGGAAATCAGCCTGGTGTTAGGCTTCTTGCTAAGGAAAAAGCCGTGAAAGCAGCCATGTTGTGGCACTTTTGCACTCCCTTTTGGATGCCTTTCACAGCTGCAGTGTGCCTGGAACTCAGGGCTTCCTGATTTTAAAAATCCTAGCCCTAGGCCGAACCCCAACCCTAAGACGAGAAAGGCAAATCAGCCAGGAATTAGGCATGTCCCCAAGGAAAAAGCTGTGGAGGCAGGCATGTTGTGGTACTTTTGCGCTCTTCTTGGCTAGTCCTTCGCAGCTGCTGTGTTCTTGGAACTCAGGGCTTTCTGGTTAATAGAGCCCTTACCCTAGGCGTAACTCAAACCTTAACCTTAGGAAGGAAAATCAACCTATGGTTCGGGATGGTCTCATGGAAATATCAGTGGTGGCAGCCAAGTTGCGTCACTTTTGCGCTTCCCTTGGGATGCCTTTCGCAGCTGCAGTGTGCCTGGAGCCCAGGGCTTCCTGGTTTTAAAAGTCCTAGGCCTAAGCCTAACAGTAACCCTAGGAAGGTAAATCAGCCGGGTATTAGGGTTCTTCCTAAGGGAAAAGCCGTGAAAGCAGCCATGTTGTGGCACTTCTGCACTCCCTTTGGGATGCCTTTGGCAGATGAAGTAAGCCTGGAACTCAGGGCTTCCTGGTTAAAGAAATCCAAGCCCTAGGCTGAAGCCTAACCCTAACCCTAGGCAGATAAATCAGCCTAGGTATAGGGATGGTGCCAAGGAAAAAGCTGTGAAAGCTGCCATGTTGTAGCACTTTTGTACTCCCCTTGGGATGCCTTGAACAGCTGCAGTGTGCCTGGAGCCCAGGGCTTCCTAGTTTTAAAAATCCTAGCCCTAGGCCTAAGCCTAACAGTAACCCTGGGAAGGTAAATCAGCCTGGTGTTAGGCTTCTTGCCAAGGAAAAAGCCGTGAAAGCAGCCATGTTGTGGCACTTTTGCACTCCCTTTTGGATGCCTTTCACAGCTGCAGTGTGCCTGCAACTCAGGGCTTCCTGATTTTAAAAATCCTAGCCCTAGGCCGAACCCCAACCCTAAGACGAGAAAGGCAAATCAGCCAGGAATTAGGCATGTCCCCAAGGAAAAAGCTGTGGAGGCAGGCATGTTGTGGTACTTTTGCGCTCTTCTTGGCTAGTCCTTCGCAGCTGCTGTGTTCTTGGAACTCAGGGCTTTCTGGTTAATAGAGCCCTTACCCTAGGCGTAACTCAAACCTTAAGCCTAGGAAGGAAAATCAGCCTATGGTTCGGGATGGTCTCATGGAAATATCAGTGGTGGCAGCCAAGTTGCGTCACTTTTGCGCTCCCCTTGGGATGCCTTTCGCAGCTGCAGTGTGCCTGGAGCCCAGGGCTTCCTGGTTTTAAAAGTCCTAGACCTAAGCCTAACAGTAACCCTAGGAAGGTAAATCAGCCGGGTATTAGGGTTCTTCCTAAGGGAAAAGCCGTGAAAGCAGCCATGTTGTGGCACTTCTGCACTCCCTTTGGGATGCCTTTGGCAGATGAAGTAAGCCTGGAACTCAGGGCTTCCTGGTTAAAGAAATCCAAGCCCTAGGCTGAACCCCAACCCTAACACTAGGCAGATAAATCAGCCTAGGTATAGGGATGGTGCCAAGGAAAAAGCTGTGAAAGCTGCCATGTTGTTGCACTTTTGTACTCCCCTTGGGATGCCTTGAACAGCTGCAGTGTGCCTGCAGCCAAGGGCTTCCTAGTTTTAAAAATCCTAGCCCTAGGCCTAAGCCTAACAGTAACCCTGGGAAGGTAAATCAGCCGGGTATTAGGGTTCTTCCTAAGGGAAAAGCCGTGAAAGCAGCCATGTTGTGGCACTTTTGCACTCCCTTTTGGATGCCATGAACAACTGCAGTGTGCCTGGAACTCAGGGCTTCCTGATTTTAAAAATCTTAACTCTAGGCCGAACCCCAACCCTAAGACGAGAAAGGCAAATCAGCCAGGAATTAGGCATGTCCCCAAGGAAAAAGCTGTGGAGGCAGGCATGTTGTGGTACTTTTGCGCTCTTCTTGGCTAGTCCTTCGCAGCTGCTGTGTTCTTGGAACTCAGGGCTTTCTGGTTAATAGACCCTTACCCTAGGCGTAACTCAAACCTTAACCCTAGGAAGGAAAATCAGCCTATGGTTCGGGATGGTCTCATGGAAATATCAGTGGTGGCAGCCAAGTTGCGTCACTTTTGCGCTCCCCTTGGGATGCCTTTCGCAGCTGCAGTGTGCCTGGAGCCCAGGGCTTCCTGGTTTTAAAAGTCCTAGGCCTAAGCCTAACAGTAACCCTAGGAAGGTAAATCAGCCGGGTATTAGGGTTCTTCCTAAGGGAAAAGCCGTGAAAGCAGCCATGTTGTGGCACTTCTGCACTCCCTTTGGGATGCCTTTGGCAGATGAAGTAAGCCTGGAACTCAGGGCTTCCTGGTCAAAGAAATCCAAGCCCTAGGCTGAACCCTAACCCTAACCCTAGGCCGATAAATCAGCTTAGGTATAGGGAAGGTGCCAAGGAAAAAGCTGTGAAAGCTGCCATGTTGTAGCACTTTTGTACTCCCCTTGGGATGCCTTGAACAGCTGCAGTGTGCCTGGAGCCCAGGGCTTCCTAGTTTTAAAAATCCTAGCCCTAGGCCTAAGCCTAACAGTAACCCTGGGAAGGGAAATCAGCCTGGTGTTAGGCTTCTTGCCAAGGAAAAAGCCGTGAAAGCAGCCATGTTGTGGCACTTTTGCACTCCCTTTTGGATGCCTTTCACAGCTGCAGTGTGCCTGGAACTCAGGGCTTCCTGATTTTAAAAATCCTAGCCCTAGGCCGAACCCCAACCCTAAGACGAGAAAGGCAAATCAGCCAGGAATTAGGCATGTCCCCAAGGAAAAAGCTGTGGAGGCAGGCATGTTGTGGTACTTTTGCGCTCTTCTTGGCTAGTCCTTCGCAGCTGCTGTGTTCTTGGAACTCAGGGCTTTCTGGTTAATAGAGCCCTTACCCTAGGCGTAACTCAAACCTTAACCCTAGGAAGGAAAATCAGCCTATGGTTCGGGATGGTCTCATGGAAATATCAGTGGTGGCAGCCAAGTTGCGTCACTTTTGCGCTCCCCTTGGGATGCCTTTCGCAGCTGCAGTGTGCCTGGAGCCCAGGGCTTCCTGGTTTTAAAAGTCCTAGGCCTAAGCCTAACAGTAACCCTAGGAAGGTAAATCAGCCGGGTATTAGGGTTCTTCCTAAGGGAAAAGCCGTGAAAGCAGCCATGTTGTGGCACTTCTGCACTCCCTTTGGGATGCCTTTGGCAGATGAAGTAAGCCTGGAACTCAGGGCTTCCTGGTTAAAGAAATCCAAGCCCTAGGCTGAAGCCTAACCCTAACCCTAGGCAGATAAATCAGCCTAGGTATAGGGATGGTGCCAAGGAAAAAGCTGTGAAAGCTGCCATGTTGTTGCACTTTTGTACTCCCCTTGGGATGCCTTGAACAGCTGCAGTGTGCCTGGAGCCCAGGGCTTCCTAGTTTTAAAAATCCTAGCCCTAGGCCTAAGCCTAACAGTAACCCTGGGAAGGCAAATCAGCCTGGTGTTAGGCTTCTTGCCAAGGAAAAAGCCGTGAAAGCAGCCATGTTGTGGCACTTTTGCACTCCCTTTTGGATGCCTTTCACAGCTGCAGTGTGCCTGGAACTCAGGGCTTCCTGATTTTAAAAATCCTAGCCCTAGGCCGAACCCCAACCCTAAGACGAGAAAGGCAAATCAGCCAGGAATTAGGCATGTCCCCAAGGAAAAAGCTGTGGAGGCAGGCATGTTGTGGTACTTTTGCGCTCTTCTTGGCTAGTCCTTCGCAGCTGCTGTGTTCTTGGAACTCAGGGCTTTCTGGTTAATAGAGCCCTTACCCTAGGCGTAACTCAAACCTTAAGCCTAGGAAGGAAAATCAACCTATGGTTCGGGATGGTCTCATGGAAATATCAGTGGTGGCAGCCAAGTTGCGTCACTTTTGCGCTCCCCTTGGGATGCCTTTCGCAGCTGCAGTGTGCCTGGAGCCCAGGGCTTCCTGGTTTTAAAAGTCCTAGGCCTAAGCCTAACAGTAACCCTAGGAAGGTAAATCAGCCGGGTATTAGGGTTCTTCCTAAGGGAAAAGCCGTGAAAGCAGCCATGTTGTGGCACTTCGGCACTCCCTTTGGGATGCCTTTGGCAGATGAAGTAAGCCTGGAACTCAGGGCTTCCTGGTCAAAGAAATCCAAGCCCTAGGCTGAAGCCTAACCCTAACCCTAGGCAGATAAATCAGCCTAGGTATAGGGATGGTGCCAAGGAAAAAGCTGTGAAAGCTGCCATGTTGTTGCACTTTTGTACTCCCCTTGGGATGCCTTGAACAGCTGCAGTGTGCCTGGAGCCCAGGGCTTCCTAGTTTTAAAAATCCTAGCCCTAGGCCTAAGCCTAACAGTAACCCTGGGAAGGGAAATCAGCCTGGTGTTAGGCTTCTTGCTAAGGAAAAAGCCGTGAAAGCAGCCATGTTGTGGCACTTTTGCACTCCCTTTTGGATGCCTTTCACAGCTGCAGTGTGCCTGCAACTCAGGGCTTCCTGATTTTAAAAATCCTAGCCCTAGGCCGAACCCCAACCCTAAGACGAGAAAGGCAAATCAGCCAGGAATTAGGCATGTCCCCAAGGAAAAAGCTGTGGAGGCAGGCATGTTGTGGTACTTTTGCGCTCTTCTTGGCTAGTCCTTCGCAGCTGCTGTGTTCTTGGAACTCAGGGCTTTCTGGTTAATAGAGCCCTTACCCTAGGCGTAACTCAAACCTTAACCTTAGGAAGGAAAATCAACCTATGGTTCGGGATGGTCTCATGGAAATATCAGTGGTGGCAGCCAAGTTGCGTCACTTTTGCGCTTCCCTTGGGATGCCTTTCGCAGCTGCAGTGTGCCTGGAGCCCAGGGCTTCCTGGTTTTAAAAGTCCTAGGCCTAAGCCTAACAGTAACCCTAGGAAGGTAAATCAGCCGGGTATTAGGGTTCTTCCTAAGGGAAAAGCCGTGAAAGCAGCCATGTTGTGGCACTTCTGCACTCCCTTTGGGATGCCTTTGGCAGATGAAGTAAGCCTGGAACTCAGGGCTTCCTGGTTAAAGAAATCCAAGCCCTAGGCTGAAGCCTAACCCTAACCCTAGGCAGATAAATCAGCCTAGGTATAGGGATGGTGCCAAGGAAAAAGCTGTGAAAGCTGCCATGTTGTTGCACTTTTGTACTCCCCTTGGGATGCCTTGAACAGCTGCAGTGTGCCTGGAGCCCAGGGCTTCCTAGTTTTAAAAATCCTAGCCCTAGGCCTAAGCCTAACAGTAACCCTGGGAAGGCAAATCAGCCTGGTGTTAGGCTTCTTGCCAAGGAAAAAGCCGTGAAAGCAGCCATGTTGTGGCACTTTTGCACTCCCTTTTGGATGCCTTTCACAGCTGCAGTGTGCCTGGAACTCAGGGCTTCCTGATTTTAAAAATCCTAGCCCTAGGCCGAACCCCAACCCTAAGACGAGAAAGGCAAATCAGCCAGGAATTAGGCATGTCCCCAAGGAAAAAGCTGTGGAGGCAGGCATGTTGTGGTACTTTTGCGCTCTTCTTGGCTAGTCCTTCGCAGCTGCTGTGTTCTTGGAACTCAGGGCTTTCTGGTTAATAGAGCCCTTACCCTAGGCGTAACTCAAACCTTAAGCCTAGGAAGGAAAATCAACCTATGGTTCGGGATGGTCTCATGGAAATATCAGTGGTGGCAGCCAAGTTGCGTCACTTTTGCGCTCCCCTTGGGATGCCTTTCGCAGCTGCAGTGTGCCTGGAGCCCAGGGCTTCCTGGTTTTAAAAGTCCTAGGCCTAAGCCTAACAGTAACCCTAGGAAGGTAAATCAGCCGGGTATTAGGGTTCTTCCTAAGGGAAAAGCCGTGAAAGCAGCCATGTTGTGGCACTTCTGCACTCCCTTTGGGATGCCTTTGGCAGATGAAGTAAGCCTGGAACTCAGGGCTTCCTGGTCAAAGAAATCCAAGCCCTAGGCTGAAGCCTAACCCTAACCCTAGGCAGATAAATCAGCCTAGGTATAGGGATGGTGCCAAGGAAAAAGCTGTGAAAGCTGCCATGTTGTTGCACTTTTGTACTCCCCTTGGGATGCCTTGAACAGCTGCAGTGTGCCTGGAGCCCAGGGCTTCCTAGTTTTAAAAATCCTAGCCCTAGGCCTAAGCCTAACAGTAACCCTGGGAAGGGAAATCAGCCTGGTGTTAGGCTTCTTGCTAAGGAAAAAGCCGTGAAAGCAGCCATGTTGTGGCACTTTTGCACTCCCTTTTGGATGCCTTTCACAGCTGCAGTGTGCCTGCAACTCAGGGCTTCCTGATTTTAAAAATCCTAGCCCTAGGCCGAACCCCAACCCTAAGACGAGAAAGGCAAATCAGCCAGGAATTAGGCATGTCCCCAAGGAAAAAGCTGTGGAGGCAGGCATGTTGTGGTACTTTTGCGCTCTTCTTGGCTAGTCCTTCGCAGCTGCTGTGTTCTTGGAACTCAGGGCTTTCTGGTTAATAGAGCCCTTACCCTAGGCGTAACTCAAACCTTAACCTTAGGAAGGAAAATCAACCTATGGTTCGGGATGGTCTCATGGAAATATCAGTGGTGGCAGCCAAGTTGCGTCACTTTTGCGCTTCCCTTGGGATGCCTTTCGCAGCTGCAGTGTGCCTGGAGCCCAGGGCTTCCTGGTTTTAAAAGTCCTAGGCCTAAGCCTAACAGTAACCCTAGGAAGGTAAATCAGCCGGGTATTAGGGTTCTTCCTAAGGGAAAAGCCGTGAAAGCAGCCATGTTGTGGCACTTCTGCACTCCCTTTGGGATGCCTTTGGCAGATGAAGTAAGCCTGGAACTCAGGGCTTCCTGGTTAAAGAAATCCAAGCCCTAGGCTGAAGCCTAACCCTAACCCTAGGCAGATAAATCAGCCTAGGTATAGGGATGGTGCCAAGGAAAAAGCTGTGAAAGCTGCCATGTTGTAGCACTTTTGTACTCCCCTTGGGATGCCTTGAACAGCTGCAGTGTGCCTGGAGCCCAGGGCTTCCTAGTTTTAAAAATCCTAGCCCTAGGCCTAAGCCTAACAGTAACCCTGGGAAGGTAAATCAGCCTGGTGTTAGGCTTCTTGCCAAGGAAAAAGCCGTGAAAGCAGCCATGTTGTGGCACTTTTGCACTCCCTTTTGGATGCCTTTCACAGCTGCAGTGTGCCTGGAACTCAGGGCTTCCTGATTTTAAAAATCCTAGCCCTAGGCCGAACCCCAACCCTAAGACGAGAAAGGCAAATCAGCCAGGAATTAGGCATGTCCCCAAGGAAAAAGCTGTGGAGGCAGGCATGTTGTGGTACTTTTGCGCTCTTCTTGGCTAGTCCTTCGCAGCTGCTGTGTTCTTGGAACTCAGGGCTTTCTGGTTAATAGAGCCCTTACCCTAGGCGTAACTCAAACCTTAACCCTAGGAAGGAAAATCAGCCTATGGTTCGGGATGGTCTCATGGAAATATCAGTGGTGGCAGCCAAGTTGCGTCACTTTTGCGCTCCCCTTGGGATGCCGTTCGCAGCTGCAGTGTGCCTGGAGCCCAGGGCTTCCTGGTTTTAAAAGTCCTAGACCTAAGCCTAACAGTAACCCTAGGAAGGTAAATCAGCCGGGTATTAGGGTTCTTCCTAAGGGAAAAGCCGTGAAAGCAGCCATGTTGTGGCACTTCTGCACTCCCTTTGGGATGCCTTTGGCAGATGAAGTAAGCCTGGAACTCAGGGCTTCCTGGTTAAAGAAATCCAAGCCCTAGGCTGAACCCCAACCCTAACACTAGGCAGATAAATCAGCCTAGGTATAGGGATGGTGCCAAGGAAAAAGCTGTGAAAGCTGCCATGTTGTTGCACTTTTGTACTCCCCTTGGGATGCCTTGAACAGCTGCAGTGTGCCTGCAGCCAAGGGCTTCCTAGTTTTAAAAATCCTAGCCCTAGGCCTAAGCCTAACAGTAACCCTGGGAAGGGAAATCAGCCTGGTGTTAGGCTTCTTGCCAAGGAAAAAGCCGTGAAAGCAGCCATGTTGTGGCACTTTTGCACTCCCTTTTGGATGCCTTTCACAGCTGCAGTGTGCCTGGAACTCAGGGCTTCCTGATTTTAAAAATCCTAGCCCTAGGCTGAACCCCAACCCTAAGACGAGAAAGGCAAATCAGCCAGGAATTAGGCATGTCCCCAAGGAAAAAGCTGTGGAGGCAGGCATGTTGTGGTACTTTTGCGCTCTTCTTGGCTAGTCCTTCGCAGCTGCTGTGTTCTTGGAACTCAGGGCTTTCTGGTTAATAGAGCCCTTACCCTAGGCGTAACTCAAACCTTAACCCTAGGAAGGAAAATCAGCCTATGGTTCGGGATGGTCTCATGGAAATATCAGTGGTGGCAGCCAAGTTGCGTCACTTTTGCGCTCCCCTTGGGATGCCTTTCGCAGCTGCAGTGTGCCTGGAGCCCAGGGCTTCCTGGTTTTAAAAGTCCTAGGCCTAAGCCTAACAGTAACCCTAGGAAGGTAAATCAGCCGGGTATTAGGGTTCTTCCTAAGGGAAAAGCCGTGAAAGCAGCCATGTTGTGGCACTTCTGCACTCCCTTTGGGATGCCTTTGGCAGATGAAGTAAGCCTGGAACTCAGGGCTTCCTGGTTAAAGAAATCCAAGCCCTAGGCTGAACCCTAACCCTAACCCTAGGCAGATAAATCAGCTTAGGTATAGGGATGGTGCCAAGGAAAAAGCTGTGAAAGCTGCCATGTTGTTGCACTTTTGTACTCCCCTTGGGATGCCTTGAACAGCTGCAGTGTGCCTGGAGCCCAGGGCTTCCTAGTTTTAAAAATCCTAGCCCTAGGCCTAAGCCTAACAGTAACCCTGGGAAGGTAAATCAGCCTGGTGTTAGGCTTCTTGCCAAGGAAAAAGCCGTGAAAGCAGCCATGTTGTGGCACTTTTGCACTCCCTTTTGGATGCCTTTCACAGCTGCAGTGTGCCTGGAACTCAGGGCTTCCTGATTTTAAAAATCCTAGCCCTAGGCCGAACCCCAACCCTAAGACGAGAAAGGCAAATCAGCCAGGAATTAGGCATGTCCCCAAGGAAAAAGCTGTGGAGGCAGGCATGTTGTGGTACTTTTGCGCTCTTCTTGGCTAGTCCTTCGCAGCTGCTGTGTTCTTGGAACTCAGGGCTTTCTGGTTAATAGAGCCCTTACCCTAGGCGTAACTCAAACCTTAAGCCTAGGAAGGAAAATCAACCTATGGTTCGGGATGGTCTCATGGAAATATCAGTGGTGGCAGCCAAGTTGCGTCACTTTTGCGCTCCCCTTGGGATGCCTTTCGCAGCTGCAGTGTGCCTGGAGCCCAGGGCTTCCTGGTTTTAAAAGTCCTAGGCCTAAGCCTAACAGTAACCCTAGGAAGGTAAATCAGCCGGGTATTAGGGTTCTTCCTAAGGGAAAAGCCGTGAAAGCAGCCATGTTGTGGCACTTCGGCACTCCCTTTGGGATGCCTTTGGCAGATGAAGTAAGCCTGGAACTCAGGGCTTCCTGGTCAAAGAAATCCAAGCCCTAGGCTGAAGCCTAACCCTAACCCTAGGCAGATAAATCAGCCTAGGTATAGGGATGGTGCCAAGGAAAAAGCTGTGAAAGCTGCCATGTTGTAGCACTTTTGTACTCCCCTTGGGATGCCTTGAACAGCTGCAGTGTGCCTGGAGCCCAGGGCTTCCTAGTTTTAAAAATCCTAGCCCTAGGCCTAAGCCTAACAGTAACCCTGGGAAGGTAAATCAGCCTGGTGTTAGGCTTCTTGCCAAGGAAAAAGCCGTGAAAGCAGCCATGTTGTGGCACTTTTGCACTCCCTTTTGGATGCCTTTCACAGCTGCAGTGTGCCTGGAACTCAGGGCTTCCTGATTTTAAAAATCCTAGCCCTAGGCCGAACCCCAACCCTAAGACGAGAAAGGCAAATCAGCCAGGAATTAGGCATGTCCCCAAGGAAAAAGCTGTGGAGGCAGGCATGTTGTGGTACTTTTGCGCTCTTCTTGGCTAGTCCTTCGCAGCTGCTGTGTTCTTGGAACTCAGGGCTTTCTGGTTAATAGACCCTTACCCTAGGCGTAACTCAAACCTAAACCCTAGGAAGGAAAATCAGCCTATGGTTCGGGATGGTCTCATGGAAATATCAGTGGTGGCAGCCAAGTTGCGTAACTTTTGCGCTCCCCTTGGGATGCCTTTCGCAGCTGCAGTGTGCCTGGAGCCCAGGGCTTCCTGGTTTTAAAAGTCCTAGGCCTAAGCCTAACAGTAACCCTAGGAAGGTAAATCAGCCGGGTATTAGGGTTCTTCCTAAGGGAAAAGCCGTGAAAGCAGCCATGTTGTGGCACTTCTGCACTCCCTTTGGGATGCCTTTGGCAGATGAAGTAAGCCTGGAACTCAGGGCTTCCTGGTTAAAGAAATCCGAGCCCTAGGCTGAACCCTAACCCTAACCCTAGGCAGATAAATCAGCCTAGGTATAGGGATGGTGCCAAGGAAAAAGCTGTGAAAGCTGCCATGTTGTAGCACTTTTGTACTCCCCTTGGGATGCCTTGAACAGCTGCAGTGTGCCTGGAGCCAAGGGCTTCCTAGTTTTAAAAATCCTAGCCCTAGGCCTAAGCCTAACAGTAACCCTGGGAAGGTAAATCAGCCTGGTGTTAGGCTTCTTGCCAAGGAAAAAGCCGTGAAAGCAGCCATGTTGTGGCACTTTTGCACTCCCTTTTGGATGCCTTTCACAGCTCCAGTGTGCCTGGAACTCAGGGCTTCCTGATTTTAAAAATCCTAGCCCTAGGCCGAACCCCAACCCTAAGACGAGAAAGGCAAATCAGCCAGGAATTAGGCATGTCCCCAAGGAAAAAGCTGTGGAGGCAGGCATGTTGTGGTACTTTTGCGCTCTTCTTGGCTAGTCCTTCGCAGCTGCTGTGTTCTTGGAACTCAGGGCTTTCTGGTTAATAGAGCCCTTACCCTAGGCGTAACTCAAACCATAACCCTAGGAAGGAAAATCAGCCTATGGTTCGGGATGGTCTCATGGAAATATCAGTGGTGGCAGCCAAGTTGCGTCACTTTTGCGCTCCCCTTGGGATGCCTTTCGCAGCTGCAGTGTGCCTGGAGCCCAGGGCTTCCTGGTTTTAAAAGTCCTAGGCCTAAGCCTAACAGTAACCCTAGGAAGGTAAATCAGCCGGGTATTAGGGTTCTTCCTAAGGGAAAAGCCGTGAAAGCAGCCATGTTGTGGCACTTCTGCACTCCCTTTGGGATGCCTTTGGCAGATGAAGTAAGCCTGGAACTCAGGGCTTCCTGGTTAAAGAAATCCAAGCCCTAGGCTGAAGCCTAACCCTAACCCTAGGCAGATAAATCAGCCTAGGTATAGGGATGGTGCCAAGGAAAAAGCTGTGAAAGCTGCCATGTTGTAGCACTTTTGTACTCCCCTTGGGATGCCTTGAACAGCTGCAGTGTGCCTGGAGCCCAGGGCTTCCTAGTTTTAAAAATCCTAGCCCTAGGCCTAAGCCTAACAGTAACCCTGGGAAGGTAAATCAGCCTGGTGTTAGGCTTCTTGCCAAGGAAAAAGCCGTGAAAGCAGCCATGTTGTGGCACTTTTGCACTCCCTTTTGGATGCCTTTCACAGCTCCAGTGTGCCTGGAACTCAGGGCTTCCTGATTTTAAAAATCCTAGCCCTAGGCCGAACCCCAACCCTAAGACGAGAAAGGCAAATCAGCCAGGAATTAGGCATGTCCCCAAGGAAAAAGCTGTGGAGGCAGGCATGTTGTGGTACTTTTGCGCTCTTCTTGGCTAGTCCTTCGCAGCTGCTGTGTTCTTGGAACTCAGGGCTTTCTGGTTAATAGAGCCCTTACCCTAGGCGTAACTCAAACCTTAACCCTAGGAAGGAAAATCAGCCTATGGTTCGGGATGGTCTCATGGAAATATCAGTGGTGGCAGCCAAGTTGCGTAACTTTTGCGCTCCCCTTGGGATGCCTTTCGCAGCTGCAGTGTGCCTGGAGCCCAGGGCTTCCTGGTTTTAAAAGTCCTAGGCCTAAGCCTAACAGTAACCCTAGGAAGGTAAATCAGCCGGGTATTAGGGTTCTTCCTAAGGGAAAAGCCGTGAAAGCAGCCATGTTGTGGCACTTCTGCACTGCCTTTGGGATGCCTTTGGCAGATGAAGTAAGCCTGGAACTCAGGGCTTCCTGGTTAAAGAAATCCAAGCCCTAGGCTGAACCCTAACCCTAACCCTAGGCAGATAAATCAGCCTAGGTATAGGGATGGTGCCAAGGAAAAAGCTGTGAAAGCTGCCATGTTGTAGCACTTTTGTACTCCCCTTGGGATGCCTTGAACAGCTGCAGTGTGCCTGGAGCCCAGGGCTTCCTAGTTTTAAAAATCCTAGCCCTAGGCCTAAGCCTAACAGTAACCCTGGGAAGGTAAATCAGCCTGGTGTTAGGCTTCTTGCCAAGGAAAAAGCCGTGAAAGCAGCCATGTTGTGGCACTTTTGCACTCCCTTTTGGATGCCTTTCACAGCTGCAGTGTGCCTGGAACTCAGGGCTTCCTGATTTTAAAAATCCTAGCCCTAGGCCGAACCCCAACCCTAAGACGAGAAAGGCAAATCAGCCAGGAATTAGGCATGTCCCCAAGGAAAAAGCTGTGGAGGCAGGCATGTTGTGGTACTTTTGCGCTCTTCTTGGCTAGTCCTTCGCAGCTGCTGTGTTCTTGGAACTCAGGGCTTTCTGGTTAATAGAGCCCTTACCCTAGGCGTAACTCAAACCTTAACCCTAGGAAGGAAAATCAGCCTATGGTTCGGGATGGTCTCATGGAAATATCAGTGGTGGCAGCCAAGTTGCGTAACTTTTGCGCTCCCCTTGGGATGCCTTTCGCAGCTGCAGTGTGCCTGGAGCCCAGGGCTTCCTGGTTTTAAAAGTCCTAGGCCTAAGCCTAACAGTAACCCTAGGAAGGTAAATCAGCCGGGTATTAGGGTTCTTCCTAAGGGAAAAGCCGTGAAAGCAGCCATGTTGTGGCACTTCGGCACTCCCTTTGGGATGCCTTTGGCAGATGAAGTAAGCCTGGAACTCAGGGCTTCCTGGTCAAAGAAATCCAAGCCCTAGGCTGAAGCCTAACCCTAACCCTAGGCAGATAAATCAGCCTAGGTATAGGGATGGTGCCAAGGAAAAAGCTGTGAAAGCTGCCATGTTGTTGCACTTTTGTACTCCCCTTGGGATGCCTTGAACAGCTGCAGTGTGCCTGGAGCCCAGGGCTTCCTAGTTTTAAAAATCCTAGCCCTAGGCCTAAGCCTAACAGTAACCCTGGGAAGGTAAATCAGCCTGGTGTTAGGCTTCTTGCCAAGGAAAAAGCCGTGAAAGCAGCCATGTTGTGGCACTTTTGCACTCCCTTTTGGATGCCTTTCACAGCTGCAGTGTGCCTGGAACTCAGGGCTTCCTGATTTTAAAAATCCTAGCCCTAGGCCGAACCCCAACCCTAAGACGAGAAAGGCAAATCAGCCAGGAATTAGGCATGTCCCCAAGGAAAAAGCTGTGGAGGCAGGCATGTTGTGGTACTTTTGCGCTCTTCTTGGCTAGTCCTTCGCAGCTGCTGTGTTCTTGGAACTCAGGGCTTTCTGGTTAATAGAGCCCTTACCCTAGGCGTAACTCAAACCTTAAGCCTAGGAAGGAAAATCAACCTATGGTTCGGGATGGTCTCATGGAAATATCAGTGGTGGCAGCCAAGTTGCGTCACTTTTGCGCTCCCCTTGGGATGCCTTTCGCAGCTGCAGTGTGCCTGGAGCCCAGGGCTTCCTGGTTTTAAAAGTCCTAGGCCTAAGCCTAACAGTAACCCTAGGAAGGTAAATCAGCCGGGTATTAGGGTTCTTCCTAAGGGAAAAGCCGTGAAAGCAGCCATGTTGTGGCACTTCTGCACTCCCTTTGGGATGCCTTTGGCAGATGAAGTAAGCCTGGAACTCAGGGCTTCCTGGTTAAAGAAATCCAAGCCCTAGGCTGAAGCCTAACCCTAACCCTAGGCAGATAAATCAGCCTAGGTATAGGGATGGTGCCAAGGAAAAAGCTGTGAAAGCTGCCATGTTGTAGCACTTTTGTACTCCCCTTGGGATGCCTTGAACAGCTGCAGTGTGCCTGGAGCCCAGGGCTTCCTAGTTTTAAAAATCCTAGCCCTAGGCCTAAGCCTAACAGTAACCCTGGGAAGGTAAATCAGCCTGGTGTTAGGCTTCTTGCCAAGGAAAAAGCCGTGAAAGCAGCCATGTTGTGGCACTTTTGCACTCCCTTTTGGATGCCTTTCACAGCTCCACTGTGCCTGGAACTCAGGGCTTCCTGATTTTAAAAATCCTAGCCCTAGGCCGAACCCCAACCCTAAGACGAGAAAGGCAAATCAGCCAGGAATTAGGCATGTCCCCAAGAAAAAAGCTGTGGAGGCAGGCATGTTGTGGTACTTTTGCGCTCTTCTTGGCTAGTCCTTCGCAGCTGCTGTGTTCTTGGAACTCAGGGCTTTCTGGTTAATAGAGCCCTTACCCTAGGCGTAACTCAAACCTTAAGCCTAGGAAGGAAAATCAACCTATGGTTCGGGATGGTCTCATGGAAATATCAGTGGTGGCAGCCAAGTTGCGTCACTTTTGCGCTCCCCTTGGGATGCCTTTCGCAGCTGCAGTGTGCCTGGAGCCCAGGGCTTCCTGGTTTTAAAAGTCCTAGGCCTAAGCCTAACAGTAACCCTAGGAAGGTAAATCAGCCGGGTATTAGGGTTCTTCCTAAGGGAAAAGCCGTGAAAGCAGCCATGTTGTGGCACTTCGGCACTCCCTTTGGGATGCCTTTGGCAGATGAAGTAAGCCTGGAACTCAGGGCTTCCTGGTCAAAGAAATCCAAGCCCTAGGCTGAAGCCTAACCCTAACCCTAGGCAGATAAATCAGCCTAGGTATAGGGATGGTGCCAAGGAAAAAGCTGTGAAAGCTGCCATGTTGTTGCACTTTTGTACTCCCCTTGGGATGCCTTGAACAGCTGCAGTGTGCCTGGAGCCCAGGGCTTCCTAGTTTTAAAAATCCTAAGCCCTAGGCCTAAGCCTAACAGTAACCCTGGGAAGGGAAATCAGCCTGGTGTTAGGCTTCTTGCTAAGGAAAAAGCCGTGAAAGCAGCCATGTTGTGGCACTTTTGCACTCCCTTTTGGATGCCTTTCACAGCTGCAGTGTGCCTGGAACTCAGGGCTTCCTGATTTTAAAAATCCTAGCCCTAGGCCGAACCCCAACCCTAAGACGAGAAAGGCAAATCAGCCAGGAATTAGGCATGTCCCCAAGGAAAAAGCTGTGGAGGCAGGCATGTTGTGGTACTTTTGCGCTCTTCTTGGCTAGTCCTTCGCAGCTGCTGTGTTCTTGGAACTCAGGGCTTTCTGGTTAAAAGAGCCCTTACCCTAGGCGTAACTCAAACCTTAACCTTAGGAAGGAAAATCAACCTATGGTTCGGGATGGTCTCATGGAAATATCAGTGGTGGCAGCCAAGTTGCGTCACTTTTGCGCTTCCCTTGGGATGCCTTTCGCAGCTGCAGTGTGCCTGGAGCCCAGGGCTTCCTGGTTTTAAAAGTCCTAGGCCTAAGCCTAACAGTAACCCTAGGAAGGTAAATCAGCCGGGTATTAGGGTTCTTCCTAAGGGAAAAGCCGTGAAAGCAGCCATGTTGTGGCACTTCTGCACTCCCTTTGGGATGCCTTTGGCAGATGAAGTAAGCCTGGAACTCAGGGCTTCCTGGTTAAAGAATTCCAAGCCCTAGGCTGAAGCCTAACCCTAACCCTAGGCAGATAAATCAGCCTAGGTATAGGGATGGTGCCAAGGAAAAAGCTGTGAAAGCTGCCATGTTGTAGCACTTTTGTACTCCCCTTGGGATGCCTTGAACAGCTGCAGTGTGCCTGGAGCCCAGGGCTTCCTAGTTTTAAAAATCCTAGCCCTAGGCCTAAGCCTAACAGTAACCCTGGGAAGGTAAATCAGCCTGGTGTTAGGCTTCTTGCCAAGGAAAAAGCCGTGAAAGCAGCCATGTTGTGGCACTTTTGCACTCCCTTTTGGATGCCTTTCACAGCTGCAGTGTGCCTGGAACTCAGGGCTTCCTGATTTTAAAAATCCTAGCCCTAGGCCGAACCCCAACCCTAAGACGAGAAAGGCAAATCAGCCAGGAATTAGGCATGTCCCCAAGGAAAAAGCTGTGGAGGCAGGCATGTTGTGGTACTTTTGCGCTCTTCTTGGCTAGTCCTTCGCAGCTGCTGTGTTCTTGGAACTCAGGGCTTTCTGGTTAATAGAGCCCTTACCCTAGGCGTAACTCAAACCTTAACCCTAGGAAGGAAAATCAGCCTATGGTTCGGGATGGTCTCATGGAAATATCAGTGGTGGCAGCCAAGTTGCGTAACTTTTGCGCTCCCCTTGGGATGCCTTTCGCAGCTGCAGTGTGCCTGGAGCCCAGGGCTTCCTGGTTTTAAAAGTCCTAGGCCTAAGCCTAACAGTAACCCTAGGAAGGTAAATCAGCCGGGTATTAGGGTTCTTCCTAAGGGAAAAGCCGTGAAAGCAGCCATGTTGTGGCACTTCTGCACTGCCTTTGGGATGCCTTTGGCAGATGAAGTAAGCCTGGAACTCAGGGCTTCCTGGTTAAAGAAATCCAAGCCCTAGGCTGAACCCTAACCCTAACCCTAGGCAGATAAATCAGCCTAGGTATAGGGATGGTGCCAAGGAAAAAGCTGTGAAAGCTGCCATGTTGTAGCACTTTTGTACTCCCCTTGGGATGCCTTGAACAGCTGCAGTGTGCCTGGAGCCAAGGGCTTCCTAGTTTTAAAAATCCTAGCCCTAGGCCTAAGCCTAACAGTAACCCTGGGAAGGTAAATCAGCCTGGTGTTAGGCTTCTTGCCAAGGAAAAAGCCGTGAAAGCAGCCATGTTGTGGCACTTTTGCACTCCCTTTTGGATGCCTTTCACAGCTGCAGTGTGCCTGGAACTCAGGGCTTCCTGATTTTAAAAATCCTAGCCCTAGGCCGAACCCCAACCCTAAGACGAGAAAGGCAAATCAGCCAGGAATTAGGCATGTCCCCAAGGAAAAAGCTGTGGAGGCAGGCATGTTGTGGTACTTTTGCGCTCTTCTTGGCTAGTCCTTCGCAGCTGCTGTGTTCTTGGAACTCAGGGCTTTCTGGTTAATAGAGCCCTTACCCTAGGCGTAACTCAAACCTTAAGCCTAGGAAGGAAAATCAACCTATGGTTCGGGATGGTCTCATGGAAATATCAGTGGTGGCAGCCAAGTTGCGTCACTTTTGCGCTCCCCTTGGGATGCCTTTCGCAGCTGCAGTGTGCCTGGAGCCCAGGGCTTCCTGGTTTTAAAAGTCCTAGGCCTAAGCCTAACAGTAACCCTAGGAAGGTAAATCAGCCGGGTATTAGGGTTCTTCCTAAGGGAAAAGCCGTGAAAGCAGCCATGTTGTGGCACTTCGGCACTCCCTTTGGGATGCCTTTGGCAGATGAAGTAAGCCTGGAACTCAGGGCTTCCTGGTCAAAGAAATCCAAGCCCTAGGCTGAAGCCTAACCCTAACCCTAGGCAGATAAATCAGCCTAGGTATAGGGATGGTGCCAAGGAAAAAGCTGTGAAAGCTGCCATGTTGTTGCACTTTTGTACTCCCCTTGGGATGCCTTGAACAGCTGCAGTGTGCCTGGAGCCCAGGGCTTCCTAGTTTTAAAAATCCTAGCCCTAGGCCTAAGCCTAACAGTAACCCTGGGAAGGTAAATCAGCCTGGTGTTAGGCTTCTTGCCAAGGAAAAAGCCGTGAAAGCAGCCATGTTGTGGCACTTTTGCACTCCCTTTTGGATGCCTTTCACAGCTGCAGTGTGCCTGGAACTCAGGGCTTCCTGATTTTAAAAATCCTAGCCCTAGGCCGAACCCCAACCCTAAGACGAGAAAGGCAAATCAGCCAGGAATTAGGCATGTCCCCAAGGAAAAAGCTGTGGAGGCAGGCATGTTGTGGTACTTTTGCGCTCTTCTTGGCTAGTCCTTCGCAGCTGCTGTGTTCTTGGAACTCAGGGCTTTCTGGTTAATAGAGCCCTTACCCTAGGCGTAACTCAAACCTTAAGCCTAGGAAGGAAAATCAACCTATGGTTCGGGATGGTCTCATGGAAATATCAGTGGTGGCAGCCAAGTTGCGTCACTTTTGCGCTCCCCTTGGGATGCCTTTCGCAGCTGCAGTGTGCCTGGAGCCCAGGGCTTCCTGGTTTTAAAAGTCCTAGGCCTAAGCCTAACAGTAACCCTAGGAAGGTAAATCAGCCGGGTATTAGGGTTCTTCCTAAGGGAAAAGCCGTGAAAGCAGCCATGTTGTGGCACTTCTGCACTCCCTTTGGGATGCCTTTGGCAGATGAAGTAAGCCTGGAACTCAGGGCTTCCTGGTTAAAGAAATCCAAGCCCTAGGCTGAAGCCTAACCCTAACCCTAGGCAGATAAATCAGCCTAGGTATAGGGATGGTGCCAAGGAAAAAGCTGTGAAAGCTGCCATGTTGTAGCACTTTTGTACTCCCCTTGGGATGCCTTGAACAGCTGCAGTGTGCCTGGAGCCCAGGGCTTCCTAGTTTTAAAAATCCTAGCCCTAGGCCTAAGCCTAACAGTAACCCTGGGAAGGTAAATCAGCCTGGTGTTAGGCTTCTTGCCAAGGAAAAAGCCGTGAAAGCAGCCATGTTGTGGCACTTTTGCACTCCCTTTTGGATGCCTTTCACAGCTGCAGTGTGCCTGGAACTCAGGGCTTCCTGATTTTAAAAATCCTAGCCCTAGGCCGAACCCCAACCCTAAGACGAGAAAGGCAAATCAGCCAGGAATTAGGCATGTCCCCAAGAAAAAAGCTGTGGAGGCAGGCATGTTGTGGTACTTTTGCGCTCTTCTTGGCTAGTCCTTCGCAGCTGCTGTGTTCTTGGAACTCAGGGCTTTCTGGTTAATAGAGCCCTTACCCTAGGCGTAACTCAAACCTTAAGCCTAGGAAGGAAAATCAACCTATGGTTCGGGATGGTCTCATGGAAATATCAGTGGTGGCAGCCAAGTTGCGTCACTTTTGCGCTCCCCTTGGGATGCCTTTCGCAGCTGCAGTGTGCCTGGAGCCCAGGGCTTCCTGGTTTTAAAAGTCCTAGGCCTAAGCCTAACAGTAACCCTAGGAAGGTAAATCAGCCGGGTATTAGGGTTCTTCCTAAGGGAAAAGCCGTGAAAGCAGCCATGTTGTGGCACTTCGGCACTCCCTTTGGGATGCCTTTGGCAGATGAAGTAAGCCTGGAACTCAGGGCTTCCTGGTCAAAGAAATCCAAGCCCTAGGCTGAAGCCTAACCCTAACCCTAGGCAGATAAATCAGCCTAGGTATAGGGATGGTGCCAAGGAAAAAGCTGTGAAAGCTGCCATGTTGTTGCACTTTTGTACTCCCCTTGGGATGCCTTGAACAGCTGCAGTGTGCCTGGAGCCCAGGGCTTCCTAGTTTTAAAAATCCTAAGCCCTAGGCCTAAGCCTAACAGTAACCCTGGGAAGGGAAATCAGCCTGGTGTTAGGCTTCTTGCTAAGGAAAAAGCCGTGAAAGCAGCCATGTTGTGGCACTTTTGCACTCCCTTTTGGATGCCTTTCACAGCTGCAGTGTGCCTGGAACTCAGGGCTTCCTGATTTTAAAAATCCTAGCCCTAGGCCGAACCCCAACCCTAAGACGAGAAAGGCAAATCAGCCAGGAATTAGGCATGTCCCCAAGGAAAAAGCTGTGGAGGCAGGCATGTTGTGGTACTTTTGCGCTCTTCTTGGCTAGTCCTTCGCAGCTGCTGTGTTCTTGGAACTCAGGGCTTTCTGGTTAAAAGAGCCCTTACCCTAGGCGTAACTCAAACCTTAACCTTAGGAAGGAAAATCAACCTATGGTTCGGGATGGTCTCATGGAAATATCAGTGGTGGCAGCCAAGTTGCGTCACTTTTGCGCTTCCCTTGGGATGCCTTTCGCAGCTGCAGTGTGCCTGGAGCCCAGGGCTTCCTGGTTTTAAAAGTCCTAGGCCTAAGCCTAACAGTAACCCTAGGAAGGTAAATCAGCCGGGTATTAGGGTTCTTCCTAAGGGAAAAGCCGTGAAAGCAGCCATGTTGTGGCACTTCTGCACTCCCTTTGGGATGCCTTTGGCAGATGAAGTAAGCCTGGAACTCAGGGCTTCCTGGTTAAAGAATTCCAAGCCCTAGGCTGAAGCCTAACCCTAACCCTAGGCAGATAAATCAGCCTAGGTATAGGGATGGTGCCAAGGAAAAAGCTGTGAAAGCTGCCATGTTGTTGCACTTTTGTACTCCCCTTGGGATGCCTTGAACAGCTGCAGTGTGCCTGGAGCCCAGGGCTTCCTAGTTTTAAAAATCCTAGCCCTAGGCCTAAGCCTAACAGTAACCCTGGGAAGGTAAATCAGCCTGGTGTTAGGCTTCTTGCCAAGGAAAAAGCCGTGAAAGCAGCCATGTTGTGGCACTTTTGCACTCCCTTTTGGATGCCTTTCACAGCTCCAGTGTGCCTGGAACTCAGGGCTTCCTGATTTTAAAAATCCTAGCCCTAGGCCGAACCCCAACCCTAAGACGAGAAAGGCAAATCAGCCAGGAATTAGGCATGTCCCCAAGGAAAAAGCTGTGGAGGCAGGCATGTTGTGGTACTTTTGCGCTCTTCTTGGCTAGTCCTTCGCAGCTGCTGTGTTCTTGGAACTCAGGGCTTTCTGGTTAATAGAGCCCTTACCCTAGGCGTAACTCAAACCTTAACCCTAGGAAGGAAAATCAGCCTATGGTTCGAGATGGTGTCATGGAAATATCAGTGGTGGCAGCCAAGTTGCGTCACTTTTGCGCTCCCCTTGGGATGCCTTTCGCAGCTGCAGTGTGCCTGGAGCCCAGGGCTTCCTGGTTTTAAAAGTCCTAGGCCTAAGCCTAACAGTAACCCTAGGAAGGTAAATCAGCCGGGTATTAGGGTTCTTCCTAAGGGAAAAGACGTGAAAGCAGCCATGTTGTGGCACTTCTGCACTCCCTTTGGGATGCCTTTGGCAGATGAAGTAAGCCTGGAACTCAGGGCTTCCTGGTTAAAGAAATCCAAGCCCTAGGCTGAAGCCTAACCCTAACCCTAGGCAGATAAATCAGCCTAGGTATAGGGATGGTGCCAAGGAAAAAGCTGTGAAAGCTGCCATGTTGTTGCACTTTTGTACTCCCCTTGGGATGCCTTGAACAGCTGCAGTGTGCCTGCAGCCAAGGGCTTCCTAGTTTTAAAAATCCTAGCCCTAGGCCTAAGCCTAACAGTAACCCTGGGAAGGTAAATCAGCCTGGTGTTAGGCTTCTTGCCAAGGAAAAAGCCATGAAAGCAGCCATGTTGTGGCACTTTTGCACTCCCTTTTGGATGCCTTTCACAGCTCCAGTGTGCCTGGAACTCAGGGCTTCCTGATTTTAAAAATCCTAGCCCTAGGCCGAACCCCAACCCTAAGACGAGAAAGGCAAATCAGCCAGGAATTAGGCATGTCCCCAAGAAAAAAGCTGTGGAGGCAGGCATGTTGTGGTACTTTTGCGCTCTTCTTGGCTAGTCCTTCGCAGCTGCTGTGTTCTTGGAACTCAGGGCTTTCTGGTTAATAGAGCCCTTACCCTAGGCGTAACTCAAACCTTAAGCCTAGGAAGGAAAATCAACCTATGGTTCGGGATGGTCTCATGGAAATATCAGTGGTGGCAGCCAAGTTGCGTCACTTTTGCGCTCCCCTTGGGATGCCTTTCGCAGCTGCAGTGTGCCTGGAGCCCAGGGCTTCCTGGTTTTAAAAGTCCTAGGCCTAAGCCTAACAGTAACCCTAGGAAGGTAAATCAGCCGGGTATTAGGGTTCTTCCTAAGGGAAAAGCCGTGAAAGCAGCCATGTTGTGGCACTTCGGCACTCCCTTTGGGATGCCTTTGGCAGATGAAGTAAGCCTGGAACTCAGGGCTTCCTGGTCAAAGAAATCCAAGCCCTAGGCTGAAGCCTAACCCTAACCCTAGGCAGATAAATCAGCCTAGGTATAGGGATGGTGCCAAGGAAAAAGCTGTGAAAGCTGCCATGTTGTTGCACTTTTGTACTCCCCTTGGGATGCCTTGAACAGCTGCAGTGTGCCTGGAGCCCAGGGCTTCCTAGTTTTAAAAATCCTAAGCCCTAGGCCTAAGCCTAACAGTAACCCTGGGAAGGGAAATCAGCCTGGTGTTAGGCTTCTTGCTAAGGAAAAAGCCGTGAAAGCAGCCATGTTGTGGCACTTTTGCACTCCCTTTTGGATGCCTTTCACAGCTGCAGTGTGCCTGGAACTCAGGGCTTCCTGATTTTAAAAATCCTAGCCCTAGGCCGAACCCCAACCCTAAGACGAGAAAGGCAAATCAGCCAGGAATTAGGCATGTCCCCAAGGAAAAAGCTGTGGAGGCAGGCATGTTGTGGTACTTTTGCGCTCTTCTTGGCTAGTCCTTCGCAGCTGCTGTGTTCTTGGAACTCAGGGCTTTCTGGTTAAAAGAGCCCTTACCCTAGGCGTAACTCAAACCTTAACCCTAGGAAGGAAAATCAACCTATGGTTCGGGATGGTCTCATGGAAATATCAGTGGTGGCAGCCAAGTTGCGTCACTTTTGCGCTTCCCTTGGGATGCCTTTCGCAGCTGCAGTGTGCCTGGAGCCCAGGGCTTCCTGGTTTTAAAAGTCCTAGGCCTAAGCCTAACAGTAACCCTAGGAAGGTAAATCAGCCGGGTATTAGGGTTCTTCCTAAGGGAAAAGCCGTGAAAGCAGCCATGTTGTGGCACTTCTGCACTCCCTTTGGGATGCCTTTGGCAGATGAAGTAAGCCTGGAACTCAGGGCTTCCTGGTTAAAGAATTCCAAGCCCTAGGCTGAAGCCTAACCCTAACCCTAGGCAGATAAATCAGCCTAGGTATAGGGATGGTGCCAAGGAAAAAGCTGTGAAAGCTGCCATGTTGTAGCACTTTTGTACTCCCCTTGGGATGCCTTGAACAGCTGCAGTGTGCCTGGAGCCCAGGGCTTCCTAGTTTTAAAAATCCTAGCCCTAGGCCTAAGCCTAACAGTAACCCTGGGAAGGTAAATCAGCCTGGTGTTAGGCTTCTTGCCAAGGAAAAAGCCATGAAAGCAGCCATGTTGTGGCACTTTTGCACTCCCTTTTGGATGCCTTTCACAGCTCCAGTGTGCCTGGAACTCAGGGCTTCCTGATTTTAAAAATCCTAGCCCTAGGCCGAACCCCAACCCTAAGACGAGAAAGGCAAATCAGCCAGGAATTAGGCATGTCCCCAAGGAAAAAGCTGTGGAGGCAGGCATGTTGTGGTACTTTTGCGCTCTTCTTGGCTAGTCCTTCGCAGCTGCTGTGTTCTTGGAACTCAGGGCTTTCTGGTTAATAGAGCCCTTACCCTAGGCGTAACTCAAACCTTAACCCTAGGAAGGAAAATCAGCCTATGGTTCGGGATGGTCTCATGGAAATATCAGTGGTGGCAGCCAAGTTGCGTCACTTTTGCGCTCCCCTTGGGATGCCTTTCGCAGCTGCAGTGTGCCTGGAGCCCAGGGCTTCCTGGTTTTAAAAGTCCTAGGCCTAAGCCTAACAGTAACCCTAGGAAGGTAAATCAGCCGGGTATTAGGGTTCTTCCTAAGGGAAAAGACGTGAAAGCAGCCATGTTGTGGCACTTCTGCACTCCCTTTGGGATGCCTTTGGCAGATGAAGTAAGCCTGGAACTCAGGGCTTCCTGGTTAAAGAAATCCAAGCCCTAGGCTGAAGCCTAACCCTAACCCTAGGCAGATAAATCAGCCTAGGTATAGGGATGGTGCCAAGGAAAAAGCTGTGAAAGCTGCCATGTTGTTGCACTTTTGTACTCCCCTTGGGATGCCTTGAACAGCTGCAGTGTGCCTGCAGCCAAGGGCTTCCTAGTTTTAAAAATCCTAGCCCTAGGCCTAAGCCTAACAGTAACCCTGGGAAGGTAAATCAGCCTGGTGTTAGGCTTCTTGCCAAGGAAAAAGCCATGAAAGCAGCCATGTTGTGGCACTTTTGCACTCCCTTTTGGATGCCTTTCACAGCTCCAGTGTGCCTGGAACTCAGGGCTTCCTGATTTTAAAAATCCTAGCCCTAGGCTGAACCCCAACCCTAAGACGAGAAAGGCAAATCAGCCAGGAATTAGGCATGTCCCCAAGGAAAAAGCTGTGGAGGCAGGCATGTTGTGGTACTTTTGCGCTCTTCTTGGCTAGTCCTTCGCAGCTGCTGTGTTCTTGGAACTCAGGGCTTTCTGGTTAATAGACCCTTACCCTAGGCGTAACTCAAACCTTAACCCTAGGAAGGAAAATCAGCCTATGGTTCGGGATGGTCTCATGGAAATATCAGTGGTGGCAGCCAAGTTGCGTCACTTTTGCGCTCCCCTTGGGATGCCTTTCGCAGCTGCAGTGTGCCTGGAGCCCAGGGCTTCCTGGTTTTAAAAGTCCTAGGCCTAAGCCTAACAGTAACCCTAGGAAGGTAAATCAGCCGGGTATTAGGGTTCTTCCTAAGGGAAAAGCCGTGAAAGCAGCCATGTTGTGGCACTTCTGCACTCCCTTTGGGATGCCTTTGGCAGATGAAGTAAGCCTGGAACTCAGGGCTTCCTGGTTAAAGAAATCCAAGCCCTAGGCTGAAGCCTAACCCTAACCCTAGGCAGATAAATCAGCTTAGGTATAGGGAAGGTGCCAAGGAAAAAGCTGTGAAAGCTGCCATGTTGTAGCACTTTTGTACTCCCCTTGGGATGCCTTGAACAGCTGCAGTGTGCCTGGAGCCCAGGGCTTCCTAGTTTTAAAAATCCTAGCCCTAGGCCTAAGCCTAACAGTAACCCTGGGAAGGTAAATCAGCCTGGTGTTAGGCTTCTTGCCAAGGAAAAAGCCGTGAAAGCAGCCATGTTGTGGCACTTTTGCACTCCCTTTTGGATGCCTTTCACAGCTGCAGTGTGCCTGGAACTCAGGGCTTCCTGATTTTAAAAATCCTAGCCCTAGGCCGAACCCCAACCCTAAGACGAGAAAGGCAAATCAGCCAGGAATTAGGCATGTCCCCAAGGAAAAAGCTGTGGAGGCAGGCATGTTGTGCTACTTTTGCGCTCTTCTTGGCTAGTCCTTCGCAGCTGCTGTGTTCTTGGAACTCAGGGCTTTCTGGTTAATAGAGCCCTTACCCTAGGCGTAACTCAAACCTTAAGCCTAGGAAGGAAAATCAACCTATGGTTCGGGATGGTCTCATGGAAATATCAGTGGTGGCAGCCAAGTTGCGTCACTTTTGCGCTCCCCTTGGGATGCCTTTCGCAGCTGCAGTGTGCCTGGAGCCCAGGGCTTCCTGGTTTTAAAAGTCCTAGGCCTAAGCCTAACAGTAACCCTAGGAAGGTAAATCAGCCGGGTATTAGGGTTCTTCCTAAGGGAAAAGCCGTGAAAGCAGCCATGTTGTGGCACTTCTGCACTCCCTTTGGGATGCCTTTGGCAGATGAAGTAAGCCTGGAACTCAGGGCTTCCTGGTTAAAGAAATCCAAGCCCTAGGCTGAAGCCTAACCCTAACCCTAGGCAGATAAATCAGCCTAGGTATAGGGATGGTGCCAAGGAAAAAGCTGTGAAAGCTGCCATGTTGTAGCACTTTTGTACTCCCCTTGGGATGCCTTGAACAGCTGCAGTGTGCCTGGAGCCCAGGGCTTCCTAGTTTTAAAAATCCTAGCCCTAGGCCTAAGCCTAACAGTAACCCTGGGAAGGTAAATCAGCCTGGTGTTAGGCTTCTTGCCAAGGAAAAAGCCGTGAAAGCAGCCATGTTGTGGCACTTTTGCACTCCCTTTTGGATGCCTTTCACAGCTGCAGTGTGCCTGGAACTCAGGGCTTCCTGATTTTAAAAATCCTAGCCCTAGGCCGAACCCCAACCCTAAGACGAGAAAGGCAAATCAGCCAGGAATTAGGCATGTCCCCAAGGAAAAAGCTGTGGAGGCAGGCATGTTGTGGTACTTTTGCGCTCTTCTTGGCTAGTCCTTCGCAGCTGCTGTGTTCTTGGAACTCAGGGCTTTCTGGTTAATAGACCCTTACCCTAGGCGTAACTCAAACCTTAACCCTAGGAGGGAAAATCAGCCTATGGTTCGGGATGGTCTCATGGAAATATCAGTGGTGGCAGCCAAGTTGCGTAACTTTTGCGCTCCCCTTGGGATGCCTTTCGCAGCTGCAGTGTGCCTGGAGCCCAGGGCTTCCTGGTTTTAAAAGTCCTAGGCCTAAGCCTAACAGTAACCCTAGGAAGGTAAATCAGCCGGGTATTAGGGTTCTTCCTAAGGGAAAAGCCGTGAAAGCAGCCATGTTGTGGCACTTCTGCACTCCCTTTGGGATGCCTTTGGCAGATGAAGTAAGCCTGGAACTCAGGGCTTCCTGGTTAAAGAAATCCGAGCCCTAGGCTGAACCCTAACCCTAACCCTAGGCAGATAAATCAGCCTAGGTATAGGGATGGTGCCAAGGAAAAAGCTGTGAAAGCTGCCATGTTGTAGCACTTTTGTACTCCCCTTGGGATGCCTTGAACAGCTGCAGTGTGCCTGGAGCCAAGGGCTTCCTAGTTTTAAAACTCCTAGCCCTAGGCCTAAGCCTAACAGTAACCCTGGGAAGGTAAATCAGCCTGGTGTTAGGCTTCTTGCCAAGGAAAAAGCCGTGAAAGCAGCCATGTTGTGGCACTTTTGCACTCCCTTTTGGATGCCTTTCACAGCTGCAGTGTGCCTGGAACTCAGGGCTTCCTGATTTTAAAAATCCTAGCCCTAGGCCGAACCCCAACCCTAAGACGAGAAAGGCAAATCAGCCAGGAATTAAGCATGTCCCCAAGGAAAAAGCTGTGGAGGCAGGCATGTTGTGGTACTTTTGCGCTCTTCTTGGCTAGTCCTTCGCAGCTGCTGTGTTCTTGGAACTCAGGGCTTTCTGGTTAATAGAGCCCTTACCCTAGGCGTAACTCAAACCATAACCCTAGGAAGGAAAATCAGCCTATGGTTCGGGATGGTCTCATGGAAATATCAGTGGTGGCAGCCAAGTTGCGTCACTTTTGCGCTCCCCTTGGGATGCCTTTCGCAGCTGCAGTGTGCCTGGAGCCCAGGGCTTCCTGGTTTTAAAAGTCCTAGGCCTAAGCCTAACAGTAACCCTAGGAAGGTAAATCAGCCGGGTATTAGGGTTCTTCCTAAGGGAAAAGCCGTGAAAGCAGCCATGTTGTGGCACTTCTGCACTCCCTTTGGGATGCCTTTGGCAGATGAAGTAAGCCTGGAACTCAGGGCTTCCTGGTTAAAGAAATCCAAGCCCTAGGCTGAAGCCTAACCCTAACCCTAGGCAGATAAATCAGCCTAGGTATAGGGATGGTGCCAAGGAAAAATCTGTGAAAGCTGCCATGTTGTTGCACTTTTGTACTCCCCTTGGGATGCCTTGAACAGCTGCAGTGTGCCTGGAGCCCAGGGCTTCCTAGTTTTAAAAATCCTAGCCCTAGGCCTAAGCCTAACAGTAACCCTGGGAAGGTAAATCAGCCTGGTGTTAGGCTTCTTGCCAAGGAAAAAGCCGTGAAAGCAGCCATGTTGTGGCACTTTTGCACTCCCTTTTGGATGCCTTTCACAGCTGCAGTGTGCCTGGAACTCAGGGCTTCCTGATTTTAAAAATCCTAGCCCTAGGCCGAACCCCAACCCTAAGACGAGAAAGGCAAATCAGCCAGGAATTAGGCATGTCCCCAAGGAAAAAGCTGTGGAGGCAGGCATGTTGTGGTACTTTTGCGCTCTTCTTGGCTAGTCCTTCGCAGCTGCTGTGTTCTTGGAACTCAGGGCTTTCTGGTTAATAGAGCCCTTACCCTAGGCGTAACTCAAACCTTAACCCTAGGAAGGAAAATCAGCCTATGGTTCGGGATGGTCTCATGGAAATATCAGTGGTGGCAGCCAAGTTGCGTCACTTTTGCGCTCCCCTTGGGATGCCTTTCGCAGCTGCAGTGTGCCTGGAGCCCAGGGCTTCCTGGTTTTAAAAGTCCTAGGCCTAAGCCTAACAGTAACCCTAGGAAGGTAAATCAGCCGGGTATTAGGGTTCTTCCTAAGGGAAAAGCCGTGAAAGCAGCCATGTTGTGGCACTTCTGCACTCCCTTTGGGATGCCTTTGGCAGATGAAGTAAGCCTGGAACTCAGGGCTTCCTGGTCAAAGAAATCCAAGCCCTAGGCTGAACCCTAACCCTAACCCTAGGCAGATAAATCAGCCTAGGTATAGGGATGGTGCCAAGGAAAAAGCTGTGAAAGCTGCCATGTTGTAGCACTTTTGTACTCCCCTTGGGATGCCTTGAACAGCTGCAGTGTGCCTGGAGCCCAGGGCTTCCTAGTTTTAAAAATCATAGCCCTAGGCCTAAGCCTAACAGTAACCCTGGGAAGGTAAATCAGCCTGGTGTTAGGCTTCTTGCCAAGGAAAAAGCCGTGAAAGCAGCCATGTTGTGGCACTTTTGCACTCCCTTTTGGATGCCTTTCACAGCTGCAGTGTGCCTGGAACTCAGGGCTTCCTGATTTTAAAAATCCTAGCCCTAGGCCGAACCCCAACCCTAAGACGAGAAAGGCAAATCAGCCAGGAATTAGGCATGTCCCCAAGGAAAAAGCTGTGGAGGCAGGCATGTTGTGGTACTTTTGCGCTCTTCTTGGCTAGTCCTTCGCAGCTGCTGTGTTCTTGGAACTCAGGGCTTTCTGGTTAATAGAGCCCTTACCCTAGGCGTAACTCAAACCTTAACCCTAGGAAGGAAAATCAGCCTATGGTTCGGGATGCTCTCATGGAAATATCAGTGGTGGCAGCCAAGTTGCGTCACTTTTGCGCTCCCCTTGGGATGCCTTTCGCAGCTGCAGTGTGCCTGGAGCCCAGGGCTTCCTGGTTTTAAAAGTCCTAGGCCTAAGCCTAACAGTAACCCTAGGAAGGTAAATCAGCCGGGTATTAGGGTTCTTCCTAAGGGAAAAGCCGTGAAAGCAGCCATGTTGTGGCACTTCTGCACTCCCTTTGGGATGCCTTTGGCAGATGAAGTAAGCCTGGAACTCAGGGCTTCCTGGTTAAAGAAATCCAAGCCCTAGGCTGAAGCCTAACCCTAACCCTAGGCAGATAAATCAGCCTAGGTATAGGGATGGTGCCAAGGAAAAAGCTGTGAAAGCTGCCATGTTGTAGCACTTTTGTACTCCCCTTGGGATGCCTTGAACAGCTGCAGTGTGCCTGGAGCCCAGGGCTTCCTAGTTTTAAAAATCCTAGCCCTAGGCCTAAGCCTAACAGTAACCCTGGGAAGGTAAATCAGCCTGGTGTTAGGCTTCTTGCCAAGGAAAAAGCCGTGAAAGCAGCCATGTTGTGGCACTTTTGCACTCACTTTTGGATGCCTTTCACAGCTGCAGTGTGCCTGGAACTCAGGGCTTCCTGATTTTAAAAATCCTAGCCCTAGGCCGAACCCCAACCCTAAGACGAGAAAGGCAAATCAGCCAGGAATTAGGCATGTCCCCAAGGAAAAAGCTGTGGAGGCAGGCATGTTGTGGTACTTTTGCGCTCTTCTTGGCTAGTCCTTCGCAGCTGCTGTGTTCTTGGAACTCAGGGCTTTCTGGTTAATAGAGCCCTTACCCTAGGCGTAACTCAAACCTTAACCCTAGGAAGGAAAATCAGCCTATGGTTCGGGATGGTCTCATGGAAATATCAGTGGTGGCAGCCAAGTTGCGTCACTTTTGCGCTCCCCTTGGGATGCCTTTCGCAGCTGCAGTGTGCCTGGAGCCCAGGGCTTCCTGGTTTTAAAAGTCCTAGGCCTAAGCCTAACAGTAACCCTAGGAAGGTAAATCAGCCGGGTATTAGGGTTCTTCCTAAGGGAAAAGCCGTGAAAGCAGCCATGTTGTGGCACTTCTGCACTCCCTTTGGGATGCCTTTGGCAGATGAAGTAAGCCTGGAACTCAGGGCTTCCTGGTTAAAGAAATCCAAGCCCTAGGCTGAAGCCTAACCCTAACCCTAGGCAGATAAATCAGCCTAGGTATAGGGATGGTGCCAAGGAAAAAGCTGTGAAAGCTGCCATGTTGTAGCACTTTTGTACTCCCCTTGGGATGCCTTGAACAGCTGCAGTGTGCCTGGAGCCAAGGGCTTCCTAGTTTTAAAAATCCTAGCCCTAGGCCTAAGCCTAACAGTAACCCTGGGAAGGTAAATCAGCCTGGTGTTAGGCTTCTTGCCAAGGAAAAAGCCGTGAAAGCAGCCATGTTGTGGCACTTTTGCACTCCCTTTTGGATGCCTTTCACAGCTGCAGTGTGCCTGGAACTCAGGGCTTCCTGATTTTAAAAATCCTAGCCCTAGGCCGAACCCCAACCCTAAGACGAGAAAGGCAAATCAGCCAGGAATTAGGCATGTCCCCAAGGAAAAAGCTGTGGAGGCAGGCATGTTGTGGTACTTTTGCGCTCTTCTTGGCTAGTCCTTCGCAGCTGCTGTGTTCTTGGAACTCAGGGCTTTCTGGTTAATAGAGCCCTTACCCTAGGCGTAACTCAAACCTTAACCCTAGGAAGGAAAATCAGCCTATGGTTCGGGATGGTCTCATGGAAATATCAGTGGTGGCAGCCAAGTTGCGTCACTTTTGCGCTCCCCTTGGGATGCCTTTCGCAGCTGCAGTGTGCCTGGAGCCCAGGGCTTCCTGGTTTTAAAAGTCCTAGGCCTAAGCCTAACAGTAACCCTAGGAAGGTAAATCAGCCGGGTATTAGGGTTCTTCCTAAGGGAAAAGCCGTGAAAGCAGCCATGTTGTGGCACTTCTGCACTCCCTTTGGGATGCCTTTGGCAGATGAAGTAAGCCTGGAACTCAGGGCTTCCTGGTTAAAGAAATCCAAGCCCTAGGCTGAAGCCTAACCCTAACCCTAGGCAGATAAATCAGCCTAGGTATAGGGATGGTGCCAAGGAAAAAGCTGTGAAAGCTGCCATGTTGTAGCACTTTTGTACTCCCCTTGGGATGCCTTGAACAGCTGCAGTGTGCCTGGAGCCCAGGGCTTCCTAGTTTTAAAAATCCTAGCCCTAGGCCTAAGCCTAACAGTAACCCTGGGAAGGTAAATCAGCCTGGTGTTAGGCTTCTTGCCAAGGAAAAAGCCGTGAAAGCAGCCATGTTGTGGCACTTTTGCACTCCCTTTTGGATGCCTTTCACAGCTGCAGTGTGCCTGGAACTCAGGGCTTCCTGATTTTAAAAATCCTAGCCCTAGGCCGAACCCCAACCCTAAGACGAGAAAGGCAAATCAGCCAGGAATTAGGCATGTCCCCAAGGAAAAAGCTGTGGAGGCAGGCATGTTGTGGTACTTTTGCGCTCTTCTTGGCTAGTCCTTCGCAGCTGCTGTGTTCTTGGAACTCAGGGCTTTCTGGTTAATAGAGCCCTTACCCTAGGCGTAACTCAAACCTTAACCCTAGGAAGGAAAATCAGCCTATGGTTCGGGATGCTCTCATGGAAATATCAGTGGTGGCAGCCAAGTTGCGTCACTTTTGCGCTCCCCTTGGGATGCCTTTCGCAGCTGCAGTGTGCCTGGAGCCCAGGGCTTCCTGGTTTTAAAAGTCCTAGGCCTAAGCCTAACAGTAACCCTAGGAAGGTAAATCAGCCGGGTATTAGGGTTCTTCCTAAGGGAAAAGCCGTGAAAGCAGCCATGTTGTGGCACTTCTGCACTCCCTTTGGGATGCCTTTGGCAGATGAAGTAAGCCTGGAACTCAGGGCTTCCTGGTTAAAGAAATCCAAGCCCTAGGCTGAAGCCTAACCCTAACCCTAGGCAGATAAATCAGCCTAGGTATAGGGATGGTGCCAAGGAAAAAGCTGTGAAAGCTGCCATGTTGTAGCACTTTTGTACTCCCCTTGGGATGCCTTGAACAGCTGCAGTGTGCCTGGAGCCCAGGGCTTCCTAGTTTTAAAAATCCTAGCCCTAGGCCTAAGCCTAACAGTAACCCTGGGAAGGTAAATCAGCCTGGTGTTAGGCTTCTTGCCAAGGAAAAAGCCGTGAAAGCAGCCATGTTGTGGCACTTTTGCACTCCCTTTTGGATGCCTTTCACAGCTGCAGTGTGCCTGGAACTCAGGGCTTCCTGATTTTAAAAATCCTAGCCCTAGGCCGAACCCCAACCCTAAGACGAGAAAGGCAAATCAGCCAGGAATTAGGCATGTCCCCAAGGAAAAAGCTGTGGAGGCAGGCATGTTGTGGTACTTTTGCGCTCTTCTTGGCTAGTCCTTCGCAGCTGCTGTGTTCTTGGAACTCAGGGCTTTCTGGTTAATAGAGCCCTTACCCTAGGCGTAACTCAAACCTTAAGCCTAGGAAGGAAAATCAGCCTATGGTTCGGGATGGTCTCATGGAAATATCAGTGGTGGCAGCCAAGTTGCGTCACTTTTGCGCTCCCCTTGGGATGCCTTTCGCAGCTGCAGTGTGCCTGGAGCCCAGGGCTTCCTGGTTTTAAAAGTCCTAGGCCTAAGCCTAACAGTAACCCTAGGAAGGTAAATCAGCCGGGTATTAGGGTTCTTCCTAAGGGAAAAGCCGTGAAAGCAGCCATGTTGTGGCACTTCTGCACTCCCTTTGGGATGCCTTTGGCAGATGAAGTAAGCCTGGAACTCAGGGCTTCCTGGTTAAAGAAATCCAAGCCCTAGGCTGAAGCCTAACCCTAACCCTAGGCAGATAAATCAGCCTAGGTATAGGGATGGTGCCAAGGAAAAAGCTGTGAAAGCTGCCATGTTGTAGCACTTTTGTACTCCCCTTGGGATGCCTTGAACAGCTGCAGTGTGCCTGGAGCCCAGGGCTTCCTAGTTTTAAAAATCCTAGCCCTAGGCCTAAGCCTAACAGTAACCCTGGGAAGGTAAATCAGCCTGGTGTTAGGCTTCTTGCCAAGGAAAAAGCCGTGAAAGCAGCCATGTTGTGGCACTTTTGCACTCCCTTTTGGATGCCTTTCACAGCTGCAGTGTGCCTGGAACTCAGGGCTTCCTGATTTTAAAAATCCTAGCCCTAGGCCGAACCCCAACCCTAAGACGAGAAAGGCAAATCAGCCAGGAATTAGGCATGTCCCCAAGGAAAAAGCTGTGGAGGCAGGCATGTTGTGGTACTTTTGCGCTCTTCTTGGCTAGTCCTTCGCAGCTGCTGTGTTCTTGGAACTCAGGGCTTTCTGGTTAATAGAGCCCTTACCCTAGGCGTAACTCAAACCTTAACCCTAGGAAGGAAAATCAGCCTATGGTTCGGGATGCTCTCATGGAAATATCAGTGGTGGCAGCCAAGTTGCGTCACTTTTGCGCTCCCCTTGGGATGCCTTTCGCAGCTGCAGTGTGCCTGGAGCCCAGGGCTTCCTGGTTTTAAAAGTCCTAGGCCTAAGCCTAACAGTAACCCTAGGAAGGTAAATCAGCCGGGTATTAGGGTTCTTCCTAAGGGAAAAGCCGTGAAAGCAGCCATGTTGTGGCACTTCTGCACTCCCTTTGGGATGCCTTTGGCAGATGAAGTAAGCCTGGAACTCAGGGCTTCCTGGTTAAAGAAATCCAAGCCCTAGGCTGAAGCCTAACCCTAACCCTAGGCAGATAAATCAGCCTAGGTATAGGGATGGTGCCAAGGAAAAAGCTGTGAAAGCTGCCATGTTGTAGCACTTTTGTACTCCCCTTGGGATGCCTTGAACAGCTGCAGTGTGCCTGGAGCCCAGGGCTTCCTAGTTTTAAAAATCCTAGCCCTAGGCCTAAGCCTAACAGTAACCCTGGGAAGGTAAATCAGCCTGGTGTTAGGCTTCTTGCCAAGGAAAAAGCCGTGAAAGCAGCCATGTTGTGGCACTTTTGCACTCCCTTTTGGATGCCTTTCACAGCTCCAGTGTGCCTGGAACTCAGGGCTTCCTGATTTTAAAAATCCTAGCCCTAGGCCGAACCCCAACCCTAAGACGAGAAAGGCAAATCAGCCAGGAATTAGGCATGTCCCCAAGGAAAAAGCTGTGGAGGCAGGCATGTTGTGGTACTTTTGCGCTCTTCTTGGCTAGTCCTTCGCAGCTGCTGTGTTCTTGGAACTCAGGGCTTTCTGGTTAATAGAGCCCTTACCCTAGGCGTAACTCAAACCTTAAGCCTAGGAAGGAAAATCAGCCTATGGTTCGGGATGGTCTCATGGAAATATCAGTGGTGGCAGCCAAGTTGCGTCACTTTTGCGCTCCCCTTGGGATGCCTTTCGCAGCTGCAGTGTGCCTGGAGCCCAGGGCTTCCTGGTTTTAAAAGTCCTAGGCCTAAGCCTAACAGTAACCCTAGGAAGGTAAATCAGCCGGGTATTAGGGTTCTTCCTAAGGGAAAAGCCGTGAAAGCAGCCATGTTGTGGCACTTCTGCACTCCCTTTGGGATGCCTTTGGCAGATGAAGTAAGCCTGGAACTCAGGGCTTCCTGGTTAAAGAAATCCAAGCCCTAGGCTGAAGCCTAACCCTAACCCTAGGCAGATAAATCAGCCTAGGTATAGGGATGGTGCCAAGGAAAAAGCTGTGAAAGCTGCCATGTTGTTGCACTTTTGTACTCCCCTTGGGATGCCTTGAACAGCTGCAGTGTGCCTGGAGCCAAGGGCTTCCTAGTTTTAAAAATCCTAGCCCTAGGCCTAAGCCTAACAGTAACCCTGGGAAGGTAAATCAGCCTGGTGTTAGGCTTCTTGCCAAGGAAAAAGCCGTGAAAGCAGCCATGTTGTGGCACTTTTGCACTCCCTTTTGGATGCCTTTCACAGCTGCAGTGTGCCTGGAACTCAGGGCTTCCTGATTTTAAAAATCCTAGCCCTAGGCCGAACCCCAACCCTAAGACGAGAAAGGCAAATCAGCCAGGAATTAGGCATGTCCCCAAGGAAAAAGCTGTGGAGGCAGGCATGTTGTGGTACTTTTGCGCTCTTCTTGGCTAGTCCTTCGCAGCTGCTGTGTTCTTGGAACTCAGGGCTTTCTGGTTAATAGAGCCCTTACCCTAGGCGTAACTCAAACCTTAACCCTAGGAAGGAAAATCAGCCTATGGTTCGGGATGGTCTCATGGAAATATCAGTGGTGGCAGCCAAGTTGCGTCACTTTTGCGCTCCCCTTGGGATGCCTTTCGCAGCTGCAGTGTGCCTGGAGCCCAGGGCTTCCTGGTTTTAAAAGTCCTAGGCCTAAGCCTAACAGTAACCCTAGGAAGGTAAATCAGCCGGGTATTAGGGTTCTTCCTAAGGGAAAAGCCGTGAAAGCAGCCATGTTGTGGCACTTCTGCACTCCCTTTGGGATGCCTTTGGCAGATGAAGTAAGCCTGGAACTCAGGGCTTCCTGGTTAAAGAAATCCAAGCCCTAGGCTGAAGCCTAACCCTAACCCTAGGCAGATAAATCAGCCTAGGTATAGGGATGGTGCCAAGGAAAAAGCTGTGAAAGCTGCCATGTTGTAGCACTTTTGTACTCCCCTTGGGATGCCTTGAACAGCTGCAGTGTGCCTGGAGCCCAGGGCTTCCTAGTTTTAAAAATCCTAGCCCTAGGCCTAAGCCTAACAGTAACCCTGGGAAGGTAAATCAGCCTGGTGTTAGGCTTCTTGCCAAGGAAAAAGCCGTGAAAGCAGCCATGTTGTGGCACTTTTGCACTCACTTTTGGATGCCTTTCACAGCTGCAGTGTGCCTGGAACTCAGGGCTTCCTGATTTTAAAAATCCTAGCCCTAGGCCGAACCCCAACCCTAAGACGAGAAAGGCAAATCAGCCAGGAATTAGGCATGTCCCCAAGGAAAAAGCTGTGGAGGCAGGCATGTTGTGGTACTTTTGCGCTCTTCTTGGCTAGTCCTTCGCAGCTGCTGTGTTCTTGGAACTCAGGGCTTTCTGGTTAATAGAGCCCTTACCCTAGGCGTAACTCAAACCTTAACCCTAGGAAGGAAAATCAGCCTATGGTTCGGGATGCTCTCATGGAAATATCAGTGGTGGCAGCCAAGTTGCGTCACTTTTGCGCTCCCCTTGGGATGCCTTTCGCAGCTGCAGTGTGCCTGGAGCCCAGGGCTTCCTGGTTTTAAAAGTCCTAGGCCTAAGCCTAACAGTAACCCTAGGAAGGTAAATCAGCCGGGTATTAGGGTTCTTCCTAAGGGAAAAGCTGTGAAAGCAGCCATGTTGTGGCACTTCTGCACTCCCTTTGGGATGCCTTTGGCAGATGAAGTAAGCCTGGAACTCAGGGCTTCCTGGTTAAAGAAATCCAAGCCCTAGGCTGAAGCCTAACCCTAACCCTAGGCAGATAAATCAGCCTAGGTATAGGGATGGTGCCAAGGAAAAAGCTGTGAAAGCTGCCATGTTGTAGCACTTTTGTACTCCCCTTGGGATGCCTTGAACAGCTGCAGTGTGCCTGGAGCCCAGGGCTTCCTAGTTTTAAAAATCCTAGCCCTAGGCCTAAGCCTAACAGTAACCCTGGGAAGGTAAATCAGCCTGGTGTTAGGCTTCTTGCCAAGGAAAAAGCCGTGAAAGCAGCCATGTTGTGGCACTTTTGCACTCCCTTTTGGATGCCTTTCACAGCTCCAGTGTGCCTGGAACTCAGGGCTTCCTGATTTTAAAAATCCTAGCCCTAGGCCGAACCCCAACCCTAAGACGAGAAAGGCAAATCAGCCAGGAATTAGGCATGTCCCCAAGGAAAAAGCTGTGGAGGCAGGCATGTTGTGGTACTTTTGCGCTCTTCTTGGCTAGTCCTTCGCAGCTGCTGTGTTCTTGGAACTCAGGGCTTTCTGGTTAATAGACCCTTACACTAGGCGTAACTCAAACCTTAACCCTAGGAAGGAAAATCAGCCTATGATTCGGGATGGTCTCATGGAAATATCAGTGGTGGCAGCCAAGTTGCGTCACTTTTGCGCTCCCCTTGGGATGCCTTTCGCAGCTGCAGTGTGCCTGGAGCCCAGGGCTTCCTGGTTTTAAAAGTCCTAGGCCTAAGCCTAACAGTAACCCTAGGAAGGTAAATCAGCCGGGTATTAGGGTTCTTCCTAAGGGAAAAGCCGTGAAAGCAGCCATGTTGTGGCACTTTTGTACTCCCCTTGGGATGCCTTGAACAGCTGCAGTGTGCCTGGAGCCAAGGGCTTCCTAGTTTTAAAAATCCTAGCCCTAGGCCTAAGCCTAACAGTAACCCTGGGAAGGTAAATCAGCCTGGTGTTAGGCTTCTTGCCAAGGAAAACGCCGTGAAAGCAGCCATGTTGTGGCACTTTTGCACTCCCTTTTGGATGCCTTTCACAGCTGCAGTGTGCCTGGAACTCAGGGCTTCCTGATTTTAAAAATCCTAGCCCTAGGCCGAACCCCAACCCTAAGACGAGAAAGGCAAATCAGCCAGGAATTAGGCATGTCCCCAAGGAAAAAGCTGTGGAGGCAGGCATGTTGTGGTACTTTTGCGCTCTTCTTGGCTAGTCCTTCGCAGCTGCTGTGTTCTTGGAACTCAGGGCTTTCTGGTTAATAGAGCCCTTACCCTAGGCGTAACTCAAACCATAACCCTAGGAAGGAAAATCAGCCTATGGTTCGGGATGGTCTCATGGAAATATCAGTGGTGGCAGCCAAGTTGCGTCACTTTTGCGCTCCCCTTGGGATGCCTTTCGCAGCTGCAGTGTGCCTGGAGCCCAGGGCTTCCTGGTTTTAAAAGTCCTAGGCCTAAGCCTAACAGTAACCCTAGGAAGGTAAATCAGCCGGGTATTAGGGTTCTTCCTAAGGGAAAAGCCGTGAAAGCAGCCATGTTGTGGCACTTCTGCACTCCCTTTGGGATGCCTTTGGCAGATGAAGTAAGCCTGGAACTCAGGGCTTCCTGGTTAAAGAAATCCAAGCCCTAGGCTGAAGCCTAACCCTAACCCTAGGCAGATAAATCAGCCTAGGTATAGGGATGGTGCCAAGGAAAAAGCTGTGAAAGCTGCCATGTTGTAGCACTTTTGTACTCCCCTTGGGATGCCTTGAACAGCTGCAGTGTGCCTGGAGCCCAGGGCTTCCTAGTTTTAAAAATCCTAGCCCTAGGCCTAAGCCTAACAGTAACCCTGGGAAGGTAAATCAGCCTGGTGTTAGGCTTCTTGCCAAGGAAAAAGCCGTGAAAGCAGCCATGTTGTGGCACTTTTGCACTCCCTTTTGGATGCCTTTCACAGCTGCAGTGTGCCTGGAACTCAGGGCTTCCTGATTTTAAAAATCCTAGCCCTAGGCCGAACCCCAACCCTAAGACGAGAAAGGCAAATCAGCCAGGAATTAGGCATGTCCCCAAGGAAAAAGCTGTGGAGGCAGGCATGTTGTGGTACTTTTGCGCTCTTCTTGGCTAGTCCTTCGCAGCTGCTGTGTTCTTGGAACTCAGGGCTTTCTGGTTAATAGAGCCCTTACCCTAGGCGTAACTCAAACCTTAACCCTAGGAAGGAAAATCAGCCTATGGTTCGGGATGGTCTCATGGAAATATCAGTGGTGGCAGCCAAGTTGCGTCACTTTTGCGCTCCCCTTGGGATGCCTTTCGCAGCTGCAGTGTGCCTGGAGCCCAGGGCTTCCTGGTTTTAAAAGTCCTAGGCCTAAGCCTAACAGTAACCCTAGGAAGGTAAATCAGCCGGGTATTAGGGTTCTTCCTAAGGGAAAAGCCGTGAAAGCAGCCATGTTGTGGCACTTCTGCACTCCCTTTGGGATGCCTTTGGCAGATGAAGTAAGCCTGGAACTCAGGGCTTCCTGGTTAAAAAACTCCAAGCCCTAGGCTGAACCCTAACGCTAACCCTAGGCAGATAAATCAGCCTAGGTATAGGGATGGTGCCAAGGAAAAAGCTGTGAAAGCTGCCATGTTGTAGCACTTTTGTACTCCCCTTGGGATGCCTTGAACAGCTGCAGTGTGCCTGGAGCCCAGGGCTTCCTAGTTTTAAAAATCCTAGCCCTAGGCCTAAGCCTAACAGTAACCCTGGGAAGGTAAATCAGCCTGGTGTTAGGCTTCTTGCCAAGGAAAAAGCCGTGAAAGCAGCCATGTTGTGGCACTTTTGCACTCCCTTTTGGATGCCTTTCACAGCTGCAGTGTGCCTGGAACTCAGGGCTTCCTGATTTTAAAAATCCTAGCCCTAGGCCGAACCCCAACCCTAAGACGAGAAAGGCAAATCAGCCAGGAATTAGGCATGTCCCCAAGGAAAAAGCTGTGGAGGCAGGCATGTTGTGGTACTTTTGCGCTCTTCTTGGCTAGTCCTTCGCAGCTGCTGTGTTCTTGGAACTCAGGGCTTTCTGGTTAATAGACCCTTACACTAGGCGTAACTCAAACCTTAACCCTAGGAAGGAAAATCAGCCTATGGTTCGGGATGGTCTCATGGAAATATCAGTGGTGGCAGCCAAGTTGCGTCACTTTTGCGCTCCCCTTGGGATGCCTTTCGCAGCTGCAGTGTGCCTGGAGCCCAGGGCTTCCTGGTTTTAAAAGTCCTAGGCCTAAGCCTAACAGTAACCCTAGGAAGGTAAATCAGCCGGGTATTAGGGTTCTTCCTAAGGGAAAAGCCGTGAAAGCAGCCATGTTGTGGCACTTCTGCACTCCCTTTGGGATGCCTTTGGCAGATGAAGTAAGCCTGGAACTCAGGGCTTCCTGGTTAAAGAAATCCAAGCCCTAGGCTGAAGCCTAACCCTAACCCTAGGCAGATAAATCAGCCTAGGTATAGGGATGGTGCCAAGGAAAAAGCTGTGAAAGCTGCCATGTTGTAGCACTTTTGTACTCCCCTTGGGATGCCTTGAACAGCTGCAGTGTGCCTGGAGCCCAGGGCTTCCTAGTTTTAAAAATCCTAGCCCTAGGCCTAAGCCTAACAGTAACCCTGGGAAGGTAAATCAGCCTGGTGTTAGGCTTCTTGCCAAGGAAAAAGCCGTGAAAGCAGCCATGTTGTGGCACTTTTGCACTCCCTTTTGGATGCCTTTCACAGCTGCAGTGTGCCTGGAACTCAGGGCTTCCTGATTTTAAAAATCCTAGCCCTAGGCCGAACCCCAACCCTAAGACGAGAAAGGCAAATCAGCCAGGAATTAGGCATGTCCCCAAGGAAAAAGCTGTGGAGGCAGGCATGTTGTGGTACTTTTGCGCTCTTCTTGGCTAGTCCTTCGCAGCTGCTGTGTTCTTGGAACTCAGGGCTTTCTGGTTAATAGACCCTTACACTAGGCGTAACTCAAACCTTAACCCTAGGAAGGAAAATCAGCCTATGGTTCGGGATGGTCTCATGGAAATATCAGTGGTGGCAGCCAAGTTGCGTCACTTTTGCGCTCCCCTTGGGATGCCTTTCGCAGCTGCAGTGTGCCTGGAGCCCAGGGCTTCCTGGTTTTAAAAGTCCTAGGCCTAAGCCTAACAGTAACCCTAGGAAGGTAAATCAGCCGGGTATTAGGGTTCTTCCTAAGGGAAAAGCCGTGAAAGCAGCCATGTTGTGGCACTTCTGCACTCCCTTTGGGATGCCTTTGGCAGATGAAGTAAGCCTGGAACTCAGGGCTTCCTGGTTAAAGAAATCCAAGCCCTAGGCTGAACCCTAACCCTAACCCTAGGCAGATAAATCAGCCTAGGTATAGGGATGGTGCCAAGGAAAAAGCTGTGAAAGCTGCCATGTTGTAGCACTTTTGTACTCCCCTTGGGATGCCTTGAACAGCTGCAGTGTGCCTGGAGCCCAGGGCTTCCTAGTTTTAAAAATCCTAGCCCTAGGCCTAAGCCTAACAGTAACCCTGGGAAGGTAAATCAGCCTGGTGTTAGGCTTCTTGCCAAGGAAAAAGCCGTGAAAGCAGCCATGTTGTGGCACTTTTGCACTCCCTTTTGGATGCCTTTCACAGCTGCAGTGTGCCTGGAACTCAGGGCTTCCTGATTTTAAAAATCCTAGCCCTAGGCCGAACCCCAACCCTAAGACGAGAAAGGCAAATCAGCCAGGAATTAGGCATGTCCCCAAGGAAAAAGCTGTGGAGGCAGGCATGTTGTGGTACTTTTGCGCTCTTCTTGGCTAGTCCTTCGCAGCTGCTGTGTTCTTGGAACTCAGGGCTTTCTGGTTAATAGAGCCCTTACCCTAGGCGTAACTCAAACCTTAACCCTAGGAAGGAAAATCAGCCTATGGTTCGGGATGGTCTCATGGAAATATCAGTGGTGGCAGCCAAGTTGCGTCACTTTTGCGCTCCCCTTGGGATGCCTTTCGCAGCTGCAGTGTGCCTGGAGCCCAGGGCTTCCTGGTTTTAAAAGTCCTAGGCCTAAGCCTAACAGTAACCCTAGGAAGGTAAATCAGCCGGGTATTAGGGTTCTTCCTAAGGGAAAAGCCGTGAAAGCAGCCATGTTGTGGCACTTCTGCACTCCCTTTGGGATGCCTTTGGCAGATGAAGTAAGCCTGGAACTCAGGGCTTCCTGGTTAAAGAAATCCAAGCCCTAGGCTGAAGCCTAACCCTAACCCTAGGCAGATAAATCAGCCTAGGTATAGGGATGGTGCCAAGGAAAAAGCTGTGAAAGCTGCCATGTTGTAGCACTTTTGTACTCCCCTTGGGATGCCTTGAACAGCTGCAGTGTGCCTGGAGCTAAGGGCTTCCTAGTTTTAAAAATCCTAGCCCTAGGCCTAAGCCTAACAGTAACCCTGGGAAGGTAAATCAGCCTGGTGTTAGGCTTCTTGCCAAGGAAAAAGCCGTGAAAGCAGCCATGTTGTGGCACTTTTGCACTCCCTTTTGGATGCCTTTCACAGCTGCAGTGTGCCTGGAACTCAGGGCTTCCTGATTTTAAAAATCCTAGCCCTAGGCCGAACCCCAACCCTAAGACGAGAAAGGCAAATCAGCCAGGAATTAGGCATGTCCCCAAGGAAAAAGCTGTGGAGGCAGACATGTTGTGGTACTTTTGCGCTCTTCTTGGCTAGTCCTTCGCAGCTGCTGTGTTCTTGGAACTCAGGGCTTTCTGGTTAATAGACCCTTACCCTAGGCGTAACTCAAACCTTAAGCCTAGGAAGGAAAATCAGCCTATGGTTCGGGATGGTCTCATGGAAATATCAGTGGTGGCAGCCAAGTTGCGTCACTTTTGCGCTCCCCTTGGGATGCCTTTCGCAGCTGCAGTGTGCCTGGAGCCCAGGGCTTCCTGGTTTTAAAAGTCCTAGGCCTAAGCCTAACAGTAACCCTAGGAAGGTAAATCAGCCGGGTATTAGGGTTCTTCCTAAGGGAAAAGCCGTGAAAGCAGCCATGTTGTGGCACTTCTGCACTCCCTTTGGGATGCCTTTGGCAGATGAAGTAAGCCTGGAACTCAGGGCTTCCTGGTTCAAGAAATCCAAGCCCTAGGCTGAAGCCTAACCCTAACCCTAGGCAGATAAATCAGCCTAGGTATAGGGATGGTGCCAAGGAAAAAGCTGTGAAAGCTGCCATGTTGTAGCACTTTTGTACTCCCCTTGGGATGCCTTGAACAGCTGCAGTGTGCCTGGAGCCCAGGGCTTCCTAGTTTTAAAAATCCTAGCCCTAGGCCTAAGCCTAACAGTAACCCTGGGAAGGTAAATCAGCCTGGTGTTAGGCTTCTTGCCAAGGAAAAAGCCGTGAAAGCAGCCATGTTGTGGCACTTTTGCACTCCCTTTTGGATGCCTTTCACAGCTGCAGTGTGCCTGGAACTCAGGGCTTCCTGATTTTAAAAATCCTAGCCCTAGGCCGAACCCCAACCCTAAGACGAGAAAGGCAAATCAGCCAGGAATTAGGCATGTCCCCAAGGAAAAAGCTGTGGAGGCAGGCATGTTGTGGTACTTTTGCGCTCTTCTTGGCTAGTCCTTCGCAGCTGCTGTGTTCTTGGAACTCAGGGCTTTCTGGTTAATAGAGCCCTTACCCTAGGCGTAACTCAAACCTTAACCCTAGGAAGGAAAATCAGCCTATGGTTCGGGATGGTCTCATGGAAATATCAGTGGTGGCAGCCAAGTTGCGTCACTTTTGCGCTCCCCTTGGGATGCCTTTCGCAGCTGCAGTGTGCCTGGAGCCCAGGGCTTCCTGGTTTTAAAAGTCCTAGGCCTAAGCCTAACAGTAACCCTAGGAAGGTAAATCAGCCGGGTATTAGGGTTCTTCCTAAGGGAAAAGCCGTGAAAGCAGCCATGTTGTGGCACTTCTGCACTCCCTTTGGGATGCCTTTGGCAGATGAAGTAAGCCTGGAACTCAGGGCTTCCTGGTTAAAGAAATCCAAGCCCTAGGCTGAAGCCTAACCCTAACCCTAGGCAGATAAATCAGCCTAGGTATAGGGATGGTGCCAAGGAAAAAGCTGTGAAAGCTGCCATGTTGTAGCACTTTTGTACTCCCCTTGGGATGCCTTGAACAGCTGCAGTGTGCCTGGAGCCAAGGGCTTCCTAGTTTTAAAAATCCTAGCCCTAGGCCTAAGCCTAACAGTAACCCTGGGAAGGTAAATCAGCCTGGTGTTAGGCTTCTTGCCAAGGAAAAAGCCGTGAAAGCAGCCATGTTGTGGCACTTTTGCACTCCCTTTTGGATGCCTTTCACAGCTGCAGTGTGCCTGGAACTCAGGGCTTCCTGATTTTAAAAATCCTAGCCCTAGGCCGAACCCCAACCCTAAGACGAGAAAGGCAAATCAGCCAGGAATTAGGCATGTCCCCAAGGAAAAAGCTGTGGAGGCAGGCATGTTGTGGTACTTTTGCGCTCTTCTTGGCTAGTCCTTCGCAGCTGCTGTGTTCTTGGAACTCAGGGCTTTCTGGTTAATAGACCCTTACACTAGGCGTAACTCAAACCTTAACCCTAGGAAGGAAAATCAGCCTATGGTTCGGGATGGTCTCATGGAAATATCAGTGGTGGCAGCCAAGTTGCGTCACTTTTGCGCTCCCCTTGGGATGCCTTTCGCAGCTGCAGTGTGCCTGGAGCCCAGGGCTTCCTGGTTTTAAAAGTCCTAGGCCTAAGCCTAACAGTAACCCTAGGAAGGTAAATCAGCCGGGTATTAGGGTTCTTCCTAAGGGAAAAGCCGTGAAAGCAGCCATGTTGTGGCACTTCTGCACTCCCTTTGGGATGCCTTTGGCAGATGAAGTAAGCCTGGAACTCAGGGCTTCCTGGTTAAAGAAATCCAAGCCCTAGGCTGAAGCCTAACCCTAACCCTAGGCAGATAAATCAGCCTAGGTATAGGGATGGTGCCAAGGAAAAAGCTGTGAAAGCTGCCACGTTGTAGCACTTTTGTACTCCCCTTGGGATGCCTTGAACAGCTGCAGTGTGCCTGGAGCCAAGGGCTTCCTAGTTTTAAAAATCCTAGCCCTAGGCCTAAGCCTAACAGTAACCCTGGGAAGGTAAATCAGCCTGGTGTTAGGCTTCTTGCCAAGGAAAAAGCCGTGAAAGCAGCCATGTTGTGGCACTTTTGCACTCCCTTTTGGATGCCTTTCACAGCTGCAGTGTGCCTGGAACTCAGGGCTTCCTGATTTTAAAAATCCTAGCCCTAGGCCGAACCCCAACCCTAAGACGAGAAAGGCAAATCAGCCAGGAATTAGGCATGTCCCCAAGGAAAAAGCTGTGGAGGCAGGCATGTTGTGGTACTTTTGCGCTCTTCTTGGCTAGTCCTTCGCAGCTGCTGTGTTCTTGGAACTCAGGGCTTTCTGGTTAATAGACCCTTACCCTAGGCGTAACTCAAACCTTAAGCCTAGGAAGGAAAATCAGCCTATGGTTCGGGATGGTCTCATGGAAATATCAGTGGTGGCAGCCAAGTTGCGTCACTTTTGCGCTCCCCTTGGGATGCCTTTCGCAGCTGCAGTGTGCCTGGAGCCCAGGGCTTCCTGGTTTTAAAAGTCCTAGGCCTAAGCCTAACAGTAACCCTAGGAAGGTAAATCAGCCGGGTATTAGGGTTCTTCCTAAGGGAAAAGCCGTGAAAGCAGCCATGTTGTGGCACTTCTGCACTCCCTTTGGGATGCCTTTGGCAGATGAAGTAAGCCTGGAACTCAGGGCTTCCTGGTTAAAGAAATCCAAGCCCTAGGCTGAAGCCTAACCCTAACCCTAGGCAGATAAATCAGCCTAGGTATAGGGATGGTGCCAAGGAAAAAGCTGTGAAAGCTGCCATGTTGTAGCACTTTTGTACTCCCCTTGGGATGCCTTGAACAGCTGCAGTGTGCCTGGAGCCCAGGGCTTCCTAGTTTTAAAAATCCTAGCCCTAGGCCTAAGCCTAACAGTAACCCTGGGAAGGTAAATCAGCCTGGTGTTAGGCTTCTTGCCAAGGAAAAAGCCGTGAAAGCAGCCATGTTGTGGCACTTTTGCACTCCCTTTTGGATGCCTTTCACAGCTCCAGTGTGCCTGGAACTCAGGGCTTCCTGATTTTAAAAATCCTAGCCCTAGGCCGAACCCCAACCCTAAGACGAGAAAGGCAAATCAGCCAGGAATTAGGCATGTCCCCAAGGAAAAAGCTGTGGAGGCAGGCATGTTGTGGTACTTTTGCGCTCTTCTTGGCTAGTCCTTCGCAGCTGCTGTGTTCTTGGAACTCAGGGCTTTCTGGTTAATAGACCCTTACACTAGGCGTAACTCAAACCTTAACCCTAGGAAGGAAAATCAGCCTATGGTTCGGGATGGTCTCATGGAAATATCAGTGGTGGCAGCCAAGTTGCGTCACTTTTGCGCTCCCCTTGGGATGCCTTTCGCAGCTGCAGTGTGCCTGGAGCCCAGGGCTTCCTGGTTTTAAAAGTCCTAGGCCTAAGCCTAACAGTAACCCTAGGAAGGTAAATCAGCCGGGTATTAGGGTTCTTCCTAAGGGAAAAGCCGTGAAAGCAGCCATGTTGTGGCACTTTTGTACTCCCCTTGGGATGCCTTGAACAGCTGCAGTGTGCCTGGAGCCAAGGGCTTCCTAGTTTTAAAAATCCTAGCCCTAGGCCTAAGCCTAACAGTAACCCTGGGAAGGTAAATCAGCCTGGTGTTAGGCTTCTTGCCAAGGAAAAAGCCGTGAAAGCAGCCATGTTGTGGCACTTTTGCACTCCCTTTTGGATGCCTTTCACAGCTGCAGTGTGCCTGGAACTCAGGGCTTCCTGATTTTAAAAATCCTAGCCCTAGGCCGAACCCCAACCCTAAGACGAGAAAGGCAAATCAGCCAGGAATTAGGCATGTCCCCAAGGAAAAAGCTGTGGAGGCAGGCATGTTGTGGTACTTTTGCGCTCTTCTTGGCTAGTCCTTCGCAGCTGCTGTGTTCTTGGAACTCAGGGCTTTCTGGTTAATAGAGCCCTTACCCTAGGCGTAACTCAAACCTTAACCCTAGGAAGGAAAATCAGCCTATGGTTCGGGATGGTCTCATGGAAATATCAGTGGTGGCAGCCAAGTTGCGTCACTTTTGCGCTCCCCTTGGGATGCCTTTCGCAGCTGCAGTGTGCCTGGAGCCCAGGGCTTCCTGGTTTTAAAAGTCCTAGGCCTAAGCCTAACAGTAACCCTAGGAAGGTAAATCAGCCGGGTATTAGGGTTCTTCCTAAGGGAAAAGCCGTGAAAGCAGCCATGTTGTGGCACTTCTGCACTCCCTTTGGGATGCCTTTGGCAGATGAAGTAAGCCTGGAACTCAGGGCTTCCTGGTTAAAGAAATCCAAGCCCTAGGCTGAAGCCTAACCCTAACCCTAGGCAGATAAATCAGCCTAGGTATAGGGATGGTGCCAAGGAAAAAGCTGTGAAAGCTGCCATGTTGTAGCACTTTTGTACTCCCCTTGGGATGCCTTGAACAGCTGCAGTGTGCCTGGAGCCAAGGGCTTCCTAGTTTTAAAAATCCTAGCCCTAGGCCTAAGCCTAACAGTAACCCTGGGAAGGTAAATCAGCCTGGTGTTAGGCTTCTTGCCAAGGAAAAAGCCGTGAAAGCAGCCATGTTGTGGCACTTTTGCACTCCCTTTTGGATGCCTTTCACAGCTGCAGTGTGCCTGGAACTCAGGGCTTCCTGATTTTAAAAATCCTAGCCCTAGGCCGAACCCCAACCCTAAGACGAGAAAGGCAAATCAGCCAGGAATTAGGCATGTCCCCAAGGAAAAAGCTGTGGAGGCAGGCATGTTGTGGTACTTTTGCGCTCTTCTTGGCTAGTCCTTCGCAGCTGCTGTGTTCTTGGAACTCAGGGCTTTCTGGTTAATAGACCCTTACACTAGGCGTAACTCAAACCTTAACCCTAGGAAGGAAAATCAGCCTATGGTTCGGGATGGTCTCATGGAAATATCAGTGGTGGCAGCCAAGTTGCGTCACTTTTGCGCTCCCCTTGGGATGCCTTTCGCAGCTGCAGTGTGCCTGGAGCCCAGGGCTTCCTGGTTTTAAAAGTCCTAGGCCTAAGCCTAACAGTAACCCTAGGAAGGTAAATCAGCCGGGTATTAGGGTTCTTCCTAAGGGAAAAGCCGTGAAAGCAGCCATGTTGTGGCACTTCTGCACTCCCTTTGGGATGCCTTTGGCAGATGAAGTAAGCCTGGAACTCAGGGCTTCCTGGTTAAAGAAATCCAAGCCCTAGGCTGAAGCCTAACCCTAACCCTAGGCAGATAAATCAGCCTAGGTATAGGGATGGTGCCAAGGAAAAAGCTGTGAAAGCTGCCACGTTGTAGCACTTTTGTACTCCCCTTGGGATGCCTTGAACAGCTGCAGTGTGCCTGGAGCCAAGGGCTTCCTAGTTTTAAAAATCCTAGCCCTAGGCCTAAGCCTAACAGTAACCCTGGGAAGGTAAATCAGCCTGGTGTTAGGCTTCTTGCCAAGGAAAAAGCCGTGAAAGCAGCCATGTTGTGGCACTTTTGCACTCCCTTTTGGATGCCTTTCACAGCTGCAGTGTGCCTGGAACTCAGGGCTTCCTGATTTTAAAAATCCTAGCCCTAGGCCGAACCCCAACCCTAAGACGAGAAAGGCAAATCAGCCAGGAATTAGGCATGTCCCCAAGGAAAAAGCTGTGGAGGCAGGCATGTTGTGGTACTTTTGCGCTCTTCTTGGCTAGTCCTTCGCAGCTGCTGTGTTCTTGGAACTCAGGGCTTTCTGGTTAATAGACCCTTACCCTAGGCGTAACTCAAACCTTAAGCCTAGGAAGGAAAATCAGCCTATGGTTCGGGATGGTCTCATGGAAATATCAGTGGTGGCAGCCAAGTTGCGTCACTTTTGCGCTCCCCTTGGGATGCCTTTCGCAGCTGCAGTGTGCCTGGAGCCCAGGGCTTCCTGGTTTTAAAAGTCCTAGGCCTAAGCCTAACAGTAACCCTAGGAAGGTAAATCAGCCGGGTATTAGGGTTCTTCCTAAGGGAAAAGCCGTGAAAGCAGCCATGTTGTGGCACTTCTGCACTCCCTTTGGGATGCCTTTGGCAGATGAAGTAAGCCTGGAACTCAGGGCTTCCTGGTTAAAGAAATCCAAGCCCTAGGCTGAAGCCTAACCCTAACACTAGGCAGATAAATCAGCCTAGGTATAGGGATGGTGCCAAGGAAAAAGCTGTGAAAGCTGCCATGTTGTAGCACTTTTGTACTCCCCTTGGGATGCCTTGAACAGCTGCAGTGTGCCTGGAGCCCAGGGCTTCCTAGTTTTAAAAATCCTAGCCCTAGGCCTAAGCCTAACAGTAACCCTGGGAAGGTAAATCAGCCTGGTGTTAGGCTTCTTGCCAAGGAAAAAGCCGTGAAAGCAGCCATGTTGTGGCACTTTTGCACTCCCTTTTGGATGCCTTTCACAGCTGCAGTGTGCCTGGAACTCAGGGCTTCCTGATTTTAAAAATCCTAGCCCTAGGCCGAACCCCAACCCTAAGACGAGAAAGGCAAATCAGCCAGGAATTAGGCATGTCCCCAAGGAAAAAGCTGTGGAGGCAGGCATGTTGTGGTACTTTTGCGCTCTTCTTGGCTAGTCCTTCGCAGCTGCTGTCTTCTTGGAACTCAGGGCTTTCTGGTTAATAGACCCTTACACTAGGCGTAACTCAAACCTTAACCCTAGGAAGGAAAATCAGCCTATGGTTCGGGATGGTCTCATGGAAATATCAGTGGTGGCAGCCAAGTTGCGTCACTTTTGCGCTCCCCTTGGGATGCCTTTCGCAGCTGCAGTGTGCCTGGAGCCCAGGGCTTCCTGGTTTTAAAAGTCCTAGGCCTAAGCCTAACAGTAACCCTAGGAAGGTAAATCAGCCGGGTATTAGGGTTCTTCCTAAGGGAAAAGCCGTGAAAGCAGCCATGTTGTGGCACTTCTGCACTCCCTTTGGGATGCCTTTGGCAGATGAAGTAAGCCTGGAACTCAGGGCTTCCTGGTTAAAGAAATCCGAGCCCTAGGCTGAACCCTAACCCTAACCCTAGGCAGATAAATCAGCCTAGGTATAGGGATGGTGCCAAGGAAAAAGCTGTGAAAGCTGCCATGTTGTAGCACTTTTGTACTCCCCTTGGGATGCCTTGAACAGCTGCAGTGTGCCTGGAGCCCAGGGCTTCCTAGTTTTAAAAATCCTAGCCCTAGGCCTAAGCCTAACAGTAACCCTGGGAAGGTAAATCAGCCTGGTGTTAGGCTTCTTGCCAAGGAAAAAGCCGTGAAAGCAGCCATGTTGTGGCACTTTTGCACTCCCTTTTGGATGCCTTTCACAGCTGCAGTGTGCCTGGAACTCAGGGCTTCCTGATTTTAAAAATCCTAGCCCTAGGCCGAACCCCAACCCTAAGACGAGAAAGGCAAATCAGCCAGGAATTAGGCATGTCCCCAAGGAAAAAGCTGTGGAGGCAGGCATGTTGTGGTACTTTTGCGCTCTTCTTGGCTAGTCCTTCGCAGCTGCTGTGTTCTTGGAACTCAGGGCTTTCTGGTTAATAGACCCTTACCCTAGGCGTAACTCAAACCTTAACCCTAGGAAGGAAAATCAACCTATGGTTCGGGATGGTCTCATGGAAATATCAGTGGTGGCAGCCAAGTTGCGTCACTTTTGCGCTCCCCTTGGGATGCCTTTCGCAGCTGCAGTGTGCCTGGAGCCCAGGGCTTCCTGGTTTTAAAAGTCCTAGGCCTAAGCCTAACAGTAACCCTAGGAAGGTAAATCAGCCGGGTATTAGGGTTCTTCCTAAGGGAAAAGCCGTGAAAGCAGCCATGTTGTGGCACTTCTGCACTCCCTTTGGGATGCCTTTGGCAGATGAAGTAAGCCTGGAACTCAGGGCTTCCTGGTTAAAGAAATCCAAGCCCTAGGCTGAAGCCTAACCCTAACACTAGGCAGATAAATCAGCCTAGGTATAGGGATGGTGCCAAGGAAAAAGCTGTGAAAGCTGCCATGTTGTTGCACTTTTGTACTCCCCTTGGGATGCCTTGAACAGCTGCAGTGTGCCTGGAGCCAAGGGCTTCCTAGTTTTAAAAATCCTAGCCCTAGGCCTAAGCCTAACAGTAACCCTGGGAAGGTAAATCAGCCTGGTGTTAGGCTTCTTGCCAAGGAAAAAGCCGTGAAAGCAGCCATGTTGTGGCACTTTTGCACTCCCTTTTGGATGCCTTTCACAGCTGCAGTGTGCCTGGAACTCAGGGCTTCCTGATTTTAAAAATCCTAGCCCTAGGCCGAACCCCAACCCTAAGACGAGAAAGGCAAATCAGCCAGGAATTAGGCATGTCCCCAAGGAAAAAGCTGTGGAGGCAGGCATGTTGTGGTACTTTTGCGCTCTTCTTGGCTAGTCCTTCGCAGCTGCTGTCTTCTTGGAACTCAGGGCTTTCTGGTTAATAGACCCTTACCCTAGGCGTAACTCAAACCTTAACCCTAGGAAGGAAAATCAGCCTATGGTTCGGGATGGTCTCATGGAAATATCAGTGGTGGCAGCCAAGTTGCGTCACTTTTGCGCTCCCCTTGGGATGCCTTTCGCAGCTGCAGTGTGCCTGGAGCCCAGGGCTTCCTGGTTTTAAAAGTCCTAGGCCTAAGCCTAACAGTAACCCTAGGAAGGTAAATCAGCCGGGTATTAGGGTTCTTCCTAAGGGAAAAGCCGTGAAAGCAGCCATGTTGTGGCACTTCTGCACTCCCTTTGGGATGCCTTTGGCAGATGAAGTAAGCCTGGAACTCAGGGCTTCCTGGTTAAAGAAATCCAAGCCCTAGGCTGAAGCCTAACCCTAACCCTAGGCAGATAAATCAGCCTAGGTATAGGGATGGTGCCAAGGAAAAAGCTGTGAAAGCTGCCATGTTGTAGCACTTTTGTACTCCCCTTGGGATGCCTTGAACAGCTGCAGTGTGCCTGGAGCCCAGGGCTTCCTAGTTTTAAAAATCCTAGCCCTAGGCCTAAGCCTAACAGTAACCCTGGGAAGGTAAATCAGCCTGGTGTTAGGCTTCTTGCCAAGGAAAAAGCCGTGAAAGCAGCCATGTTGTGGCACTTTTGCACTCCCTTTTGGATGCCTTTCACAGCTGCAGTGTGCCTGGAACTCAGGGCTTCCTGATTTTAAAAATCCTAGCCCTAGGCCGAACCCCAACCCTAAGACGAGAAAGGCAAATCAGCCAGGAATTAGGCATGTCCCCAAGGAAAAAGCTGTGGAGGCAGGCATGTTGTGGTACTTTTGCGCTCTTCTTGGCTAGTCCTTCGCAGCTGCTGTGTTCTTGGAACTCAGGGCTTTCTGGTTAATAGACCCTTACACTAGGCGTAACTCAAACCTTAACCCTAGGAAGGAAAATCAGCCTATGGTTCGGGATGGTCTCATGGAAATATCAGTGGTGGCAGCCAAGTTGCGTCACTTTTGCGCTCCCCTTGGGATGCCTTTCGCAGCTGCAGTGTGCCTGGAGCCCAGGGCTTCCTGGTTTTAAAAGTCCTAGGCCTAAGCCTAACAGTAACCCTAGGAAGGTAAATCAGCCGGGTATTAGGGTTCTTCCTAAGGGAAAAGCCGTGAAAGCAGCCATGTTGTGGCACTTCTGCACTCCCTTTGGGATGCCTTTGGCAGATGAAGTAAGCCTGGAACTCAGGGCTTCCTGGTTAAAGAAATCCGAGCCCTAGGCTGAACCCTAACCCTAACCCTAGGCAGATAAATCAGCCTAGGTATAGGGATGGTGCCAAGGAAAAAGCTGTGAAAGCTGCCATGTTGTAGCACTTTTGTACTCCCCTTGGGATGCCTTGAACAGCTGCAGTGTGCCTGGAGCCCAGGGCTTCCTAGTTTTAAAAATCCTAGCCCTAGGCCTAAGCCTAACAGTAACCCTGGGAAGGTAAATCAGCCTGGTGTTAGGCTTCTTGCCAAGGAAAAAGCCGTGAAAGCAGCCATGTTGTGGCACTTTTGCACTCCCTTTTGGATGCCTTTCACAGCTGCAGTGTGCCTGGAACTCAGGGCTTCCTGATTTTAAAAATCCTAGCCCTAGGCCGAACCCCAACCCTAAGACGAGAAAGGCAAATCAGCCAGGAATTAGGCATGTCCCCAAGGAAAAAGCTGTGGAGGCAGGCATGTTGTGGTACTTTTGCGCTCTTCTTGGCTAGTCCTTCGCAGCTGCTGTGTTCTTGGAACTCAGGGCTTTCTGGTTAATAGACCCTTACCCTAGGCGTAACTCAAACCTTAACCCTAGGAAGGAAAATCAGCCTATGGTTCGGGATGGTCTCATGGAAATATCAGTGGTGGCAGCCAAGTTGCGTCACTTTTGCGCTCCCCTTGGGATGCCTTTCGCAGCTGCAGTGTGCCTGGAGCCCAGGGCTTCCTGGTTTTAAAAGTCCTAGGCCTAAGCCTAACAGTAACCCTAGGAAGGTAAATCAGCCGGGTATTAGGGTTCTTCCTAAGGGAAAAGCCGTGAAAGCAGCCATGTTGTGGCACTTCTGCACTCCCTTTGGGATGCCTTTGGCAGATGAAGTAAGCCTGGAACTCAGGGCTTCCTGGTTAAAGAAATCCAAGCCCTAGGCTGAAGCCTAACCCTAACCCTAGGCAGATAAATCAGCCTAGGTATAGGGATGGTGCCAAGGAAAAAGCTGTGAAAGCTGCCATGTTGTTGCACTTTTGTACTCCCCTTGGGATGCCTTGAACAGCTGCAGTGTGCCTGGAGCCAAGGGCTTCCTAGTTTTAAAAATCCTAGCCCTAGGCCTAAGCCTAACAGTAACCCTGGGAAGGTAAATCAGCCTGGTGTTCGGCTTCTTGCCAAGGAAAAAGCCGTGAAAGCAGCCATGTTGTGGCACTTTTGCACTCCCTTTTGGATGCCTTTCACAGCTGCAGTGTGCCTGGAACTCAGGGCTTCCTGATTTTAAAAATCCTAGCCCTAGGCCGAACCCCAACCCTAAGACGAGAAAGGCAAATCAGCCAGGAATTAGGCATGTCCCCAAGGAAAAAGCTGTGGAGGCAGGCATGTTGTGGTACTTTTGCGCTCTTCTTGGCTAGTCCTTCGCAGCTGCTGTCTTCTTGGAACTCAGGGCTTTCTGGTTAATAGACCCTTACCCTAGGCGTAACTCAAACCTTAACCCTAGGAAGGAAAATCAACCTATGGTTCGGGATGGTCTCATGGAAATATCAGTGGTGGCAGCCAAGTTGCGTCACTTTTGCGCTCCCCTTGGGATGCCTTTCGCAGCTGCAGTGTGCCTGGAGCCCAGGGCTTCCTGGTTTTAAAAGTCCTAGGCCTAAGCCTAACAGTAACCCTAGGAAGGTAAATCAGCCGGGTATTAGGGTTCTTCCTAAGGGAAAAGCCGTGAAAGCAGCCATGTTGTGGCACTTCTGCACTCCCTTTGGGATGCCTTTGGCAGATGAAGTAAGCCTGGAACTCAGGGCTTCCTGGTTAAAGAAATCCAAGCCCTAGGCTGAAGCCTAACCCTAACCCTAGGCAGATAAATCAGCCTAGGTATAGGGATGGTGCCAAGGAAAAAGCTGTGAAAGCTGCCATGTTGTAGCACTTTTGTACTCCCCTTGGGATGCCTTGAACAGCTGCAGTGTGCCTGGAGCCCAGGGCTTCCTAGTTTTAAAAATCCTAGCCCTAGGCCTAAGCCTAACAGTAACCCTGGGAAGGTAAATCAGCCTGGTGTTAGGCTTCTTGCCAAGGAAAAAGCCGTGAAAGCAGCCATGTTGTGGCACTTTTGCACTCCCTTTTGGATGCCTTTCACAGCTGCAGTGTGCCTGGAACTCAGGGCTTCCTGATTTTAAAAATCCTAGCCCTAGGCCGAACCCCAACCCTAAGACGAGAAAGGCAAATCAGCCAGGAATTAGGCATGTCCCCAAGGAAAAAGCTGTGGAGGCAGGCATGTTGTGGTACTTTTGCGCTCTTCTTGGCTAGTCCTTCGCAGCTGCTGTCTTCTTGGAACTCAGGGCTTTCTGGTTAATAGAACCCTTACCCTAGGCGTAACTCAAACCTTAACCCTAGGAAGGAAAATCAGCCTATGGTTCGGGATGGTCTCATGGAAATATCAGTGGTGGCAGCCAAGTTGCGTCACTTTTGCGCTCCCCTTGGGATGCCTTTCGCAGCTGCAGTGTGCCTGGAGCCCAGGGCTTCCTGGTTTTAAAAGTCCTAGGCCTAAGCCTAACAGTAACCCTAGGAAGGTAAATCAGCCGGGTATTAGGGTTCTTCCTAAGGGAAAAGCCGTGAAAGCAGCCATGTTGTGGCACTTCTGCACTCCCTTTGGGATGCCTTTGGCAGATGAAGTAAGCCTGGAACTCAGGGCTTCCTGGTTAAAGAAATCCGAGCCCTAGGCTGAAGCCTAACCCTAACCCTAGGCAGATAAATCAGCCTAGGTATAGGGATGGTGCCAAGGAAAAAGCTGTGAAAGCTGCCATGTTGTAGCACTTTTGTACTCCCCTTGGGATGCCTTGAACAGCTGCAGTGTGCCTGGAGCCCAGGGCTTCCTAGTTTTAAAAATCCTAGCCCTAGGCCTAAGCCTAACAGTAACCCTGGGAAGGTAAATCAGCCTGGTGTTAGGCTTCTTGCCAAGGAAAAAGCCGTGAAAGCAGCCATGTTGTGGCACTTTTGCACTCCCTTTTGGATGCCTTTCACAGCTGCAGTGTGCCTGGAACTCAGGGCTTCCTGATTTTAAAAATCCTAGCCCTAGGCCGAACCCCAACCCTAAGACGAGAAAGGCAAATCAGCCAGGAATTAGGCATGTCCCCAAGGAAAAAGCTGTGGAGGCAGGCATGTTGTGGTACTTTTGCGCTCTTCTTGGCTAGTCCTTCGCAGCTGCTGTGTTCTTGGAACTCAGGGCTTTCTGGTTAATAGACCCTTACCCTAGGCGTAACTCAAACCTTAACCCTAGGAAGGAAAATCAGCCTATGGTTCGGGATGGTCTCATGGAAATATCAGTGGTGGCAGCCAAGTTGCGTCACTTTTGCGCTCCCCTTGGGATGCCTTTCGCAGCTGCAGTGTGCCTGGAGCCCAGGGCTTCCTGGTTTTAAAAGTCCTAGGCCTAAGCCTAACAGTAACCCTAGGAAGGTAAATCAGCCGGGTATTAGGGTTCTTCCTAAGGGAAAAGCCGTGAAAGCAGCCATGTTGTGGCACTTCTGCACTCCCTTTGGGATGCCTTTGGCAGATGAAGTAAGCCTGGAACTCAGGGCTTCCTGGTTAAAGAAATCCAAGCCCTAGGCTGAAGCCTAACCCTAACACTAGGCAGATAAATCAGCCTAGGTATAGGGATGGTGCCAAGGAAAAAGCTGTGAAAGCTGCCATGTTGTAGCACTTTTGTACTCCCCTTGGGATGCCTTGAACAGCTGCAGTGTGCCTGGAGCCCAGGGCTTCCTAGTTTTAAAAATCCTAGCCCTAGGCCTAAGCCTAACAGTAACCCTGGGAAGGTAAATCAGCCTGGTGTTAGGCTTCTTGCCAAGGAAAAAGCCGTGAAAGCAGCCATGTTGTGGCACTTTTGCACTCCCTTTTGGATGCCTTTCACAGCTGCAGTGTGCCTGGAACTCAGGGCTTCCTGATTTTAAAAATCCTAGCCCTAGGCCGAACCCCAACCCTAAGACGAGAAAGGCAAATCAGCCAGGAATTAGGCATGTCCCCAAGGAAAAAGCTGTGGAGGCAGGCATGTTGTGGTACTTTTGCGCTCTTCTTGGCTAGTCCTTCGCAGCTGCTGTCTTCTTGGAACTCAGGGCTTTCTGGTTAATAGACCCTTACACTAGGCGTAACTCAAACCTTAACCCTAGGAAGGAAAATCAGCCTATGGTTCGGGATGGTCTCATGGAAATATCAGTGGTGGCAGCCAAGTTGCGTCACTTTTGCGCTCCCCTTGGGATGCCTTTCGCAGCTGCAGTGTGCCTGGAGCCCAGGGCTTCCTGGTTTTAAAAGTCCTAGGCCTAAGCCTAACAGTAACCCTAGGAAGGTAAATCAGCCGGGTATTAGGGTTCTTCCTAAGGGAAAAGCCGTGAAAGCAGCCATGTTGTGGCACTTCTGCACTCCCTTTGGGATGCCTTTGGCAGATGAAGTAAGCCTGGAACTCAGGGCTTCCTGGTTAAAGAAATCCGAGCCCTAGGCTGAACCCTAACCCTAACCCTAGGCAGATAAATCAGCCTAGGTATAGGGATGGTGCCAAGGAAAAAGCTGTGAAAGCTGCCATGTTGTAGCACTTTTGTACTCCCCTTGGGATGCCTTGAACAGCTGCAGTGTGCCTGGAGCCCAGGGCTTCCTAGTTTTAAAAATCCTAGCCCTAGGCCTAAGCCTAACAGTAACCCTGGGAAGGTAAATCAGCCTGGTGTTAGGCTTCTTGCCAAGGAAAAAGCCGTGAAAGCAGCCATGTTGTGGCACTTTTGCACTCCCTTTTGGATGCCTTTCACAGCTGCAGTGTGCCTGGAACTCAGGGCTTCCTGATTTTAAAAATCCTAGCCCTAGGCCGAACCCCAACCCTAAGACGAGAAAGGCAAATCAGCCAGGAATTAGGCATGTCCCCAAGGAAAAAGCTGTGGAGGCAGGCATGTTGTGGTACTTTTGCGCTCTTCTTGGCTAGTCCTTCGCAGCTGCTGTGTTCTTGGAACTCAGGGCTTTCTGGTTAATAGACCCTTACCCTAGGCGTAACTCAAACCTTAACCCTAGGAAGGAAAATCAGCCTATGGTTCGGGATGGTCTCATGGAAATATCAGTGGTGGCAGCCAAGTTGCGTCACTTTTGCGCTCCCCTTGGGATGCCTTTCGCAGCTGCAGTGTGCCTGGAGCCCAGGGCTTCCTGGTTTTAAAAGTCCTAGGCCTAAGCCTAACAGTAACCCTAGGAAGGTAAATCAGCCGGGTATTAGGGTTCTTCCTAAGGGAAAAGCCGTGAAAGCAGCCATGTTGTGGCACTTCTGCACTCCCTTTGGGATGCCTTTGGCAGATGAAGTAAGCCTGGAACTCAGGGCTTCCTGGTTAAAGAAATCCAAGCCCTAGGCTGAAGCCTAACCCTAACCCTAGGCAGATAAATCAGCCTAGGTATAGGGATGGTGCCAAGGAAAAAGCTGTGAAAGCTGCCATGTTGTTGCACTTTTGTACTCCCCTTGGGATGCCTTGAACAGCTGCAGTGTGCCTGGAGCCAAGGGCTTCCTAGTTTTAAAAATCCTAGCCCTAGGCCTAAGCCTAACAGTAACCCTGGGAAGGTAAATCAGCCTGGTGTTAGGCTTCTTGCCAAGGAAAAAGCCGTGAAAGCAGCCATGTTGTGGCACTTTTGCACTCCCTTTTGGATGCCTTTCACAGCTCCAGTGTGCCTGGAACTCAGGGCTTCCTGATTTTAAAAATCCTAGCCCTAGGCCGAACCCCAACCCTAAGACGAGAAAGGCAAATCAGCCAGGAATTAGGCATGTCCCCAAGGAAAAAGCTGTGGAGGCAGGCATGTTGTGGTACTTTTGCGCTCTTCTTGGCTAGTCCTTCGCAGCTGCTGTGTTCTTGGAACTCAGGGCTTTCTGGTTAATAGACCCTTACCCTAGGCGTAACTCAAACCTTAACCCTAGGAAGGAAAATCAGCCTATGGTTCGGGATGGTCTCATGGAAATATCAGTGGTGGCAGCCAAGTTGCGTCACTTTTGCGCTCCCCTTGGGATGCCTTTCGCAGCTGCAGTGTGCCTGGAGCCCAGGGCTTCCTGGTTTTAAAAGTCCTAGGCCTAAGCCTAACAGTAACCCTAGGAAGGTAAATCAGCCGGGTATTAGGGTTCTTCCTAAGGGAAAAGCCGTGAAAGCAGCCATGTTGTGGCACTTCTGCACTCCCTTTGGGATGCCTTTGGCAGATGAAGTAAGCCTGGAACTCAGGGCTTCCTGGTTAAAGAAATCCAAGCCCTAGGCTGAAGCCTAACCCTAACCCTAGGCAGATAAATCAGCCTAGGTATAGGGATGGTGCCAAGGAAAAAGCTGTGAAAGCTGCCATGTTGTAGCACTTTTGTACTCCCCTTGGGATGCCTTGAACAGCTGCAGTGTGCCTGGAGCCCAGGGCTTCCTAGTTTTAAAAATCCTAGCCCTAGGCCTAAGCCTAACAGTAACCCTGGGAAGGTAAATCAGCCTGGTGTTAGGCTTCTTGCCAAGGAAAAAGCCGTGAAAGCAGCCATGTTGTGGCACTTTTGCACTCCCTTTTGGATGCCTTTCACAGCTGCAGTGTGCCTGGAACTCAGGGCTTCCTGATTTTAAAAATCCTAGCCCTAGGCCGAACCCCAACCCTAAGACGAGAAAGGCAAATCAGCCAGGAATTAGGCATGTCCCCAAGGAAAAAGCTGTGGAGGCAGGCATGTTGTGGTACTTTTGCGCTCTTCTTGGCTAGTCCTTCGCAGCTGCTGTCTTCTTGGAACTCAGGGCTTTCTGGTTAATAGAACCCTTACCCTAGGCGTAACTCAAACCTTAACCCTAGGAAGGAAAATCAGCCTATGGTTCGGGATGGTCTCATGGAAATATCAGTGGTGGCAGCCAAGTTGCGTCACTTTTGCGCTCCCCTTGGGATGCCTTTCGCAGCTGCAGTGTGCCTGGAGCCCAGGGCTTCCTGGTTTTAAAAGTCCTAGGCCTAAGCCTAACAGTAACCCTAGGAAGGTAAATCAGCCGGGTATTAGGGTTCTTCCTAAGGGAAAAGCCGTGAAAGCAGCCATGTTGTGGCACTTCTGCACTCCCTTTGGGATGCCTTTGGCAGATGAAGTAAGCCTGGAACTCAGGGCTTCCTGGTTAAAGAAATCCGAGCCCTAGGCTCTACCCTAACCCTAACCCTAGGCAGATAAATCAGCCTAGGTATAGGGATGGTGCCAAGGAAAAAGCTGTGAAAGCTGCCATGTTGTAGCACTTTTGTACTCCCCTTGGGATGCCTTGAACAGCTGCAGTGTGCCTGGAGCCCAGGGCTTCCTAGTTTTAAAAATCCTAGCCCTAGGCCTAAGCCTAACAGTAACCCTGGGAAGGTAAATCAGCCTGGTGTTAGGCTTCTTGCCAAGGAAAAAGCCGTGAAAGCAGCCATGTTGTGGCACTTTTGCACTCCCTTTTGGATGCCTTTCACAGCTGCAGTGTGCCTGGAACTCAGGGCTTCCTGATTTTAAAAATCCTAGCCCTAGGCCGAACCCCAACCCTAAGACGAGAAAGGCAAATCAGCCAGGAATTAGGCATGTCCCCAAGGAAAAAGCTGTGGAGGCAGGCATGTTGTGGTACTTTTGCGCTCTTCTTGGCTAGTCCTTCGCAGCTGCTGTGTTCTTGGAACTCAGGGCTTTCTGGTTAATAGACCCTTACCCTAGGCGTAACTCAAACCTTAACCCTAGGAAGGAAAATCAGCCTATGGTTCGGGATGGTCTCATGGAAATATCAGTGGTGGCAGCCAAGTTGCGTCACTTTTGCGCTCCCCTTGGGATGCCTTTCGCAGCTGCAGTGTGCCTGGAGCCCAGGGCTTCCTGGTTTTAAAAGTCCTAGGCCTAAGCCTAACAGTAACCCTAGGAAGGTAAATCAGCCGGGTATTAGGGTTCTTCCTAAGGGAAAAGCCGTGAAAGCAGCCATGTTGTGGCACTTCTGCACTCCCTTTGGGATGCCTTTGGCAGATGAAGTAAGCCTGGAACTCAGGGCTTCCTGGTTAAAGAAATCCAAGCCCTAGGCTGAAGCCTAACCCTAACCCTAGGCAGATAAATCAGCCTAGGTATAGGGATGGTGCCAAGGAAAAAGCTGTGAAAGCTGCCATGTTGTTGCACTTTTGTACTCCCCTTGGGATGCCTTGAACAGCTGCAGTGTGCCTGGAGCCAAGGGCTTCCTAGTTTTAAAAATCCTAGCCCTAGGCCTAAGCCTAACAGTAACCCTGGGAAGGTAAATCAGCCTGGTGTTAGGCTTCTTGCCAAGGAAAAAGCCGTGAAAGCAGCCATGTTGTGGCACTTTTGCACTCCCTTTTGGATGCCTTTCACAGCTGCAGTGTGCCTGGAACTCAGGGCTTCCTGATTTTAAAAATCCTAGCCCTAGGCCGAACCCCAACCCTAAGACGAGAAAGGCAAATCAGCCAGGAATTAGGCATGTCCCCAAGGAAAAAGCTGTGGAGGCAGGCATGTTGTGGTACTTTTGCGCTCTTCTTGGCTAGTCCTTCGCAGCTGCTGTGTTCTTGGAACTCAGGGCTTTCTGGTTAATAGACCCTTACCCTAGGCGGAACTCAAACCTAAACCCTAGGAAGGAAAATCAGCCTATGGTTCGGGATGGTCTCATGGAAATATCAGTGGTGGCAGCCAAGTTGCGTCACTTTTGCGCTCCCCTTGGGATGCCTTTCGCAGCTGCAGTGTGCCTGGAGCCCAGGGCTTCCTGGTTTTAAAAGTCCTAGGCCTAAGCCTAAGAGTAACCCTAGGAAGGTAAATCAGCCGGGTATTAGGGTTCTTCCTAAGGGAAAAGCCGTGAAAGCAGCCATGTTGTGGCACTTCTGCACTCCCTTTGGGATGCCTTTGGCAGATGAAGTAAGCCTGGAACTCAGGGCTTCCTGGTTAAAGAAATCCAAGCCCTAGGCTGAAGCCTAACCCTAACCCTAGGCAGATAAATCAGCCTAGGTATAGGGATGGTGCCAAGGAAAAAGCTGTGAAAGCTGCCATGTTGTTGCACTTTTGTACTCCCCTTGGGATGCCTTGAACAGCTGCAGTGTGCCTGGAGCCCAGGGCTTCCTAGTTTTAAAAATCCTAGCCCTAGGCCTAAGCCTAACAGTAACCCTGGGAAGGTAAATCAGCCTGGTGTTAGGCTTCTTGCCAAGGAAAAAGCCGTGAAAGCAGCCATGTTGTGGCACTTTTGCACTCCCTTTTGGATGCCTTTCACAGCTGCAGTGTGCCTGGAACTCAGGGCTTCCTGATTTTAAAAATCCTAGCCCTAGGCCGAACCCCAACCCTAAGACGAGAAAGGCAAATCAGCCAGGAATTAGGCATGTCCCCAAGGAAAAAGCTGTGGAGGCAGGCATGTTGTGGTACTTTTGCGCTCTTCTTGGCTAGTCCTTCGCAGCTGCTGTGTTCTTGGAACTCAGGGCTTTCTGGTTAATAGAGCCCTTACCCTAGGCGTAACTCAAACCTTAACCCTAGGAAGGAAAATCAGCCTATGGTTCGGGATGGTCTCATGGAAATATCAGTGGTGGCAGCCAAGTTGCGTCACTTTTGCGCTCCCCTTGGGATGCCTTTCGCAGCTGCAGTGTGCCTGGAGCCCAGGGCTTCCTGGTTTTAAAAGTCCTAGGCCTAAGCCTAACAGTAACCCTAGGAAGGTAAATCAGCCGGGTATTAGGGTTCTTGCTAAGGGAAAAGCCGTGAAAGCAGCCATGTTGTGGCACTTCTACACTCCCTTTGGGATGCCTTTGGCAGATGAAGTAAGCCTGGAACTCAGGGCTTCCTGGTTAAAGAAATCCAAGCCCTAGGCTGAAGCCTAACCCTAACCCTAGGCAGATAAATCAGCCTAGGTATAGGGATGGTGCCAAGGAAAAAGCTGTGAAAGCTGCCATGTTGTAGCACTTTTGTACTCCCCTTGGGATGCCTTGAACAGCTGCAGTGTGCCTGGAGCCCAGGGCTTCCTAGTTTTAAAAATCCTAGCCCTAGGCCTAAGCCTAACAGTAACCCTGGGAAGGTAAATCAGCCTGGTGTTAGGCTTCTTGCCAAGGAAAAAGCCGTGAAAGCAGCCATGTTGTGGCACTTTTGCACTCCCTTTTGGATGCCTTTCACAGCTGCAGTGTGCCTGCAACTCAGGGCTTCCTGATTTTAAAAATCCTAGCCCTAGGCCGAACCCCAACCCTAAGACGAGAAAGGCAAATCAGCCAGGAATTAGGCATGTCCCCAAGGAAAAAGCTGTGGAGGCAGGCATGTTGTGGTACTTTTGCGCTCTTCTTGGCTAGTCCTTCGCAGCTGCTGTGTTCTTGGAACTCAGGGCTTTCTGGTTAATAGAGCCCTTACCCTAGGCGTAACTCAAACCTTAAGCCTAGGAAGGAAAATCAGCCTATGGTTCGGGATGGTCTCATGGAAATATCAGTGGTGGCAGCCAAGTTGCGTCACTTTTGCGCTCCCCTTGGGATGCCTTTCGCAGCTGCAGTGTGCCTGGAGCCCAGGGCTTCCTGGTTTTAAAAGTCCTAGGCCTAAGCCTAACAGTAACCCTAGGAAGGTAAATCAGCCGGGTATTAGGGTTCTTGCTAAGGGAAAAGCCGTGAAAGCAGCCATGTTGTGGCACTTCTGCACTCCCTTTGGGATGCCTTTGGCAGATGAAGTAAGCCTGGAACTCAGGGCTTCCTGGTTAAAGAAATCCAAGCCCTAGGCTGAAGCCTAACCCTAACCCTAGGCAGATAAATCAGCCTAGGTATAGGGATGGTGCCAAGGAAAAAGCTGTGAAAGCTGCCATGTTGTAGCACTTTTGTACTCCCCTTGGGATGCCTTGAACAGCTGCAGTGTGCCTGGAGCCCAGGGCTTCCTAGTTTTAAAAATCCTAGCCCTAGGCCTAAGCCTAACAGTAACCCTGGGAAGGTAAATCAGCCTGGTGTTAGGCTTCTTGCCAAGGAAAAAGCCGTGAAAGCAGCCATGTTGTGGCACTTTTGCACTCCCTTTTGGATGCCTTTCACAGCTGCAGTGTGCCTGGAACTCAGGGCTTCCTGATTTTAAAAATCCTAGCCCTAGGCCGAACCCCAACCCTAAGACGAGAAAGGCAAATCAGCCAGGAATTAGGCATGTCCCCAAGGAAAAAGCTGTGGAGGCAGGCATGTTGTGGTACTTTTGCGCTCTTCTTGGCTAGTCCTTCGCAGCTGCTGTGTTCTTGGAACTCAGGGCTTTCTGGTTAATAGAGCCCTTACCCTAGGCGTAACTCAAACCTTAACCCTAGGAAGGAAAATCAGCCTATGGTTCGGGATGGTCTCATGGAAATATCAGTGGTGGCAGCCAAGTTGCGTCACTTTTGCGCTCCCCTTGGGATGCCTTTCGCAGCTGCAGTGTGCCTGGAGCCCAGGGCTTCCTGGTTTTAAAAGTCCTAGGCCTAAGCCTAACAGTAACCCTAGGAAGGTAAATCAGCCGGGTATTAGGGTTCTTCCTAAGGGAAAAGCCGTGAAAGCAGCCATGTTGTGGCACTTCTGCACTCCCTTTGGGATGCCTTTGGCAGATGAAGTAAGCCTGGAACTCAGGGCTTCCTGGTTAAAGAAATCCAAGCCCTAGGCTGAAGCCTAACCCTAACCCTAGGCAGATAAATCAGCCTAGGTATAGGGATGGTGCCAAGGAAAAAGCTGTGAAAGCTGCCATGTTGTAGCACTTTTGTACTCCCCTTGGGATGCCTTGAACAGCTGCAGTGTGCCTGGAGCCCAGGGCTTCCTAGTTTTAAAAATCCTAGCCCTAGGCCTAAGCCTAACAGTAACCCTGGGAAGGTAAATCAGCCTGGTGTTAGGCTTCTTGCCAAGGAAAAAGCCATGAAAGCAGCCATGTTGTGGCACTTTTGCACTCCCTTTTGGATGCCTTTCACAGCTCCAGTGTGCCTGGAACTCAGGGCTTCCTGATTTTAAAAATCCTAGCCCTAGGCCGAACCCCAACCCTAAGACGAGAAAGGCAAATCAGCCAGGAATTAGGCATGTCCCCAAGGAAAAAGCTGTGGAGGCAGGCATGTTGTGGTACTTTTGCGCTCTTCTTGGCTAGTCCTTCGCAGCTGCTGTGTTCTTGGAACTCAGGGCTTTCTGGTTAATAGAGCCCTTACCCTAGGTGTAACTCAAACCTTAACCCTAGGAAGGAAAATCAGCCTATGGTTCGGGATGGTCTCATGGAAATATCAGTGGTGGCAGCCAAGTTGCGTCACTTTTGCGCTCCCCTTGGGATGCCTTTCACAGCTGCAGTGTGCCTGGAGCCCAGGGCTTCCTGGTTTTAAAAGTCCTAGGCCTAAGCCTAACAGTAACCCTAGGAAGGTAAATCAGCCGGGTATTAGGGTTCTTCCTAAGGGAAAAGCCGTGAAAGCAGCCATGTTGTGGCACTTCTGCACTCCCTTTGGGATGCCTTTGGCAGATGAAGTAAGCCTGGAACTCAGGGCTTCCTGGTTCAAGAAATCCAAGCCCTAGGCTGAAGCCTAACCCTAACCCTAGGCAGATAAATCAGCCTAGGTATAGGGATGGTGCCAAGGAAAAAGCTGTGAAAGCTGCCATGTTGTAGCACTTTTGTACTCCCCTTGGGATGCCTTGAACAGCTGCAGTGTGCCTGGAGCCCAGGGCTTCCTAGTTTTAAAAATCCTAGCCCTAGGCCTAAGCCTAACAGTAACCCTGGGAAGGTAAATCAGCCTGGTGTTAGGCTTCTTGCCAAGGAAAAAGCCGTGAAAGCAGCCATGTTGTGGCACTTTTGCACTCCCTTTTGGATGCCTTTCACAGCTGCAGTGTGCCTGGAACTCAGGGCTTCCTGATTTTAAAAATCCTAGCCCTAGGCCGAACCCCAACCCTAAGACGAGAAAGGCAAATCAGCCAGGAATTAGGCATGTCCCCAAGGAAAAAGCTGTGGAGGCAGGCATGTTGTGGTACTTTTGCGCTCTTCTTGGCTAGTCCTTCGCAGCTGCTGTGTTCTTGGAACTCAGGGCTTTCTGGTTAATAGAGCCCTTACCCTAGGCGTAACTCAAACCTTAAGCCTAGGAAGGAAAATCAGCCTATGGTTCGGGATGGTCTCATGGAAATATCAGTGGTGGCAGCCAAGTTGCGTCACTTTTGCGCTCCCCTTGGGATGCCTTTCGCAGCTGCAGTGTGCCTGGAGCCCAGGGCTTCCTGGTTTTAAAAGTCCTAGGCCTAAGCCTAACAGTAACCCTAGGAAGGTAAATCAGCCGGGTATTAGGGTTCTTCCTAAGGGAAAAGCCGTGAAAGCAGCCATGTTGTGGCACTTCTGCACTCCCTTTGGGATGCCTTTGGCAGATGAAGTAAGCCTGGAACTCAGGGCTTCCTGGTTAAAGAAATCCAAGCCCTAGGCTGAAGCCTAACCCTAACCCTAGGCAGATAAATCAGCCTAGGTATAGGGATGGTGCCAAGGAAAAAGCTGTGAAAGCTGCCATGTTGTAGCACTTTTGTACTCCCCTTGGGATGCCTTGAACAGCTGCAGTGTGCCTGGAGCCCAGGGCTTCCTAGTTTTAAAAATCCTAGCCCTAGGCCTAAGCCTAACAGTAACCCTGGGAAGGTAAATCAGCCTGGTGTTAGGCTTCTTGCCAAGGAAAAAGCCGTGAAAGCAGCCATGTTGTGGCACTTTTGCACTCCCTTTTGGATGCCTTTCACAGCTGCAGTGTGCCTGGAACTCAGGGCTTCCTGATTTTAAAAATCCTAGCCCTAGGCCGAACCCCAACCCTAAGACGAGAAAGGCAAATCAGCCAGGAATTAGGCATGTCCCCAAGGAAAAAGCTGTGGAGGCAGGCATGTTGTGGTACTTTTGCGCTCTTCTTGGCTAGTCCTTCGCAGCTGCTGTGTTCTTGGAACTCAGGGCTTTCTGGTTAATAGAGCCCTTACCCTAGGCGTAACTCAAACCTTAACCCTAGGAAGGAAAATCAGCCTATGGTTCGGGATGGTCTCATGGAAATATCAGTGGTGGCAGCCAAGTTGCGTCACTTTTGCGCTCCCCTTGGGATGCCTTTCACAGCTGCAGTGTGCCTGGAGCCCAGGGCTTCCTGGTTTTAAAAGTCCTAGGCCTAAGCCTAACAGTAACCCTAGGAAGGTAAATCAGCCGGGTATTAGGGTTCTTCCTAAGGGAAAAGCCGTGAAAGCAGCCATGTTGTGGCACTTCTGCACTCCCTTTGGGATGCCTTTGGCAGATGAAGTAAGCCTGGAACTCAGGGCTTCCTGGTTAAAGAAATCCAAGCCCTAGGCTGAAGCCTAACCCTAACCCTAGGCAGATAAATCAGCCTAGGTATAGGGATGGTGCCAAGGAAAAAGCTGTGAAAGCTGCCATGTTGTAGCACTTTTGTACTCCCCTTGGGATGCCTTGAACAGCTGCAGTGTGCCTGGAGCCCAGGGCTTCCTAGTTTTAAAAATCCTAGCCCTAGGCCTAAGCCTAACAGTAACCCTGGGAAGGTAAATCAGCCTGGTGTTAGGCTTCTTGCCAAGGAAAAAGCCGTGAAAGCAGCCATGTTGTGGCACTTTTGCACTCCCTTTTGGATGCCTTTCACAGCTGCAGTGTGCCTGGAACTCAGGGCTTCCTGATTTTAAAAATCCTAGCCCTAGGCCGAACCCCAACCCTAAGACGAGAAAGGCAAATCAGCCAGGAATTAGGCATGTCCCCAAGGAAAAAGCTGTGGAGGCAGGCATGTTGTGGTACTTTTGCGCTCTTCTTGGCTAGTCCTTCGCAGCTGCTGTGTTCTTGGAACTCAGGGCTTTCTGGTTAATAGAGCCCTTACCCTAGGCGTAACTCAAACCTTAACCCTAGGAAGGAAAATCAGCCTATGGTTCGGGATGCTCTCATGGAAATATCAGTGGTGGCAGCCAAGTTGCGTCACTTTTGCGCTCCCCTTGGGATGCCTTTCACAGCTGCAGTGTGCCTGGAGCCCAGGGCTTCCTGGTTTTAAAAGTCCTAGGCCTAAGCCTAACAGTAACCCTAGGAAGGTAAATCAGCCGGGTATTAGGGTTCTTCCTAAGGGAAAAGCCGTGAAAGCAGCCATGTTGTGGCACTTCTGCACTCCCTTTGGGATGCCTTTGGCAGATGAAGTAAGCCTGGAACTCAGGGCTTCCTGGTTAAAGAAATCCAAGCCCTAGGCTGAAGCCTAACCCTAACCCTAGGCAGATAAATCAGCCTAGGTATAGGGATGGTGCCAAGGAAAAAGCTGTGAAAGCTGCCATGTTGTAGCACTTTTGTACTCCCCTTGGGATGCCTTGAACAGCTGCAGTGTGCCTGGAGCTAAGGGCTTCCTAGTTTTAAAAATCCTAGCCCTAGGCCTAAGCCTAACAGTAACCCTGGGAAGGTAAATCAGCCTGGTGTTAGGCTTCTTGCCAAGGAAAAAGCCGTGAAAGCAGCCATGTTGTGGCACTTTTGCACTCCCTTTTGGATGCCTTTCACAGCTGCAGTGTGCCTGGAACTCAGGGCTTCCTGATTTTAAAAATCCTAGCCCTAGGCCGAACCCCAACCCTAAGACGAGAAAGGCAAATCAGCCAGGAATTAGGCATGTCCCCAAGGAAAAAGCTGTGGAGGCAGGCATGTTGTGGTACTTTTGCGCTCTTCTTGGCTAGTCCTTCGCAGCTGCTGCGTTCTTGGAACTCAGGGCTTTCTGGTTAATAGAGCCCTTACCCTAGGCGTAACTCAAACCTTAACCCTAGGAAGGAAAATCAGCCTATGGTTCGGGATGGTCTCATGGAAATATCAGTGGTGGCAGCCAAGTTGCGTCACTTTTGCGCTCCCCTTGGGATGCCTTTCGCAGCTGCAGTGTGCCTGGAGCCCAGGGCTTCCTGGTTTTAAAAGTCCTAGGCCTAAGCCTAACAGTAACCCTAGGAAGGTAAATCAGCCGGGTATTAGGGTTCTTCCTAAGGGAAAAGCCGTGAAAGCAGCCATGTTGTGGCACTTCTGCACTCCCTTTGGGATGCCTTTGGCAGATGAAGTAAGCCTGGAACTCAGGGCTTCCTGGTTAAAGAAATCCAAGCCCTAGGCTGAAGCCTAACCCTAACCCTAGGCAGATAAATCAGCCTAGGTATAGGGATGGTGCCAAGGAAAAAGCTGTGAAAGCTGCCATGTTGTAGCACTTTTGTACTCCCCTTGGGATGCCTTGAACAGCTGCAGTGTGCCTGGAGCTAAGGGCTTCCTAGTTTTAAAAATCCTAGCCCTAGGCCTAAGCCTAACAGTAACCCTGGGAAGGTAAATCAGCCTGGTGTTAGGCTTCTTGCCAAGGAAAAAGCCGTGAAAGCAGCCATGTTGTGGCACTTTTGCACTCCCTTTTGGATGCCTTTCACAGCTGCAGTGTGCCTGGAACTCAGGGCTTCCTGATTTTAAAAATCCTAGCCCTAGGCCGAACCCCAACCCTAAGACGAGAAAGGCAAATCAGCCAGGAATTAGGCATGTCCCCAAGGAAAAAGCTGTGGAGGCAGGCATGTTGTGGTACTTTTGCGCTCTTCTTGGCTAGTCCTTCGCAGCTGCTGTCTTCTTGGAACTCAGGGCTTTCTGGTTAATAGAGCCCTTACCCTAGGCGTAACTCAAACCTTAACCCTAGGATGGAAAATCAGCCTATGGTTCGGGATGGTCTCATGGAAATATCAGTGGTGGCAGCCAAGTTGCGTCACTTTTGCGCTCCCCTTGGAATGCCTTTCGCAGCTGCAGTGTGCCTGGAGCCCAGGGCTTCCTGGTTTTAAAAGTCCTAGGCCTAAGCCTAACAGTAACCCTAGGAAGGTAAATCAGCCGGGTATTAGGGTTCTTGCTAAGGGAAAAGCCGTGAAAGCAGCCATGTTGTGGCACTTCTGCACTCCCTTTGGGATGCCTTTGGCAGATGAAGTAAGCCTGGAACTCAGGGCTTCCTGGTTAAAGAAATCCAAGCCCTAGGCTGAAGCCTAACCCTAACCCTAGGCAGATAAATCAGCCTAGGTATAGGGATGGTGCCAAGGAAAAAGCTGTGAAAGCTGCCATGTTGTAGCACTTTTGTACTCCCCTTGGGATGCCTTGAACAGCTGCAGTGTGCCTGGAGCCCAGGGCTTCCTAGTTTTAAAAATCCTAGCCCTAGGCCTAAGCCTAACAGTAACCCTGGGAAGGTAAATCAGCCTGGTGTTAGGCTTCTTGCCAAGGAAAAAGCTGTGAAAGCAGCCATGTTGTGGCACTTTTGCACTCCCTTTTGGATGCCTTTCACAGCTGCAGTGTGCCTGGAACTCAGGGCTTCCTGATTTTAAAAATCCTAGCCCTAGGCCGAACCCCAACCCTAAGACGAGAAAGGCAAATCAGCCAGGAATTAGGCATGTCCCCAAGGAAAAAGCTGTGGAGGCAGGCATGTTGTGGTACTTTTGCGCTCTTCTTGGCTAGTCCTTCGCAGCTGCTGTCTTCTTGGAACTCAGGGCTTTCTGGTTAATAGAGCCCTTACCCTAGGCGTAACTCAAACCTTAACCCTAGGAAGGAAAATCAGCCTATGGTTCGGGATGCTCTCATGGAAATATCAGTGGTGGCAGCCAAGTTGCGTCACTTTTGCGCTCCCCTTGGGATGCCTTTCACAGCTGCAGTGTGCCTGGAGCCCAGGGCTTCCTGGTTTTAAAAGTCCTAGGCCTAAGCCTAAGAGTAACCCTAGGAAGGTAAATCAGCCGGGTATTAGGGTTCTTCCTAAGGGAAAAGCCGTGAAAGCAGCCATGTTGTGGCACTTCTGCACTCCCTTTGGGATGCCTTTGGCAGATGAAGTAAGCCTGGAACTCAGGGCTTCCTGGTTAAAGAAATCCAAGCCCTAGGCTGAAGCCTAACCCTAACCCTAGGCAGATAAATCAGCCTAGGTATAGGGATGGTGCCAAGGAAAAAGCTGTGAAAGCTGCCATGTTGTAGCACTTTTGTACTCCCCTTGGGATGCCTTGAACAGCTGCAGTGTGCCTGGAGCTAAGGGCTTCCTAGTTTTAAAAATCCTAGCCCTAGGCCTAAGCCTAACAGTAACCCTGGGAAGGTAAATCAGCCTGGTGTTAGGCTTCTTGCCAAGGAAAAAGCCCTGAAAGCAGCCATGTTGTGGCACTTTTGCACTCCCTTTTGGATGCCTTTCACAGCTGCAGTGTGCCTGGAACTCAGGGCTTCCTGATTTTAAAAATCCTAGCCCTAGGCCGAACCCCAACCCTAAGACGAGAAAGGCAAATCAGCCAGGAATTAGGCATGTCCCCAAGGAAAAAGCTGTGGAGGCAGGCATGTTGTGGTACTTTTGCGCTCTTCTTGGCTAGTCCTTCGCAGCTGCTGCGTTCTTGGAACTCAGGGCTTTCTGGTTAATAGAGCCCTTACCCTAGGCGTAACTCAAACCTTAACCCTAGGAAGGAAAATCAGCCTATGGTTCGGGATGGTCTCATGGAAATATCAGTGGTGGCAGCCAAGTTGCGTCACTTTTGCGCTCCCCTTGGGATGCCTTTCGCAGCTGCAGTGTGCCTGGAGCCCAGGGCTTCCTGGTTTTAAAAGTCCTAGGCCTAAGCCTAACAGTAACCCTAGGAAGGTAAATCAGCCGGGTATTAGGGTTCTTCCTAAGGGAAAAGCCGTGAAAGCAGCCATGTTGTGGCACTTCTGCACTCCCTTTGGGATGCCTTTGGCAGATGAAGTAAGCCTGGAACTCAGGGCTTCCTGGTCAAAGAAATCCAAGCCCTAGGCTGAACCCTAACCCTAACCCTAGGCAGATAAATCAGCCTAGGTATAGGGATGGTGCCAAGGAAAAAGCTGTGAAAGCTGCCATGTTGTAGCACTTTTGTACTCCCCTTGGGATGCCTTGAACAGCTGCAGTGTGCCTGGAGCCCAGGGCTTCCTAGTTTTAAAAATCCTAGCCCTAGGCCTAAGCCTAACAGTAACCCTGGGAAGGTAAATCAGCCTGGTGTTAGGCTTCTTGCCAAGGAAAAAGCCGTGAAAGCAGCCATGTTGTGGCACTTTTGCACTCCCTTTTGGATGCCTTTCACAGCTGCAGTGTGCCTGGAACTCAGGGCTTCCTGATTTTAAAAATCCTAGCCCTAGGCCGAACCCCAACCCTAAGACGAGAAAGGCAAATCAGCCAGGAATTAGGCATGTCCCCAAGGAAAAAGCTGTGGAGGCAGGCATGTTGTGGTACTTTTGCGCTCTTCTTGGCTAGTCCTTCGCAGCTGCTGTGTTCTTGGAACTCAGGGCTTTCTGGTTAATAGAGCCCTTACCCTAGGCGTAACTCAAACCTTAAGCCTAGGAAGGAAAATCAGCCTATGGTTCGGGATGGTCTCATGGAAATATCAGTGGTGGCAGCCAAGTTGCGTCACTTTTGCGCTCCCCTTGGGATGCCTTTCGCAGCTGCAGTGTGCCTGGAGCCCAGGGCTTCCTGGTTTTAAAAGTCCTAGGCCTAAGCCTAACAGTAACCCTAGGAAGGTAAATCAGCCGGGTATTAGGGTTCTTCCTAAGGGAAAAGCCGTGAAAGCAGCCATGTTGTGGCACTTCTGCACTCCCTTTGGGATGCCTTTGGCAGATGAAGTAAGCCTGGAACTCAGGGCTTCCTGGTTAAAGAAATCCAAGCCCTAGGCTGAAGCCTAACCCTAACCCTAGGCAGATAAATCAGCCTAGGTATAGGGATGGTGCCAAGGAAAAAGCTGTGAAAGCTGCCATGTTGTAGCACTTTTGTACTCCCCTTGGGATGCCTTGAACAGCTGCAGTGTGCCTGGAGCCCAGGGCTTCCTAGTTTTAAAAATCCTAGCCCTAGGCCTAAGCCTAACAGTAACCCTGGGAAGGTAAATCAGCCTGGTGTTAGGCTTCTTGCCAAGGAAAAAGCCGTGAAAGCAGCCATGTTGTGGCACTTTTGCACTCCCTTTTGGATGCCTTTCACAGCTGCAGTGTGCCTGGAACTCAGGGCTTCCTGATTTTAAAAATCCTAGCCCTAGGCCGAACCCCAACCCTAAGACGAGAAAGGCAAATCAGCCAGGAATTAGGCATGTCCCCAAGGAAAAAGCTGTGGAGGCAGGCATGTTGTGGTACTTTTGCGCTCTTCTTGGCTAGTCCTTCGCAGCTGCTGTGTTCTTGGAACTCAGGGCTTTCTGGTTAATAGAGCCCTTACCCTAGGCGTAACTCAAACCTTAAGCCTAGGAAGGAAAATCAGCCTATGGTTCGGGATGCTCTCATGGAAATATCAGTGGTGGCAGCCAAGTTGCGTCACTTTTGCGCTCCCCTTGGGATGCCTTTCGCAGCTGCAGTGTGCCTGGAGCCCAGGGCTTCCTGGTTTTAAAAGTCCTAGGCCTAAGCCTAACAGTAACCCTAGGAAGGTAAATCAGCCGGGTATTAGGGTTCTTCCTAAGGGAAAAGCCGTGAAAGCAGCCATGTTGTGGCACTTCTGCACTCCCTTTGGGATGCCTTTGGCAGATGAAGTAAGCCTGGAACTCAGGGCTTCCTGGTTAAAGAAATCCAAGCCCTAGGCTGAAGCCTAACCCTAACCCTAGGCAGATAAATCAGCCTAGGTATAGGGATGGTGCCAAGGAAAAAGCTGTGAAAGCTGCCATGTTGTAGCACTTTTGTACTCCCCTTGGGATGCCTTGAACAGCTGCAGTGTGCCTGGAGCCCAGGGCTTCCTAGTTTTAAAAATCCTAGCCCTAGGCCTAAGCCTAACAGTAACCCTGGGAAGGTAAATCAGCCTGGTGTTAGGCTTCTTGCCAAGGAAAAAGCCGTGAAAGCAGCCATGTTGTGGCACTTTTGCACTCCCTTTTGGATGCCTTTCACAGCTGCAGTGTGCCTGGAACTCAGGGCTTCCTGATTTTAAAAATCCTAGCCCTAGGCCGAACCCCAACCCTAAGACGAGAAAGGCAAATCAGCCAGGAATTAGGCATGTCCCCAAGGAAAAAGCTGTGGAGGCAGACATGTTGTGGTACTTTTGCGCTCTTCTTGGCTAGTCCTTCGCAGCTGCTGTGTTCTTGGAACTCAGGGCTTTCTGGTTAATAGAGCCCTTACCCTAGGCGTAACTCAAACCTTAAGCCTAGGAAGGAAAATCAACCTATGGTTCGGGATGGTCTCATGGAAATATCAGTGGTGGCAGCCAAGTTGCGTCACTTTTGCGCTCCCCTTGGGATGCCTTTCGCAGCTGCAGTGTGCCTGGAGCCCAGGGCTTCCTGGTTTTAAAAGTCCTAGGCCTAAGCCTAACAGTAACCCTAGGAAGGTAAATCAGCCGGGTATTAGGGTTCTTGCTAAGGGAAAAGCCGTGAAAGCAGCCATGTTGTGGCACTTCTGCACTCCCTTTGGGATGCCTTTGGCAGATGAAGTAAGCCTGGAACTCAGGGCTTCCTGGTTAAAGAAATCCAAGCCCTAGGCTGAAGCCTAACCCTAACCCTAGGCAGATAAATCAGCCTAGGTATAGGGATGGTGCCAAGGAAAAAGCTGTGAAAGCTGCCATGTTGTAGCACTTTTGTACTCCCCTTGGGATGCCTTGAACAGCTGCAGTGTGCCTGGAGCCCAGGGCTTCCTAGTTTTAAAAATCCTAGCCCTAGGCCTAAGCCTAACAGTAACCCTGGGAAGGTAAATCAGCCTGGTGTTAGGCTTCTTGCCAAGGAAAAAGCCGTGAAAGCAGCCATGTTGTGGCACTTTTGCACTCCCTTTTGGATGCCTTTCACAGCTGCAGTGTGCCTGGAACTCAGGGCTTCCTGATTTTAAAAATCCTAGCCCTAGGCCGAACCCCAACCCTAAGACGAGAAAGGCAAATCAGCCAGGAATTAGGCATGTCCCCAAGGAAAAAGCTGTGGAGGCAGACATGTTGTGGTACTTTTGTGCTCTTCTTGGCTAGTCCTTCGCAGCTGCTGTGTTCTTGGAACTCAGGGCTTTCTGGTTAATAGAGCCCTTACCCTAGGCGTAACTCAAACCTTAAGCCTAGGAAGGAAAATCAACCTATGGTTCGGGATGGTCTCATGGAAATATCAGTGGTGGCAGCCAAGTTGCGTCACTTTTGTGCTCCCCTTGGGATGCCTTTCGCAGCTGCAGTGTGCCTGGAGCCCAGGGCTTCCTGGTTTTAAAAGTCCTAGGCCTAAGCCTAACAGTAACCCTAGGAAGGTAAATCAGCCGGGTATTAGGGTTCTTGCTAAGGGAAAAGCCGTGAAAGCAGCCATGTTGTGGCACTTCTGCACTCCCTTTGGGATGCCTTTGGCAGATGAAGTAAGCCTGGAACTCAGGGCTTCCTGGTTAAAGAAATCCAAGCCCTAGGCTGAAGCCTAACCCTAACCCTAGGCAGATAAATCAGCCTAGGTATAGGGATGGTGCCAAGGAAAAAGCTGTGAAAGCTGCCATGTTGTAGCACTTTTGTACTCCCCTTGGGATGCCTTGAACAGCTGCAGTGTGCCTGGAGCCCAGGGCTTCCTAGTTTTAAAAATCCTAGCCCTAGGCCTAAGCCTAACAGTAACCCTGGGAAGGTAAATCAGCCTGGTGTTAGGCTTCTTGCCAAGGAAAAAGCCGTGAAAGCAGCCATGTTGTGGCACTTTTGCACTCCCTTTTGGATGCCTTTCACAGCTGCAGTGTGCCTGGAACTCAGGGCTTCCTGATTTTAAAAATCCTAGCCCTAGGCCGAACCCCAACCCTAAGACGAGAAAGGCAAATCAGCCAGGAATTAGGCATGTCCCCAAGGAAAAAGCTGTGGAGGCAGGCATGTTGTGGTACTTTTGCGCTCTTCTTGGCTAGTCCTTCGCAGCTGCTGCGTTCTTGGAACTCAGGGCTTTCTGGTTAATAGAGCCCTTACCCTAGGCGTAACTCAAACCTTAAGCCTAGGAAGGAAAATCAGCCTATGGTTCGGGATGCTCTCATGGAAATATCAGTGGTGGCAGCCAAGTTGCGTCACTTTTGCGCTCCCCTTGGGATGCCTTTCGCAGCTGCAGTGTGCCTGGAGCCCAGGGCTTCCTGGTTTTAAAAGTCCTAGGCCTAAGCCTAACAGTAACCCTAGGAAGGTAAATCAGCCGGGTATTAGGGTTCTTCCTAAGGGAAAAGCCGTGAAAGCAGCCATGTTGTGGCACTTCTGCACTCCCTTTGGGATGCCTTTGGCAGATGAAGTAAGCCTGGAACTCAGGGCTTCCTGGTTAAAGAAATCCAAGCCCTAGGCTGAAGCCTAACCCTAACCCTAGGCAGATAAATCAGCCTAGGTATAGGGATGGTGCCAAGGAAAAAGCTGTGAAAGCTGCCATGTTGTAGCACTTTTGTACTCCCCTTGGGATGCCTTGAACAGCTGCAGTGTGCCTGGAGCTAAGGGATTCCTAGTTTTAAAAATCCTAGCCCTAGGCCTAAGCCTAACAGTAACCCTGGGAAGGTAAATCAGCCTGGTGTTAGGCTTCTTGCCAAGGAAAAAGCCGTGAAAGCAGCCATGTTGTGGCACTTTTGCACTCCCTTTTGGATGCCTTTCACAGCTGCAGTGTGCCTGGAACTCAGGGCTTCCTGATTTTAAAAATCCTAACCCTAGGCCGAACCCCAACCCTAAGACGAGAAAGGCAAATCAGCCAGGAATTAGGCATGTCCCCAAGGAAAAAGCTGTGGAGGCAGGCATGTTGTGGTACTTTTGCGCTCTTCTTGGCTAGTCCTTCGCAGCTGCTGCGTTCTTGGAACTCAGGGCTTTCTGGTTAATAGAGCCCTTACCCTAGGCGTAACTCAAACCTTAACCCTAGGAAGGAAAATCAGCCTATGGTTCGGGATGGTCTCATGGAAATATCAGTGGTGGCAGCCAAGTTGCGTCACTTTTGCGCTCCCCTTGGGATGCCTTTCGCAGCTGCAGTGTGCCTGGAGCCCAGGGCTTCCTGGTTTTAAAAGTCCTAGGCCTAAGCCTAACAGTAACCCTAGGAAGGTAAATCAACAGGGTATTAGGGTTCTTCCTAAGGGAAAAGCCGTGAAAGCAGCCATGTTGTGGCACTTCTGCACTCCCTTTGGGATGCCTTTGGCAGATGAAGTAAGCCTGGAACTCAGGGCTTCCTGGTTAAAGAAATCCAAGCCCTAGGCTGAACCCTAACCCTAACCCTAGGCAGATAAATCAGCCTAGGTATAGGGATGGTGCCAAGGAAAAAGCTGTGAAAGCTGCCATGTTGTTGCACTTTTGTACTCCCCTTGGGATGCCTTGAACAGCTGCAGTGTGTCTGGAGCCCAGGGCTTCCTAGTTTTAAAAATCCTAGCCCTAGGCCTAAGCCTAACAGTAACCCTGGGAAGGTAAATCAGCCTGGTGTTAGGCTTCTTGCCAAGGAAAAAGCCGTGAAAGCAGTCATGTTGTGGCACTTTTGCACTCCCTTTTGGATGCCTTTCACAGCTGCAGTGTTCCTGGAACTCAGGGCTTCCTGATTTTAAAAATCCTAGCCCTAGGCCGAACCCCAACCCTAAGACGAGAAAGGCAAATCAGCCAGGAATTAGGCATGTCCCCAAGGAAAAAGCTGTGGAGGCAGACATGTTGTGGTACTTTTGCGCTCTTCTTGGCTAGTCCTTCGCAGCTGCTGTGTTCTTGGAACTCAGGGCTTTCTGGTTAATAGAGCCCTTACCCTAGGCGTAACTCAAACCTTAAGCCTAGGAAGGAAAATCAGCCTATGGTTCGGGATGGTCTCATGGAAATATCAGTGGTGGCAGCCAAGTTGCGTCACTTTTGCGCTCCCCTTGGGATGCCTTTCGCAGCTGCAGTGTGCCTGGAGCCCAGGGCTTCCTGGTTTTAAAAGTCCTAGGCCTAAGCCTAACAGTAACCCTAGGAAGGTAAATCAGCCGGGTATTAGGGTTCTTCCTAAGGGAAAAGCCGTGAAAGCAGCCATGTTGTGGCACTTCTGCACTCCCTTTGGGATGCCTTTGGCAGATGAAGTAAGCCTGGAACTCAGGGCTTCCTGGTTAAAGAAATCCAAGCCCTAGGCTGAAGCCTAACCCTAACCCTAGGCAGATAAATCAGCCTAGGTATAGGGATGGTGCCAAGGAAAAAGCTGTGAAAGCTGCCATGTTGTAGCACTTTTGTACTCCCCTTGGGATGCCTTGAACAGCTGCAGTGTGCCTGGAGCTAAGGGCTTCCTAGTTTTAAAAATCCTAGCCCTAGGCCTAAGCCTAACAGTAACCCTGGGAAGGTAAATCAGCCTGGTGTTAGGCTTCTTGCCAAGGAAAAAGCCGTGAAAGCAGCCATGTTGTGGCACTTTTGCACTCCCTTTTGGATGCCTTTCACAGCTGCAGTGTGCCTGGAACTCAGGGCTTCCTGATTTTAAAAATCCTAGCCCTAGGCCGAACCCCAACCCTAAGACGAGAAAGGCAAATCAGCCAGGAATTAGGCATGTCCCCAAGGAAAAAGCTGTGGAGGCAGGCATGTTGTGGTACTTTTGCGCTCTTCTTGGCTAGTCCTTCGCAGCTGCTGTGTTCTTGGAACTCAGGGCTTTCTGGTTAATAGAGCCCTTACCCTAGGCGTAACTCAAACCTTAACCCTAGGAAGGAAAATCAGCCTATGGTTCGGGATGGTCTCATGGAAATATCAGTGGTGGCAGCCAAGTTGCGTCACTTTTGCGCTCCCCTTGGGATGCCTTTCGCAGCTGCAGTGTGCCTGGAGCCCAGGGCTTCCTGGTTTTAAAAGTCCTAGGCCTAAGCCTAAGAGTAACCCTAGGAAGGTAAATCAGCCGGGTATTAGGGTTCTTCCTAAGGGAAAAGCCGTGAAAGCAGCCATGTTGTGGCACTTCTGCACTCCCTTTGGGATGCCTTTGGCAGATGAAGTAAGCCTGGAACTCAGGGCTTCCTGGTTAAAGAAATCCAAGCCCTAGGCTGAAGCCTAACCCTAACCCTAGGCAGATAAATCAGCCTAGGTATAGGGATGGTGCCAAGGAAAAAGCTGTGAAAGCTGCCATGTTGTAGCACTTTTGTACTCCCCTTGGGATGCCTTGAACAGCTGCAGTGTGCCTGGAGCTAAGGGCTTCCTAGTTTTAAAAATCCTAGCCCTAGGCCTAAGCCTAACAGTAACCCTGGGAAGGTAAATCAGCCTGGTGTTAGGCTTCTTGCCAAGGAAAAAGCCGTGAAAGCAGCCATGTTGTGGCACTTTTGCACTCCCTTTTGGATGCCTTTCACAGCTGCAGTGTGCCTGGAACTCAGGGCTTCCTGATTTTAAAAATCCTAGCCCTAGGCCGAACCCCAACCCTAAGACGAGAAAGGCAAATCAGCCAGGAATTAGGCATGTCCCCAAGGAAAAAGCTGTGGAGGCAGGCATGTTGTGGTACTTTTGCGCTCTTCTTGGCTAGTCCTTCGCAGCTGCTGTGTTCTTGGAACTCAGGGCTTTCTGGTTAATAGACCCTTACCCTAGGCGTAACTCAAACCTTAAGCCTAGGAAGGAAAATCAGCCTATGGTTCGGGATGGTCTCATGGAAATATCAGTGGTGGTAGCCAAGTTGCGTCACTTTTGCGCTCCCCTTGGGATGCCTTTCGCAGCTGCAGTGTGCCTGGAGCCCAGGGCTTCCTGGTTTTAAAAGTCCTAGGCCTAAGCCTAACAGTAACCCTAGGAAGGTAAATCAGCCGGGTATTAGGGTTCTTCCTAAGGGAAAAGCCGTGAAAGCAGCCATGTTGTGGCACTTCTGCACTCCCTTTGGGATGCCTTTGGCAGATGAAGTAAGCCTGGAACTCAGGGCTTCCTGGTTAAAAAACTCCAAGCCCTAGGCTGAACCCTAACCCTAACCCTAGGCAGATAAATCAGCCTAGGTATAGGGATGGTGCCAAGGAAAAAGCTGTGAAAGCTGCCATGTTGTAGCACTTTTGTACTCCCCTTGGGATGCCTTGAACAGCTGCAGTGTGCCTGGAGCCAAGGGCTTCCTAGTTTTAAAAATCCTAGCCCTAGGCCTAAGCCTAACAGTAACCCTGGGAAGGTAAATCAGCCTGGTGTTAGGCTTCTTGCCAAGGAAAAATCCATGAAAGCAGCCATGTTGTGGCACTTTTGCACTCCCTTTTGGATGCCTTTCACAGCTGCAGTGTGCCTGGAACTCAGGGCTTCCTGATTTTAAAAATCCTAGCCCTAGGCCGAACCCCAACCCTAAGACGAGAAAGGCAAATCAGCCAGGAATTAGGCATGTCCCCAAGGAAAAAGCTGTGGAGGCAGGCATGTTGTGGTACTTTTGCGCTCTTCTTGGCTAGTCCTTCGCAGCTGCTGTGTTCTTGGAACTCAGGGCTTTCTGGTTAATAGACCCTTACCCTAGGCGTAACTCAAACCTTAGGCCTAGGAAGGAAAATCAACCTATGGTTCGGGATGGTCTCATGGAAATATCAGTGGTGGCAGCCAAGTTGCGTCACTTTTGCGCTCCCCTTGGGATGCCTTTCGCAGCTGCAGTGTGCCTGGAGCCCAGGGCTTCCTGGTTTTAAAAGTCCTAGGCCTAAGCCTAACAGTAACCCTAGGAAGGTAAATCAACAGGGTATTAGGGTTCTTCCTAAGGGAAAAGCCGTGAAAGCAGCCATGTTGTGGCACTTCTGCACTCCCTTTGGGATGCCTTTGGCAGATGAAGTAAGCCTGGAACTCAGGGCTTCCTGGTTAAAAAACTCCAAGCCCTAGGCTGAAGCCTAACCCTAACCCTAGGCAGATAAATCAGCCTAGGTATAGGGATGGTGCCAAGGAAAAAGCTGTGAAAGCTGCCATGTTGTAGCACTTTTGTACTCCCCTTGGGATGCCTTGAACAGCTGCAGTGTGCCTGGAGCTAAGGGCTTCCTAGTTTTAAAAATCCTAGCCCTAGGCCTAAGCCTAACAGTAACCCTGGGAAGGTAAATCAGCCTGGTGTTAGGCTTCTTGCCAAGGAAAAAGCCGTGAAAGCAGCCATGTTGTGGCACTTTTGCACTCCCTTTTGGATGCCTTTCACAGCTGCAGTGTGCCTGGAACTCAGGGCTTCCTGATTTTAAAAATCCTAGCCCTAGGCCGAACCCCAACCCTAAGACGAGAAAGGCAAATCAGCCAGGAATTAGGCATGTCCCCAAGGAAAAAGCTGTGGAGGCAGGCATGTTGTGGTACTTTTGCGCTCTTCTTGGCTAGTCCTTCGCAGCTGCTGTGTTCTTGGAACTCAGGGCTTTCTGGTTAATAGAGCCCTTACCCTAGGCGTAACTCAAACCTTAACCCTAGGAAGGAAAATCAGCCTATGGTTCGGGATGGTCTCATGGAAATATCAGTGGTGGCAGCCAAGTTGCGTCACTTTTGCGCTCCCCTTGGGATGCCTTTCGCAGCTGCAGTGTGCCTGGAGCCCAGGGCTTCCTGGTTTTAAAAGTCCTAGGCCTAAGCCTAACAGTAACCCTAGGAAGGTAAATCAGCCGGGTATTAGGGTTCTTCCTAAGGGAAAAGCCGTGAAAGCAGCCATGTTGTGGCACTTCTGCACTCCCTTTGGGATGCCTTTGGCAGATGAAGTAAGCCTGGAACTCAGGGCTTCCTGGTTAAAAAACTCCAAGCCCTAGGCTGAACCCTAACCCTAACCCTAGGCAGATAAATCAGCCTAGGTATAGGGATGGTGCCAAGGAAAAAGCTGTGAAAGCTGCCATGTTGTTGCACTTTTGTACTCCCCTTGGGATGCCTTGAACAGCTGCAGTGTGCCTGGAGCTAAGGGCTTCCTAGTTTTAAAAATCCTAGCCCTAGGCCTAAGCCTAACAGTAACCCTGGGAAGGTAAATCAGCCTGGTGTTAGGCTTCTTGCCAAGGAAAAAGCCGTGAAAGCAGCCATGTTGTGGCACTTTTGCACTCCCTTTTGGATGCCTTTCACAGCTGCAGTGTGCCTGGAACTCAGGGCTTCCTGATTTTAAAAATCCTAGCCCTAGGCCGAACCCCAACCCTAAGACGAGAAAGGCAAATCAGCCAGGAATTAGGCATGTCCCCAAGGAAAAAGCTGTGGAGGCAGGCATGTTGTGGTACTTTTGCGCTCTTCTTGGCTAGTCCTTCGCAGCTGCTGTGTTCTTGGAACTCAGGGCTTTCTGGTTAATAGAGCCCTTACCCTAGGCGTAACTCAAACCTTAAGCCTAGGAAGGAAAATCAGCCTATGGTTCGGGATGGTCTCATGGAAATATCAGTGGTGGCAGCCAAGTTGCGTCACTTTTGCGCTCCCCTTGGGATGCCTTTCGCAGCTGCAGTGTGCCTGGAGCCCAGGGCTTCCTGGTTTTAAAAGTCCTAGGCCTAAGCCTAACAGTAACCCTAGGAAGGTAAATCAGCCGGGTATTAGGGTTCTTCCTAAGGGAAAAGCCGTGAAAGCAGCCATGTTGTGGCACTTCTGCACTCCCTTTGGGATGCCTTTGGCAGATGAAGTAAGCCTGGAACTCAGGGCTTCCTGGTTAAAGAAATCCAAGCCCTAGGCTGAAGCCTAACCCTAACCCTAGGCAGATAAATCAGCCTAGGTATAGGGATGGTGCCAAGGAAAAAGCTGTGAAAGCTGCCATGTTGTAGCACTTTTGTACTCCCCTTGGGATGCCTTGAACAGCTGCAGTGTGCCTGGAGCTAAGGGCTTCCTAGTTTTAAAAATCCTAGCCCTAGGCCTAAGCCTAACAGTAACCCTGGGAAGGTAAATCAGCCTGGTGTTAGGCTTCTTGCCAAGGAAAAAGCCGTGAAAGCAGCCATGTTGTGGCACTTTTGCACTCCCTTTTGGATGCCTTTCACAGCTGCAGTGTGCCTGGAACTCAGGGCTTCCTGATTTTAAAAATCCTAGCCCTAGGCCGAACCCCAACCCTAAGACGAGAAAGGCAAATCAGCCAGGAATTAGGCATGTCCCCAAGGAAAAAGCTGTGGAGGCAGGCATGTTGTGGTACTTTTGCGCTCTTCTTGGCTAGTCCTTCGCAGCTGCTGTGTTCTTGGAACTCAGGGCTTTCTGGTTAATAGAGCCCTTACCCTAGGCGTAACTCAAACCTTAACCCTAGGAAGGAAAATCAGCCTATGGTTCGGGATGGTCTCATGGAAATATCAGTGGTGGCAGCCAAGTTGCGTCACTTTTGCGCTCCCCTTGGGATGCCTTTCGCAGCTGCAGTGTGCCTGGAGCCCAGGGCTTCCTGGTTTTAAAAGTCCTAGGCCTAAGCCTAACAGTAACCCTAGGAAGGTAAATCAGCCGGGTATTAGGGTTCTTCCTAAGGGAAAAGCCGTGAAAGCAGCCATGTTGTGGCACTTCTGCACTCCCTTTGGGATGCCTTTGGCAGATGAAGTAAGCCTGGAACTCAGGGCTTCCTGGTTAAAGAAATCCAAGCCCTAGGCTGAAGCCTAACCCTAACCCTAGGCAGATAAATCAGCCTAGGTATAGGGATGGTGCCAAGGAAAAAGCTGTGAAAGCTGCCATGTTGTAGCACTTTTGTACTCCCCTTGGGATGCCTTGAACAGCTGCAGTGTGCCTGGAGCTAAGGGCTTCCTAGTTTTAAAAATCCTAGCCCTAGGCCTAAGCCTAACAGTAACCCTGGGAAGGTAAATCAGCCTGGTGTTAGGCTTCTTGCCAAGGAAAAAGCCGTGAAAGCAGCCATGTTGTGGCACTTTTGCACTCCCTTTTGGATGCCTTTCACAGCTGCAGTGTGCCTGGAACTCAGGGCTTCCTGATTTTAAAAATCCTAGCCCTAGGCCGAACCCCAACCCTAAGACGAGAAAGGCAAATCAGCCAGGAATTAGGCATGTCCCCAAGGAAAAAGCTGTGGAGGCAGGCATGTTGTGGTACTTTTGCGCTCTTCTTGGCTAGTCCTTCGCAGCTGCTGTGTTCTTGGAACTCAGGGCTTTCTGGTTAATAGACCCTTACCCTAGGCGTAACTCAAACCTTAGGCCTAGGAAGGAAAATCAACCTATGGTTCGGGATGGTCTCATGGAAATATCAGTGGTGGCAGCCAAGTTGCGTCACTTTTGCGCTCCCCTTGGGATGCCTTTCGCAGCTGCAGTGTGCCTGGAGCCCAGGGCTTCCTGGTTTTAAAAGTCCTAGGCCTAAGCCTAACAGTAACCCTAGGAAGGTAAATCAGCCGGGTATTAGGGTTCTTCCTAAGGGAAAAGCCGTGAAAGCAGCCATGTTGTGGCACTTCTGCACTCCCTTTGGGATGCCTTTGGCAGATGAAGTAAGCCTGGAACTCAGGGCTTCCTGGTTAAAAAACTCCAAGCCCTAGGCTGAAGCCTAACCCTAACCCTAGGCAGATAAATCAGCCTAGGTATAGGGATGGTGCCAAGGAAAAAGCTGTGAAAGCTGCCATGTTGTAGCACTTTTGTACTCCCCTTGGGATGCCTTGAACAGCTGCAGTGTGCCTGGAGCTAAGGGCTTCCTAGTTTTAAAAATCCTAGCCCTAGGCCTAAGCCTAACAGTAACCCTGGGAAGGTAAATCAGCCTGGTGTTAGGCTTCTTGCCAAGGAAAAAGCCGTGAAAGCAGCCATGTTGTGGCACTTTTGCACTCCCTTTTGGATGCCTTTCACAGCTGCAGTGTGCCTGGAACTCAGGGCTTCCTGATTTTAAAAATCCTAGCCCTAGGCCGAACCCCAACCCTAAGACGAGAAAGGCAAATCAGCCAGGAATTAGGCATGTCCCCAAGGAAAAAGCTGTGGAGGCAGGCATGTTGTGGTACTTTTGCGCTCTTCTTGGCTAGTCCTTCGCAGCTGCTGTGTTCTTGGAACTCAGGGCTTTCTGGTTAATAGAGCCCTTACCCTAGGCGTAACTCAAACCTTAACCCTAGGAAGGAAAATCAGCCTATGGTTCGGGATGGTCTCATGGAAATATCAGTGGTGGCAGCCAAGTTGCGTCACTTTTGCGCTCCCCTTGGGATGCCTTTCGCAGCTGCAGTGTGCCTGGAGCCCAGGGCTTCCTGGTTTTAAAAGTCCTAGACCTAAGCCTAACAGTAACCCTAGGAAGGTAAATCAGCCGGGTATTAGGGTTCTTCCTAAGGGAAAAGCCGTGAAAGCAGCCATGTTGTGGCACTTCTGCACTCCCTTTGGGATGCCTTTGGCAGATGAAGTAAGCCTGGAACTCAGGGCTTCCTGGTTAAAGAAATCCAAGCCCTAGGCTGAAGCCTAACCCTAACCCTAGGCAGATAAATCAGCCTAGGTATAGGGATGGTGCCAAGGAAAAAGCTGTGAAAGCTGCCATGTTGTAGCACTTTTGTACTCCCCTTGGGATGCCTTGAACAGCTGCAGTGTGCCTGGAGCTAAGGGCTTCCTAGTTTTAAAAATCCTAGCCCTAGGCCTAAGCCTAACAGTAACCCTGGGAAGGTAAATCAGCCTGGTGTTAGGCTTCTTGCCAAGGAAAAAGCCGTGAAAGCAGCCATGTTGTGGCACTTTTGCACTCCCTTTTGGATGCCTTTCACAGCTGCAGTGTGCCTGGAACTCAGGGCTTCCTGATTTTAAAAATCCTAGCCCTAGGCCGAACCCCAACCCTAAGACGAGAAAGGCAAATCAGCCAGGAATTAGGCATGTCCCCAAGGAAAAAGCTGTGGAGGCAGGCATGTTGTGGTACTTTTGCGCTCTTCTTGGCTAGTCCTTCGCAGCTGCTGTGTTCTTGGAACTCAGGGCTTTCTGGTTAATAGAGCCCTTACCCTAGGCGTAACTCAAACCTTAACCCTAGGAAGGAAAATCAACCTATGGTTCGGGATGGTCTCATGGAAATATCAGTGGTGGCAGCCAAGTTGCGTCACTTTTGCGCTCCCCTTGGGATGCCTTTCGCAGCTGCAGTGTGCCTGGAGCCCAGGGCTTCCTGGTTTTAAAAGTCCTAGGCCTAAGCCTAAGAGTAACCCTAGGAAGGTAAATCAGCCGGGTATTAGGGTTCTTCCTAAGGGAAAAGCCGTGAAAGCAGCCATGTTGTGGCACTTCTGCACTCCCTTTGGGATGCCTTTGGCAGATGAAGTAAGCCTGGAACTCAGGGCTTCCTGGTTAAAGAAATCCAAGCCCTAGGCTGAAGCCTAACCCTAACCCTAGGCAGATAAATCAGCCTAGGTATAGGGATGGTGCCAAGGAAAAAGCTGTGAAAGCTGCCATGTTGTAGCACTTTTGTACTCCCCTTGGGATGCCTTGAACAGCTGCAGTGTGCCTGGAGCCCAGGGCTTCCTAGTTTTAAAAATCCTAGCCCTAGGCCTAAGCCTAACAGTTACCCTGGGAAGGTAAATCAGCCTGGTGTTAGGCTTCTTGCCAAGGAAAAAGCCGTGAAAGCAGCCATGTTGTGGCACTTTTGCACTCCCTTTTGGATGCCTTTCACAGCTGCAGTGTGCCTGGAACTCAGGGCTTCCTGATTTTAAAAATCCTAGCCCTAGGCCGAACCCCAACCCTAAGACGAGAAAGGCAAATCAGCCAGGAATTAGGCATGTCCCCAAGGAAAAAGCTGTGGAGGCAGGCATGTTGTGGTACTTTTGCGCTCTTCTTGGCTAGTCCTTCGCAGCTGCTGTGTTCTTGGAACTCAGGGCTTTCTGGTTAATAGAACCCTTACCCTAGGCGTAACTCAAACCTTAACCCTAGGAAGGAAAATCAGCCTATGGTTCGGGATGGTCTCATGGAAATATCAGTGGTGGCAGCCAAGTTGCGTCACTTTTGCGCTCCCCTTGGGATGCCTTTCGCAGCTGCAGTGTGCCTGGAGCCCAGGGCTTCCTGGTTTTAAAAGTCCTAGACCTAAGCCTAACAGTAACCCTAGGAAGGTAAATCAGCCGGGTATTAGGGTTCTTCCTAAGGGAAAAGCCGTGAAAGCAGCCATGTTGTGGCACTTCTGCACTCCCTTTGGGATGCCTTTGGCAGATGAAGTAAGCCTGGAACTCAGGGCTTCCTGGTTAAAGAAATCCAAGCCCTAGGCTGAAGCCTAACCCTAACCCTAGGCAGATAAATCAGCCTAGGTATAGGGATGGTGCCAAGGAAAAAGCTGTGAAAGCTGCCATGTTGTAGCACTTTTGTACTCCCCTTGGGATGCCTTGAACAGCTGCAGTGTGCCTGGAGCTAAGGGCTTCCTAGTTTTAAAAATCCTAGCCCTAGGCCTAAGCCTAACAGTAACCCTGGGAAGGTAAATCAGCCTGGTGTTAGGCTTCTTGCCAAGGAAAAAGCCGTGAAAGCAGCCATGTTGTGGCACTTTTGCACTCCCTTTTGGATGCCTTTCACAGCTGCAGTGTGCCTGGAACTCAGGGCTTCCTGATTTTAAAAATCCTAGCCCTAGGCCGAACCCCAACCCTAAGACGAGAAAGGCAAATCAGCCAGGAATTAGGCATGTCCCCAAGGAAAAAGCTGTGGAGGCAGGCATGTTGTGGTACTTTTGCGCTCTTCTTGGCTAGTCCTTCGCAGCTGCTGTGTTCTTGGAACTCAGGGCTTTCTGGTTAATAGAGCCCTTACCCTAGGCGTAACTCAAACCTTAACCCTAGGAAGGAAAATCAGCCTATGGTTCGGGATGGTCTCATGGAAATATCAGTGGTGGCAGCCAAGTTGCGTCACTTTTGCGCTCCCCTTGGGATGCCTTTCGCAGCTGCAGTGTGCCTGGAGCCCAGGGCTTCCTGGTTTTAAAAGTCCTAGACCTAAGCCTAACAGTAACCCTAGGAAGGTAAATCAGCCGGGTATTAGGGTTCTTCCTAAGGGAAAAGCCGTGAAAGCAGCCATGTTGTGGCACTTCTGCACTCCCTTTGGGATGCCTTTGGCAGATGAAGTAAGCCTGGAACTCAGGGCTTCCTGGTTAAAGAAATCCAAGCCCTAGGCTGAAGCCTAACCCTAACCCTAGGCAGATAAATCAGCCTAGGTATAGGGATGGTGCCAAGGAAAAAGCTGTGAAAGCTGCCATGTTGTAGCACTTTTGTACTCCCCTTGGGATGCCTTGAACAGCTGCAGTGTGCCTGGAGCTAAGGGCTTCCTAGTTTTAAAAATCCTAGCCCTAGGCCTAAGCCTAACAGTAACCCTGGGAAGGTAAATCAGCCTGGTGTTAGGCTTCTTGCCAAGGAAAAAGCCGTGAAAGCAGCCATGTTGTGGCACTTTTGCACTCCCTTTTGGATGCCTTTCACAGCTGCAGTGTGCCTGGAACTCAGGGCTTCCTGATTTTAAAAATCCTAGCCCTAGGCCGAACCCCAACCCTAAGACGAGAAAGGCAAATCAGCCAGGAATTAGGCATGTCCCCAAGGAAAAAGCTGTGGAGGCAGGCATGTTGTGGTACTTTTGCGCTCTTCTTGGCTAGTCCTTCGCAGCTGCTGTGTTCTTGGAACTCAGGGCTTTCTGGTTAATAGAGCCCTTACCCTAGGCGTAACTCAAACCTTAACCCTAGGAAGGAAAATCAACCTATGGTTCGGGATGGTCTCATGGAAATATCAGTGGTGGCAGCCAAGTTGCGTCACTTTTGCGCTCCCCTTGGGATGCCTTTCGCAGCTGCAGTGTGCCTGGAGCCCAGGGCTTCCTGGTTTTAAAAGTCCTAGGCCTAAGCCTAACAGTAACCCTAGGAAGGTAAATCAGCCGGGTATTAGGGTTCTTCCTAAGGGAAAAGCCGTGAAAGCAGCCATGTTGTGGCACTTCTGCACTCCCTTTGGGATGCCTTTGGCAGATGAAGTAAGCCTGGAACTCAGGGCTTCCTGGTTAAAGAAATCCAAGCCCTAGGCTGAAGCCTAACCCTAACCCTAGGCAGATAAATCAGCCTAGGTATAGGGATGGTGCCAAGGAAAAAGCTGTGAAAGCTGCCATGTTGTAGCACTTTTGTACTCCCCTTGGGATGCCTTGAACAGCTGCAGTGTGCCTGGAGCCCAGGGCTTCCTAGTTTTAAAAATCCTAGCCCTAGGCCTAAGCCTAACAGTAACCCTGGGAAGGTAAATCAGCCTGGTGTTAGGCTTCTTGCCAAGGAAAAAGCCGTGAAAGCAGCCATGTTGTGGCACTTTTGCACTCCCTTTTGGATGCCTTTCACAGCTGCAGTGTGCCTGGAACTCAGGGCTTCCTGATTTTAAAAATCCTAGCCCTAGGCCGAACCCCAACCCTAAGACGAGAAAGGCAAATCAGCCAGGAATTAGGCATGTCCCCAAGGAAAAAGCTGTGGAGGCAGGCATGTTGTGGTACTTTTGCGCTCTTCTTGGCTAGTCCTTCGCAGCTGCTGTGTTCTTGGAACTCAGGGCTTTCTGGTTAATAGAACCCTTACCCTAGGCGTAACTCAAACCTTAACCCTAGGAAGGAAAATCAGCCTATGGTTCGGGATGGTCTCATGGAAATATCAGTGGTGGCAGCCAAGTTGCGTCACTTTTGCGCTCCCCTTGGGATGCCTTTCGCAGCTGCAGTGTGCCTGGAGCCCAGGGCTTCCTGGTTTTAAAAGTCCTAGACCTAAGCCTAACAGTAACCCTAGGAAGGTAAATCAGCCGGGTATTAGGGTTCTTCCTAAGGGAAAAGCCGTGAAAGCAGCCATGTTGTGGCACTTCTGCACTCCCTTTGGGATGCCTTTGGCAGATGAAGTAAGCCTGGAACTCAGGGCTTCCTGGTTAAAGAAATCCAAGCCCTAGGCTGAAGCCTAACCCTAACCCTAGGCAGATAAATCAGCCTAGGTATAGGGATGGTGCCAAGGAAAAAGCTGTGAAAGCTGCCATGTTGTAGCACTTTTGTACTCCCCTTGGGATGCCTTGAACAGCTGCAGTGTGCCTGGAGCTAAGGGCTTCCTAGTTTTAAAAATCCTAGCCCTAGGCCTAAGCCTAACAGTAACCCTGGGAAGGTAAATCAGCCTGGTGTTAGGCTTCTTGCCAAGGAAAAAGCCGTGAAAGCAGCCATGTTGTGGCACTTTTGCACTCCCTTTTGGATGCCTTTCACAGCTGCAGTGTGCCTGGAACTCAGGGCTTCCTGATTTTAAAAATCCTAGCCCTAGGCCGAACCCCAACCCTAAGACGAGAAAGGCAAATCAGCCAGGAATTAGGCATGTCCCCAAGGAAAAAGCTGTGGAGGCAGGCATGTTGTGGTACTTTTGCGCTCTTCTTGGCTAGTCCTTCGCAGCTGCTGTGTTCTTGGAACTCAGGGCTTTCTGGTTAATAGAGCCCTTACCCTAGGCGTAACTCAAACCTTAACCCTAGGAAGGAAAATCAGCCTATGGTTCGGGATGGTCTCATGGAAATATCAGTGGTGGCAGCCAAGTTGCGTCACTTTTGCGCTCCCCTTGGGATGCCTTTCGCAGCTGCAGTGTGCCTGGAGCCCAGGGCTTCCTGGTTTTAAAAGTCCTAGACCTAAGCCTAACAGTAACCCTAGGAAGGTAAATCAGCCGGGTATTAGGGTTCTTCCTAAGGGAAAAGCCGTGAAAGCAGCCATGTTGTGGCACTTCTGCACTCCCTTTGGGATGCCTTTGGCAGATGAAGTAAGCCTGGAACTCAGGGCTTCCTGGTTAAAGAAATCCAAGCCCTAGGCTGAAGCCTAACCCTAACCCTAGGCAGATAAATCAGCCTAGGTATAGGGATGGTGCCAAGGAAAAAGCTGTGAAAGCTGCCATGTTGTAGCACTTTTGTACTCCCCTTGGGATGCCTTGAACAGCTGCAGTGTGCCTGGAGCTAAGGGCTTCCTAGTTTTAAAAATCCTAGCCCTAGGCCTAAGCCTAACAGTAACCCTGGGAAGGTAAATCAGCCTGGTGTTAGGCTTCTTGCCAAGGAAAAAGCCGTGAAAGCAGCCATGTTGTGGCACTTTTGCACTCCCTTTTGGATGCCTTTCACAGCTGCAGTGTGCCTGGAACTCAGGGCTTCCTGATTTTAAAAATCCTAGCCCTCGGCCGAACCCCAACCCTAAGACGAGAAAGGCAAATCAGCCAGGAATTAGGCATGTCCCCAAGGAAAAAGCTGTGGAGGCAGGCATGTTGTGGTACTTTTGCGCTCTTCTTGGCTAGTCCTTCGCAGCTGCTGTGTTCTTGGAACTCAGGGCTTTCTGGTTAATAGAGCCCTTACCCTAGGCGTAACTCAAACCTTAACCCTAGGAAGGAAAATCAGCCTATGGTTCGGGATGGTCTCATGGAAATATCAGTGGTGGCAGCCAAGTTGCGTCACTTTTGCGCTCCCCTTGGGATGCCTTTCGCAGCTGCAGTGTGCCTGGAGCCCAGGGCTTCCTGGTTTTAAAAGTCCTAGGCCTAAGCCTAACAGTAACCCTAGGAAGGTAAATCAGGCGGGTATTAGGGTTCTTCCTAAGGGAAAAGCCGTGAAAGCAGCCATGTTGTGGCACTTCTGCACTCCCTTTGGGATGCCTTTGGCAGATGAAGTAAGCCTGGAACTCAGGGCTTCCTGGTTAAAGAAATCCAAGCCCTAGGCTGAAGCCTAACCCTAACCCTAGGCAGATAAATCAGCCTAGGTATAGGGATGGTGCCAAGGAAAAAGCTGTGAAAGCTGCCATGTTGTAGCACTTTTGTACTCCCCTTGGGATGCCTTGAACAGCTGCAGTGTGCCTGGAGCCCAGGGCTTCCTAGTTTTAAAAATCCTAGCCCTAGGCCTAAGCCTAACAGTAACCCTGGGAAGGTAAATCAGCCTGGTGTTAGGCTTCTTGCCAAGGAAAAAGCCATGAAAGCAGCCATGTTGTGGCACTTTTGCACTCCCTTTTGGATGCCTTTCACAGCTGCAGTGTGCCTGGAACTCAGGGCTTCCTGATTTTAAAAATCCTAGCCCTAGGCCGAACCCCAACCCTAAGACGAGAAAGGCAAATCAGCCAGGAATTAGGCATGTCCCCAAGGAAAAAGCTGTGGAGGCAGGCATGTTGTGGTACTTTTGCGCTCTTCTTGGCTAGTCCTTCGCAGCTGCTGTGTTCTTGGAACTCAGGGCTTTCTGGTTAATAGAGCCCTTACCCTAGGCGTAACTCAAACCTTAAGCCTAGGAAGGAAAATCAGCCTATGGTTCGGGATGCTCTCATGGAAATATCAGTGGTGGCAGCCAAGTTGCGTCACTTTTGCGCTCCCCTTGGGATGCCTTTCGCAGCTGCAGTGTGCCTGGAGCCCAGGGCTTCCTGGTTTTAAAAGTCCTAGGCCTAAGCCTAACAGTAACCCTAGGAAGGTAAATCAGCTGGGTATTAGGGTTCTTCCTAAGGGAAAAGCTGTGAAAGCAGCCATGTTGTGGCACTTCTGCACTCCCTTTGGGATGCCTTTGGCAGATGAAGTAAGCCTGGAACTCAGGGCTTCCTCGTTAAAAAACTCCAAGCCCTAGGCTGAACCCTAACCCTAACCCTAGGCAGATAAATCAGCCTAGGTATAGGGATGGTGCCAAGGAAAAAGCTGTGAAAGCTGCCATGTTGTTGCACTTTTGTACTCCCCTTGGGATGCCTTGAACAGCTGCAGTGTGCCTGGAGCTAAGGGCTTCCTAGTTTTAAAAATCCTAGCCCTAGGCCTAAGCCTAACAGTAACCCTGGGAAGGTAAATCAGCCTGGTGTTAGGCTTCTTGCCAAGGAAAAAGCCGTGAAAGCAGCCATGTTGTGGCACTTTTGCACTCCCTTTTGGATGCCTTTCACAGCTGCAGTGTGCCTGGAACTCAGGGCTTCCTGATTTTAAAAATCCTAGCCCTCGGCCGAACCCCAACCCTAAGACGAGAAAGGCAAATCAGCCAGGAATTAGGCATGTCCCCAAGGAAAAAGCTGTGGAGGCAGGCATGTTGTGGTACTTTTGCGCTCTTCTTGGCTAGTCCTTCGCAGCTGCTGTGTTCTTGGAACTCAGGGCTTTCTGGTTAATAGAGCCCTTACCCTAGGCGTAACTCAAACCTTAACCCTAGGAAGGAAAATCAGCCTATGGTTCGGGATGGTCTCATGGAAATATCAGTGGTGGCAGCCAAGTTGCGTCACTTTTGCGCTCCCCTTGGGATGCCTTTCGCAGCTGCAGTGTGCCTGGAGCCCAGGGCTTCCTGGTTTTAAAAGTCCTAGGCCTAAGCCTAACAGTAACCCTAGGAAGGTAAATCAGGCGGGTATTAGGGTTCTTCCTAAGGGAAAAGCCGTGAAAGCAGCCATGTTGTGGCACTTCTGCACTCCCTTTGGGATGCCTTTGGCAGATGAAGTAAGCCTGGAACTCAGGGCTTCCTGGTTAAAGAAATCCAAGCCCTAGGCTGAAGCCTAACCCTAACCCTAGGCAGATAAATCAGCCTAGGTATAGGGATGGTGCCAAGGAAAAAGCTGTGAAAGCTGCCATGTTGTAGCACTTTTGTACTCCCCTTGGGATGCCTTGAACAGCTGCAGTGTGCCTGGAGCCCAGGGCTTCCTAGTTTTAAAAATCCTAGCCCTAGGCCTAAGCCTAACAGTAACCCTGGGAAGGTAAATCAGCCTGGTGTTAGGCTTCTTGCCAAGGAAAAAGCCATGAAAGCAGCCATGTTGTGGCACTTTTGCACTCCCTTTTGGATGCCTTTCACAGCTGCAGTGTGCCTGGAACTCAGGGCTTCCTGATTTTAAAAATCCTAGCCCTAGGCCGAACCCCAACCCTAAGACGAGAAAGGCAAATCAGCCAGGAATTAGGCATGTCCCCAAGGAAAAAGCTGTGGAGGCAGGCATGTTGTGGTACTTTTGCGCTCTTCTTGGCTAGTCCTTCGCAGCTGCTGTGTTCTTGGAACTCAGGGCTTTCTGGTTAATAGAGCCCTTACCCTAGGCGTAACTCAAACCTTAAGCCTAGGAAGGAAAATCAGCCTATGGTTCGGGATGCTCTCATGGAAATATCAGTGGTGGCAGCCAAGTTGCGTCACTTTTGCGCTCCCCTTGGGATGCCTTTCGCAGCTGCAGTGTGCCTGGAGCCCAGGGCTTCCTGGTTTTAAAAGTCCTAGGCCTAAGCCTAACAGTAACCCTAGGAAGGTAAATCAGCTGGGTATTAGGGTTCTTCCTAAGGGAAAAGCTGTGAAAGCAGCCATGTTGTGGCACTTCTGCACTCCCTTTGGGATGCCTTTGGCAGATGAAGTAAGCCTGGAACTCAGGGCTTCCTCGTTAAAAAACTCCAAGCCCTAGGCTGAACCCTAACCCTAACCCTAGGCAGATAAATCAGCCTAGGTATAGGGATGGTGCCAAGGAAAAAGCTGTGAAAGCTGCCATGTTGTTGCACTTTTGTACTCCCCTTGGGATGCCTTGAACAGCTGCAGTGTGCCTGGAGCTAAGGGCTTCCTAGTTTTAAAAATCCTAGCCCTAGGCCTAAGCCTAACAGTAACCCTGGGAAGGTAAATCAGCCTGGTGTTAGGCTTCTTGCCAAGGAAAAAGCCGTGAAAGCAGCCATGTTGTGGCACTTTTGCACTCCCTTTTGGATGCCTTTCACAGCTGCAGTGTGCCTGGAACTCAGGGCTTCCTGATTTTAAAAATCCTAGCCCTAGGCCGAACCCCAACCCTAAGACGAGAAAGGCAAATCAGCCAGGAATTAGGCATGTCCCCAAGGAAAAAGCTGTGGAGGCAGGCATGTTGTGGTACTTTTGCGCTCTTCTTGGCTAGTCCTTCGCAGCTGCTGTGTTCTTGGAACTCAGGGCTTTCTGGTTAATAGAGCCCTTACCCTAGGCGTAACTCAAACCTTAACCCTAGGAAGGAAAATCAGCCTATGGTTCGGGATGGTCTCATGGAAATATCAGTGGTGGCAGCCAAGTTGCGTCACTTTTGCGCTCCCCTTGGGATGCCTTTCGCAGCTGCAGTGTGCCTGGAGCCCAGGGCTTCCTGGTTTTAAAAGTCCTAGGCCTAAGCCTAACAGTAACCCTAGGAAGGTAAATCAGCCGGGTATTAGGGTTCTTCCTAAGGGAAAAGCCGTGAAAGCAGCCATGTTGTGGCACTTCTGCACTCCCTTTGGGATGCCTTTGGCAGATGAAGTAAGCCTGGAACTCAGGGCTTCCTGGTTAAAGAAATCCAAGCCCTAGGCTGAAGCCTAACCCTAACCCTAGGCAGATAAATCAGCCTAGGTATAGGGATGGTGCCAAGGAAAAAGCTGTGAAAGCTGCCATGTTGTAGCACTTTTGTACTCCCCTTGGGATGCCTTGAACAGCTGCAGTGTGCCTGGAGCTAAGGGCTTCCTAGTTTTAAAAATCCTAGCCCTAGGCCTAAGCCTAACAGTAACCCTGGGAAGGTAAATCAGCCTGGTGTTAGGCTTCTTGCCAAGGAAAAAGCCGTGAAAGCAGCCATGTTGTGGCACTTTTGCACTCCCTTTTGGATGCCTTTCACAGCTGCAGTGTGCCTGGAACTCAGGGCTTCCTGATTTTAAAAATCCTAGCCCTAGGCCGAACCCCAACCCTAAGACGAGAAAGGCAAATCAGCCAGGAATTAGGCATGTCCCCAAGGAAAAAGCTGTGGAGGCAGGCATGTTGTGGTACTTTTGCGCTCTTCTTGGCTAGTCCTTCGCAGCTGCTGTGTTCTTGGAACTCAGGGCTTTCTGGTTAATAGAGCCCTTACCCTAGGCGTAACTCAAACCTTAAGCCTAGGAAGGAAAATCAGCCTATGGTTCGGGATGGTCTCATGGAAATATCAGTGGTGGCAGCCAAGTTGCGTCACTTTTGCGCTCCCCTTGGGATGCCTTTCGCAGCTGCAGTGTGCCTGGAGCCCAGGGCTTCCTGGTTTTAAAAGTCCTAGGCCTAAGCCTAACAGTAACCCTAGGAAGGTAAATCAGCTGGGTATTAGGGTTCTTCCTAAGGGAAAAGCTGTGAAAGCAGCCATGTTGTGGCACTTCTGCACTCCCTTTGGGATGCCTTTGGCAGATGAAGTAAGCCTGGAACTCAGGGCTTCCTGGTTAAAGAAATCCAAGCCCTAGGCTGAAGCCTAACCCTAACCCTAGGCAGATAAATCAGCCTAGGTATAGGGATGGTGCCAAGGAAAAAGCTGTGAAAGCTGCCATGTTGTAGCACTTTTGTACTCCCCTTGGGATGCCTTGAACAGCTGCAGTGTGCCTGGAGCTAAGGGCTTCCTAGTTTTAAAAATCCTAGCCCTAGGCCTAAGCCTAACAGTAACCCTGGGAAGGTAAATCAGCCTGGTGTTAGGCTTCTTGCCAAGGAAAAAGCCGTGAAAGCAGCCATGTTGTGGCACTTTTGCACTCCCTTTTGGATGCCTTTCACAGCTCCAGTGTGCCTGGAACTCAGGGCTTCCTGATTTTAAAAATCCTAGCCCTAGGCCGAACCCCAACCCTAAGACGAGAAAGGCAAATCAGCCAGGAATTAGGCATGTCCCCAAGGAAAAAGCTGTGGAGGCAGGCATGTTGTGGTACTTTTGCGCTCTTCTTGGCTAGTCCTTCGCAGCTGCTGTGTTCTTGGAACTCAGGGCTTTCTGGTTAATAGAGCCCTTACCCTAGGCGTAACTCAAACCTTAACCCTAGGAAGGAAAATCAGCCTATGGTTCGGGATGGTCTCATGGAAATATCAGTGGTGGCAGCCAAGTTGCGTCACTTTTGCGCTCCCCTTGGGATGCCTTTCGCAGCTGCAGTGTGCCTGGAGCCCAGGGCTTCCTGGTTTTAAAAGTCCTAGGCCTAAGCCTAACAGTAACCCTAGGAAGGTAAATCAGCCGGGTATTAGGGTTCTTCCTAAGGGAAAAGCCGTGAAAGCAGCCATGTTGTGGCACTTCTGCACTCCCTTTGGGATGCCTTTGGCAGATGAAGTAAGCCTGGAACTCAGGGCTTCCTGGTTAAAGAAATCCAAGCCCTAGGCTGAAGCCTAACCCTAACCCTAGGCAGATAAATCAGCCTAGGTATAGGGATGGTGCCAAGGAAAAAGCTGTGAAAGCTGCCATGTTGTAGCACTTTTGTACTCCCCTTGGGATGCCTTGAACAGCTGCAGTGTGCCTGGAGCCCAGGGCTTCCTAGTTTTAAAAATCCTAGCCCTAGGCCTAAGCCTAACAGTAACCCTGGGAAGGTAAATCAGCCTGGTGTTAGGCTTCTTGCCAAGGAAAAAGCCGTGAAAGCAGCCATGTTGTGGCACTTTTGCACTCCCTTTTGGATGCCTTTCACAGCTGCAGTGTGCCTGGAACTCAGGGCTTCCTGATTTTAAAAATCCTAGCCCTAGGCCGAACCCCAACCCTAAGACGAGAAAGGCAAATCAGCCAGGAATTAGGCATGTCCCCAAGGAAAAAGCTGTGGAGGCAGGCATGTTGTGGTACTTTTGCGCTCTTCTTGGCTAGTCCTTCGCAGCTGCTGTGTTCTTGGAACTCAGGGCTTTCTGGTTAATAGAGCCCTTACCCTAGGCGTAACTCAAACCTTAAGCCTAGGAAGGAAAATCAGCCTATGGTTCGGGATGCTCTCATGGAAATATCAGTGGTGGCAGCCAAGTTGCGTCACTTTTGCGCTCCCCTTGGGATGCCTTTCGCAGCTGCAGTGTGCCTGGAGCCCAGGGCTTCCTGGTTTTAAAAGTCCTAGGCCTAAGCCTAACAGTAACCCTAGGAAGGTAAATCAGCTGGGTATTAGGGTTCTTCCTAAGGGAAAAGCTGTGAAAGCAGCCATGTTGTGGCACTTCTGCACTCCCTTTGGGATGCCTTTGGCAGATGAAGTAAGCCTGGAACTCAGGGCTTCCTCGTTAAAAAACTCCAAGCCCTAGGCTGAACCCTAACCCTAACCCAAGGCAGATAAATCAGCCTAGGTATAGGGATGGTGCCAAGGAAAAAGCTGTGAAAGCTGCCATGTTGTTGCACTTTTGTACTCCCCTTGGGATGCCTTGAACAGCTGCAGTGTGCCTGGAGCTAAGGGCTTCCTAGTTTTAAAAATCCTAGCCCTAGGCCTAAGCCTAACAGTAACCCTGGGAAGGTAAATCAGCCTGGTGTTAGGCTTCTTGCCAAGGAAAAAGCCGTGAAAGCAGCCATGTTGTGGCACTTTTGCACTCCCTTTTGGATGCCTTTCACAGCTCCAGTGTGCCTGGAACTCAGGGCTTCCTGATTTTAAAAATCCTAGCCCTAGGCCGAACCCCAACCCTAAGACGAGAAAGGCAAATCAGCCAGGAATTAGGCATGTCCCCAAGGAAAAAGCTGTGGAGGCAGGCATGTTGTGGTACTTTTGCGCTCTTCTTGGCTAGTCCTTCGCAGCTGCTGTGTTCTTGGAACTCAGGGCTTTCTGGTTAATAGAGCCCTTACCCTAGGCGTAACTCAAACCTTAACCCTAGGAAGGAAAATCAGCCTATGGTTCGGGATGGTCTCATGGAAATATCAGTGGTGGCAGCCAAGTTGCGTCACTTTTGCGCTCCCCTTGGGATGCCTTTCGCAGCTGCAGTGTGCCTGGAGCCCAGGGCTTCCTGGTTTTAAAAGTCCTAGGCCTAAGCCTAACAGTAACCCTAGGAAGGTAAATCAGCCGGGTATTAGGGTTCTTCCTAAGGGAAAAGCCGTGAAAGCAGCCATGTTGTGGCACTTCTGCACTCCCTTTGGGATGCCTTTGGCAGATGAAGTAAGCCTGGAACTCAGGGCTTCCTGGTTAAAGAAATCCAAGCCCTAGGCTGAAGCCTAACCCTAACCCTAGGCAGATAAATCAGCCTAGGTATAGGGATGGTGCCAAGGAAAAAGCTGTGAAAGCTGCCATGTTGTAGCACTTTTGTACTCCCCTTGGAATGCCTTGAACAGCTGCAGTGTGCCTGGAGCCCAGGGCTTCCTAGTTTTAAAAATCCTAGCCCTAGGCCTAAGCCTAACAGTAACCCTGGGAAGGTAAATCAGCCTGGTGTTAGGCTTCTTGCCAAGGAAAAAGCCGTGAAAGCAGCCATGTTGTGGCACTTTTGCACTCCCTTTTGGATGCCTTTCACAGCTGCAGTGTGCCTGGAACTCAGGGCTTCCTGATTTTAAAAATCCTAGCCCTAGGCCGAACCCCAACCCTAAGACGAGAAAGGCAAATCAGCCAGGAATTAGGCATGTCCCCAAGGAAAAAGCTGTGGAGGCAGGCATGTTGTGGTACTTTTGCGCTCTTCTTGGCTAGTCCTTCGCAGCTGCTGTGTTCTTGGAACTCAGGGCTTTCTGGTTAATAGAGCCCTTACCCTAGGCGTAACTCAAACCTTAACCCTAGGAAGGAAAATCAGCCTATGGTTCGGGATGGTCTCATGGAAATATCAGTGGTGGCAGCCAAGTTGCGTCACTTTTGCGCTCCCCTTGGGATGCCTTTCGCAGCTGCAGTGTGCCTGGAGCCCAGGGCTTCCTGGTTTTAAAAGTCCTAGGCCTAAGCCTAACAGTAACCCTAGGAAGGTAAATCAGCCGGGTATTAGGGTTCTTCCTAAGGGAAAAGCCGTGAAAGCAGCCATGTTGTGGCACTTCTGCACTCCCTTTGGGATGCCTTTGGCAGATGAAGTAAGCCTGGAACTCAGGGCTTCCTGGTTAAAGAAATCCAAGCCCTAGGCTGAAGCCTAACCCTAACCCTAGGCAGATAAATCAGCCTAGGTATAGGGATGGTGCCAAGGAAAAAGCTGTGAAAGCTGCCATGTTGTTGCACTTTTGTACTCCCCTTGGGATGCCTTGAACAGCTGCAGTGTGCCTGGAGCCCAGGGCTTCCTAGTTTTAAAAATCCTAGCCCTAGGCCTAAGCCTAACAGTAACCCTGGGAAGGTAAATCAGCCTGGTGTTAGGCTTCTTGCCAAGGAAAAAGCCGTGAAAGCAGCCATGTTGTGGCACTTTTGCACTCCCTTTTGGATGCCTTTCACAGCTGCAGTGTGCCTGGAACTCAGGGCTTCCTGATTTTAAAAATCCTAGCCCTAGGCCGAACCCCAACCCTAAGACGAGAAAGGCAAATCAGCCAGGAATTAGGCATGTCCCCAAGGAAAAAGCTGTGGAGGCAGGCATGTTGTGGTACTTTTGCGCTCTTCTTGGCTAGTCCTTCGCAGCTGCTGTGTTCTTGGAACTCAGGGCTTTCTGGTTAATAGAGCCCTTACCCTAGGCGTAACTCAAACCTTAAGCCTAGGAAGGAAAATCAGCCTATGGTTCGGGATGCTCTCATGGAAATATCAGTGGTGGCAGCCAAGTTGCGTCACTTTTGCGCTCCCCTTGGGATGCCTTTGGCAGCTGCAGTGTGCCTGGAGCCCAGGGCTTCCTGGTTTTAAAAGTCCTAGACCTAAGCCTAACAGTAACCCTAGGAAGGTAAATCAGCTGGGTATTAGGGTTCTTCCTAAGGGAAAAGCTGTGAAAGCAGCCATGTTGTGGCACTTCTGCACTCCCTTTGGGATGCCTTTGGCAGATGAAGTAAGCCTGGAACTCAGGGCTTCCTGGTTAAAGAAATCCAAGCCCTAGGCTGAACCCTAACCCTAACCCTAGGCAGATAAATCAGCCTAGGTATAGGGATGGTGCCAAGGAAAAAGCTGTGAAAGCTGCCATGTTGTTGCACTTTTGTACTCCCCTTGGGATGCCTTGAACAGCTGCAGTGTGCCTGGAGCTAAGGGCTTCCTAGTTTTAAAAATCCTAGCCCTAGGCCTAAGCCTAACAGTAACCCTGGGAAGGTAAATCAGCCTGGTGTTAGGCTTCTTGCCAAGGAAAAAGCCGTGAAAGCAGCCATGTTGTGGCACTTTTGCACTCCCTTTTGGATGCCTTTCACAGCTGCAGTGTGCCTGGAACTCAGGGCTTCCTGATTTTAAAAATCCTAGCCCTAGGCCGAACCCCAACCCTAAGACGAGAAAGGCAAATCAGCCAGGAATTAGGCATGTCCCCAAGGAAAAAGCTGTGGAGGCAGGCATGTTGTGGTACTTTTGCGCTCTTCTTGGCTAGTCCTTCGCAGCTGCTGTGTTCTTGGAACTCAGGGCTTTCTGGTTAATAGAGCCCTTACCCTAGGCGTAACTCAAACCTTAACCCTAGGAAGGAAAATCAGCCTATGGTTCGGGATGGTCTCATGGAAATATCAGTGGTGGCAGCCAAGTTGCGTCACTTTTGCGCTCCCCTTGGGATGCCTTTCGCAGCTGCAGTGTGCCTGGAGCCCAGGGCTTCCTGGTTTTAAAAGTCCTAGGCCTAAGCCTAACAGTAACCCTAGGAAGGTAAATCAGCCGGGTATTAGGGTTCTTCCTAAGGGAAAAGCCGTGAAAGCAGCCATGTTGTGGCACTTCTGCACTCCCTTTGGGATGCCTTTGGCAGATGAAGTAAGCCTGGAACTCAGGGCTTCCTGGTTAAAGAAATCCAAGCCCTAGGCTGAAGCCTAACCCTAACCCTAGGCAGATAAATCAGCCTAGGTATAGGGATGGTGCCAAGGAAAAAGCTGTGAAAGCTGCCATGTTGTAGCACTTTTGTACTCCCCTTGGGATGCCTTGAACAGCTGCAGTGTGCCTGGAGCTAAGGGCTTCCTAGTTTTAAAAATCCTAGCCCTAGGCCTAAGCCTAACAGTAACCCTGGGAAGGTAAATCAGCCTGGTGTTAGGCTTCTTGCCAAGGAAAAAGCCGTGAAAGCAGCCATGTTGTGGCACTTTTGCACTCCCTTTTGGATGCCTTTCACAGCTGCAGTGTGCCTGGAACTCAGGGCTTCCTGATTTTAAAAATCCTAGCCCTAGGCCGAACCCCAACCCTAAGACGAGAAAGGCAAATCAGCCAGGAATTAGGCATGTCCCCAAGGAAAAAGCTGTGGAGGCAGGCATGTTGTGGTACTTTTGCGCTCTTCTTGGCTAGTCCTTCGCAGCTGCTGTGTTCTTGGAACTCAGGGCTTTCTGGTTAATAGAGCCCTTACCCTAGGCGTAACTCAAACCTTAACCCTAGGAAGGAAAATCAGCCTATGGTTCGGGATGGTCTCATGGAAATATCAGTGGTGGCAGCCAAGTTGCGTCACTTTTGCGCTCCCCTTGGGATGCCTTTCGCAGCTGCAGTGTGCCTGGAGCCCAGGGCTTCCTGGTTTTAAAAGTCCTAGGCCTAAGCCTAACAGTAACCCTAGGAAGGTAAATCAGCCGGGTATTAGGGTTCTTCCTAAGGGAAAAGCCGTGAAAGCAGCCATGTTGTGGCACTTCTGCACTCCCTTTGGGATGCCTTTGGCAGATGAAGTAAGCCTGGAACTCAGGGCTTCCTGGTTAAAGAAATCCAAGCCCTAGGCTGAACCCTAACCCTAACCCTAGGCAGATAAATCAGCCTAGGTATAGGGATGGTGCCAAGGAAAAAGCTGTGAAAGCTGCCATGTTTTTGCACTTTTGTACTCCCCTTGGGATGCCTTGAACAGCTGCAGTGTGCCTGGAGCCCAGGGCTTCCTAGTTTTAAAAATCCTAGCCCTAGGCCTAAGCCTAACAGTAACCCTGGGAAGGTAAATCAGCCTGGTGTTAGGCTTCTTGCCAAGGAAAAAGCCGTGAAAGCAGCCATGTTGTGGCACTTTTGCACTCCCTTTTGGATGCCTTTCACAGCTCCAGTGTGCCTGGAACTCAGGGCTTCCTGATTTTAAAAATCCTAGCCCTAGGCCGAACCCCAACCCTAAGACGAGAAAGGCAAATCAGCCAGGAATTAGGCATGTCCCCAAGGAAAAAGCTGTGGAGGCAGGCATGTTGTGCTACTTTTGCGCTCTTCTTGGCTAGTCCTTCGCAGCTGCTGTGTTCTTGGAACTCAGGGCTTTCTGGTTAATAGAGCCCTTACCCTAGGCGTAACTCAAACCTTAACCCTAGGAAGGAAAATCAGCCTATGGTTCGGGATGCTCTCATGGAAATATCAGTGGTGGCAGCCAAGTTGCGTCACTTTTGCGCTCCCCTTGGGATGCCTTTCGCAGCTGCAGTGTGCCTGGAGCCCAGGGCTTCCTGGTTTTAAAAGTCCTAGGCCTAAGCCTAACAGTAACCCTAGGAAGGTAAATCAGCTGGGTATTAGGGTTCTTCCTAAGGGAAAAGCTGTGAAAGCAGCCATGTTGTGGCACTTCTGCACTCCCTTTGGGATGCCTTTGGCAGATGAAGTAAGCCTGGAACTCAGGGCTTCCTCGTTAAAAAACTCCAAGCCCTAGGCTGAACCCTAACCCTAACCCAAGGCAGATAAATCAGCCTAGGTATAGGGATGGTGCCAAGGAAAAAGCTGTGAAAGCTGCCATGTTGTTGCACTTTTGTACTCCCCTTGGGATGCCTTGAACAGCTGCAGTGTGCCTGGAGCTAAGGGCTTCCTAGTTTTAAAAATCCTAGCCCTAGGCCTAAGCCTAACAGTAACCCTGGGAAGGTAAATCAGCCTGGTGTTAGGCTTCTTGCCAAGGAAAAAGCCGTGAAAGCAGCCATGTTGTGGCACTTTTGCACTCCCTTTTGGATGCCTTTCACAGCTGCAGTGTGCCTGGAACTCAGGGCTTCCTGATTTTAAAAATCCTAGCCCTAGGCCGAACCCCAACCCTAAGACGAGAAAGGCAAATCAGCCAGGAATTAGGCATGTCCCCAAGGAAAAAGCTGTGGAGGCAGGCATGTTGTGGTACTTTTGCGCTCTTCTTGGCTAGTCCTTCGCAGCTGCTGTGTTCTTGGAACTCAGGGCTTTCTGGTTAATAGAGCCCTTACCCTAGGCGTAACTCAAACCTTAACCCTAGGAAGGAAAATCAGCCTATGGTTCGGGATGGTCTCATGGAAATATCAGTGGTGGCAGCCAAGTTGCGTCACTTTTGCGCTCCCCTTGGGATGCCTTTCGCAGCTGCAGTGTGCCTGGAGCCCAGGGCTTCCTGGTTTTAAAAGTCCTAGGCCTAAGCCTAACAGTAACCCTAGGAAGGTAAATCAGCCGGGTATTAGGGTTCTTCCTAAGGGAAAAGCCGTGAAAGCAGCCATGTTGTGGCACTTCTGCACTCCCTTTGGGATGCCTTTGGCAGATGAAGTAAGCCTGGAACTCAGGGCTTCCTGGTTAAAGAAATCCAAGCCCTAGGCTGAAGCCTAACCCTAACCCTAGGCAGATAAATCAGCCTAGGTATAGGGATGGTGCCAAGGAAAAAGCTGTGAAAGCTGCCATGTTGTAGCACTTTTGTACTCCCCTTGGAATGCCTTGAACAGCTGCAGTGTGCCTGGAGCCCAGGGCTTCCTAGTTTTAAAAATCCTAGCCCTAGGCCTAAGCCTAACAGTAACCCTGGGAAGGTAAATCAGCCTGGTGTTAGGCTTCTTGCCAAGGAAAAAGCCGTGAAAGCAGCCATGTTGTGGCACTTTTGCACTCCCTTTTGGATGCCTTTCACAGCTGCAGTGTGCCTGGAACTCAGGGCTTCCTGATTTTAAAAATCCTAGCCCTAGGCCGAACCCCAACCCTAAGACGAGAAAGGCAAATCAGCCAGGAATTAGGCATGTCCCCAAGGAAAAAGCTGTGGAGGCAGGCATGTTGTGGTACTTTTGCGCTCTTCTTGGCTAGTCCTTCGCAGCTGCTGTGTTCTTGGAACTCAGGGCTTTCTGGTTAATAGAGCCCTTACCCTAGGCGTAACTCAAACCTTAACCCTAGGAAGGAAAATCAGCCTATGGTTCGGGATGGTCTCATGGAAATATCAGTGGTGGCAGCCAAGTTGCGTCACTTTTGCGCTCCCCTTGGGATGCCTTTCGCAGCTGCAGTGTGCCTGGAGCCCAGGGCTTCCTGGTTTTAAAAGTCCTAGGCCTAAGCCTAACAGTAACCCTAGGAAGGTAAATCAGCCGGGTATTAGGGTTCTTCCTAAGGGAAAAGCCGTGAAAGCAGCCATGTTGTGGCACTTCTGCACTCCCTTTGGGATGCCTTTGGCAGATGAAGTAAGCCTGGAACTCAGGGCTTCCTGGTTAAAGAAATCCAAGCCCTAGGCTGAAGCCTAACCCTAACCCTAGGCAGATAAATCAGCCTAGGTATAGGGATGGTGCCAAGGAAAAAGCTGTGAAAGCTGCCATGTTGTAGCACTTTTGTACTCCCCTTGGGATGCCTTGAACAGCTGCAGTGTGCCTGGAGCCCAGGGCTTCCTAGTTTTAAAAATCCTAGCCCTAGGCCTAAGCCTAACAGTAACCCTGGGAAGGTAAATCAGCCTGGTGTTAGGCTTCTTGCCAAGGAAAAAGCCGTGAAAGCAGCCATGTTGTGGCACTTTTGCACTCCCTTTTGGATGCCTTTCACAGCTGCAGTGTGCCTGGAACTCAGGGCTTCCTGATTTTAAAAATCCTAGCCCTAGGCCGAACCCCAACCCTAAGACGAGAAAGGCAAATCAGCCAGGAATTAGGCATGTCCCCAAGGAAAAAGCTGTGGAGGCAGGCATGTTGTGGTACTTTTGCGCTCTTCTTGGCTAGTCCTTCGCAGCTGCTGTGTTCTTGGAACTCAGGGCTTTCTGGTTAATAGAGCCCTTACCCTAGGCGTAACTCAAACCTTAAGCCTAGGAAGGAAAATCAGCCTATGGTTCGGGATGCTCTCATGGAAATATCAGTGGTGGCAGCCAAGTTGCGTCACTTTTGCGCTCCCCTTGGGATGCCTTTCGCAGCTGCAGTGTGCCTGGAGCCCAGGGCTTCCTGGTTTTAAAAGTCCTAGGCCTAAGCCTAACAGTAACCCTAGGAAGGTAAATCAGCCGGGTATTAGGGTTCTTCCTAAGGGAAAAGCCGTGAAAGCAGCCATGTTGTGGCACTTCTGCACTCCCTTTGGGATGCCTTTGGCAGATGAAGTAAGCCTGGAACTCAGGGCTTCCTGGTTAAAGAAATCCAAGCCCTAGGCTGAAGCCTAACCCTAACCCTAGGCAGATAAATCAGCCTAGGTATAGGGATGGTGCCAAGGAAAAAGCTGTGAAAGCTGCCATGTTGTAGCACTTTTGTACTCCCCTTGGGATGCCTTGAACAGCTGCAGTGTGCCTGGAGCCCAGGGCTTCCTAGTTTTAAAAATCCTAGCCCTAGGCCTAAGCCTAACAGTAACCCTGGGAAGGTAAATCAGCCTGGTGTTAGGCTTCTTGCCAAGGAAAAAGCCGTGAAAGCAGCCATGTTGTGGCACTTTTGCACTCCCTTTTGGATGCCTTTCACAGCTGCAGTGTGCCTGGAACTCAGGGCTTCCTGATTTTAAAAATCCTAGCCCTAGGCCGAACCCCAACCCTAAGACGAGAAAGGCAAATCAGCCAGGAATTAGGCATGTCCCCAAGGAAAAAGCTGTGGAGGCAGGCATGTTGTGGTACTTTTGCGCTCTTCTTGGCTAGTCCTTCGCAGCTGCTGTGTTCTTGGAACTCAGGGCTTTCTGGTTAATAGAGCCCTTACCCTAGGCGTAACTCAAACCTTAAGCCTAGGAAGGAAAATCAGCCTATGGTTCGGGATGCTCTCATGGAAATATCAGTGGTGGCAGCCAAGTTGCGTCACTTTTGCGCTCCCCTTGGGATGCCTTTCGCAGCTGCAGTGTGCCTGGAGCCCAGGGCTTCCTGGTTTTAAAAGTCCTAGGCCTAAGCCTAACAGTAACCCTAGGAAGGTAAATCAGCTGGGTATTAGGGTTCTTCCTAAGGGAAAAGCTGTGAAAGCAGCCATGTTGTGGCACTTCTGCACTCCCTTTGGGATGCCTTTGGCAGATGAAGTAAGCCTGGAACTCAGGGCTTCCTCGTTAAAAAACTCCAAGCCCTAGGCTGAACCCTAACCCTAACCCAAGGCAGATAAATCAGCCTAGGTATAGGGATGGTGCCAAGGAAAAAGCTGTGAAAGCTGCCATGTTGTTGCACTTTTGTACTCCCCTTGGGATGCCTTGAACAGCTGCAGTGTGCCTGGAGCTAAAGGGCTTCCTAGTTTTAAAAATCCTAGCCCTAGGCCTAAGCCTAACAGTAACCCTGGGAAGGTAAATCAGCCTGGTGTTAGGCTTCTTGCCAAGGAAAAAGCCGTGAAAGCAGCCATGTTGTGGCACTTTTGCACTCCCTTTTGGATGCCTTTCACAGCTCCAGTGTGCCTGGAACTCAGGGCTTCCTGATTTTAAAAATCCTAGCCCTAGGCCGAACCCCAACCCTAAGACGAGAAAGGCAAATCAGCCAGGAATTAGGCATGTCCCCAAGGAAAAAGCTGTGGAGGCAGGCATGTTGTGGTACTTTTGCGCTCTTCTTGGCTAGTCCTTCGCAGCTGCTGTGTTCTTGGAACTCAGGGCTTTCTGGTTAATAGAGCCCTTACCCTAGGCGTAACTCAAACCTTAACCCTAGGAAGGAAAATCAGCCTATGGTTCGGGATGGTCTCATGGAAATATCAGTGGTGGCAGCCAAGTTGCGTCACTTTTGCGCTCCCCTTGGGATGCCTTTCGCAGCTGCAGTGTGCCTGGAGCCCAGGGCTTCCTGGTTTTAAAAGTCCTAGGCCTAAGCCTAACAGTAACCCTAGGAAGGTAAATCAGCCGGGTATTAGGGTTCTTCCTAAGGGAAAAGCCGTGAAAGCAGCCATGTTGTGGCACTTCTGCACTCCCTTTGGGATGCCTTTGGCAGATGAAGTAAGCCTGGAACTCAGGGCTTCCTGGTTAAAGAAATCCAAGCCCTAGGCTGAAGCCTAACCCTAACCCTAGGCAGATAAATCAGCCTAGGTATAGGGATGGTGCCAAGGAAAAAGCTGTGAAAGCTGCCATGTTGTAGCACTTTTGTACTCCCCTTGGAATGCCTTGAACAGCTGCAGTGTGCCTGGAGCCCAGGGCTTCCTAGTTTTAAAAATCCTAGCCCTAGGCCTAAGCCTAACAGTAACCCTGGGAAGGTAAATCAGCCTGGTGTTAGGCTTCTTGCCAAGGAAAAAGCCGTGAAAGCAGCCATGTTGTGGCACTTTTGCACTCCCTTTTGGATGCCTTTCACAGCTGCAGTGTGCCTGGAACTCAGGGCTTCCTGATTTTAAAAATCCTAGCCCTAGGCCGAACCCCAACCCTAAGACGAGAAAGGCAAATCAGCCAGGAATTAGGCATGTCCCCAAGGAAAAAGCTGTGGAGGCAGGCATGTTGTGGTACTTTTGCGCTCTTCTTGGCTAGTCCTTCGCAGCTGCTGTGTTCTTGGAACTCAGGGCTTTCTGGTTAATAGAGCCCTTACCCTAGGCGTAACTCAAACCTTAACCCTAGGAAGGAAAATCAGCCTATGGTTCGGGATGGTCTCATGGAAATATCAGTGGTGGCAGCCAAGTTGCGTCACTTTTGCGCTCCCCTTGGGATGCCTTTCGCAGCTGCAGTGTGCCTGGAGCCCAGGGCTTCCTGGTTTTAAAAGTCCTAGGCCTAAGCCTAACAGTAACCCTAGGAAGGTAAATCAGCCGGGTATTAGGGTTCTTCCTAAGGGAAAAGCCGTGAAAGCAGCCATGTTGTGGCACTTCTGCACTCCCTTTGGGATGCCTTTGGCAGATGAAGTAAGCCTGGAACTCAGGGCTTCCTGGTTAAAGAAATCCAAGCCCTAGGCTGAAGCCTAACCCTAACCCTAGGCAGATAAATCAGCCTAGGTATAGGGATGGTGCCAAGGAAAAAGCTGTGAAAGCTGCCATGTTGTTGCACTTTTGTACTCCCCTTGGGATGCCTTGAACAGCTGCAGTGTGCCTGGAGCCCAGGGCTTCCTAGTTTTAAAAATCCTAGCCCTAGGCCTAAGCCTAACAGTAACCCTGGGAAGGTAAATCAGCCTGGTGTTAGGCTTCTTGCCAAGGAAAAAGCCGTGAAAGCAGCCATGTTGTGGCACTTTTGCACTCCCTTTTGGATGCCTTTCACAGCTGCAGTGTGCCTGGAACTCAGGGCTTCCTGATTTTAAAAATCCTAGCCCTAGGCCGAACCCCAACCCTAAGACGAGAAAGGCAAATCAGCCAGGAATTAGGCATGTCCCCAAGGAAAAAGCTGTGGAGGCAGGCATGTTGTGGTACTTTTGCGCTCTTCTTGGCTAGTCCTTCGCAGCTGCTGTGTTCTTGGAACTCAGGGCTTTCTGGTTAATAGAGCCCTTACCCTAGGCGTAACTCAAACCTTAAGCCTAGGAAGGAAAATCAGCCTATGGTTCGGGATGCTCTCATGGAAATATCAGTGGTGGCAGCCAAGTTGCGTCACTTTTGCGCTCCCCTTGGGATGCCTTTGGCAGCTGCAGTGTGCCTGGAGCCCAGGGCTTCCTGGTTTTAAAAGTCCTAGACCTAAGCCTAACAGTAACCCTAGGAAGGTAAATCAGCTGGGTATTAGGGTTCTTCCTAAGGGAAAAGCTGTGAAAGCAGCCATGTTGTGGCACTTCTGCACTCCCTTTGGGATGCCTTTGGCAGATGAAGTAAGCCTGGAACTCAGGGCTTCCTGGTTAAAGAAATCCAAGCCCTAGGCTGAACCCTAACCCTAACCCTAGGCAGATAAATCAGCCTAGGTATAGGGATGGTGCCAAGGAAAAAGCTGTGAAAGCTGCCATGTTGTTGCACTTTTGTACTCCCCTTGGGATGCCTTGAACAGCTGCAGTGTGCCTGGAGCTAAGGGCTTCCTAGTTTTAAAAATCCTAGCCCTAGGCCTAAGCCTAACAGTAACCCTGGGAAGGTAAATCAGCCTGGTGTTAGGCTTCTTGCCAAGGAAAAAGCCGTGAAAGCAGCCATGTTGTGGCACTTTTGCACTCCCTTTTGGATGCCTTTCACAGCTGCAGTGTGCCTGGAACTCAGGGCTTCCTGATTTTAAAAATCCTAGCCCTAGGCCGAACCCCAACCCTAAGACGAGAAAGGCAAATCAGCCAGGAATTAGGCATGTCCCCAAGGAAAAAGCTGTGGAGGCAGGCATGTTGTGGTACTTTTGCGCTCTTCTTGGCTAGTCCTTCGCAGCTGCTGTGTTCTTGGAACTCAGGGCTTTCTGGTTAATAGAGCCCTTACCCTAGGCGTAACTCAAACCTTAAGCCTAGGAAGGAAAATCAGCCTATGGTTCGGGATGGTCTCATGGAAATATCAGTGGTGGCAGCCAAGTTGCGTCACTTTTGCGCTCCCCTTGGGATGCCTTTCGCAGCTGCAGTGTGCCTGGAGCCCAGGGCTTCCTGGTTTTAAAAGTCCTAGGCCTAAGCCTAACAGTAACCCTAGGAAGGTAAATCAGCCGGGTATTAGGGTTCTTCCTAAGGGAAAAGCCGTGAAAGCAGCCATGTTGTGGCACTTCTGCACTCCCTTTGGGATGCCTTTGGCAGATGAAGTAAGCCTGGAACTCAGGGCTTCCTGGTTAAAGAAATCCAAGCCCTAGGCTGAAGCCTAACCCTAACCCTAGGCAGATAAATCAGCCTAGGTATAGGGATGGTGCCAAGGAAAAAGCTGTGAAAGCTGCCATGTTGTAGCACTTTTGTACTCCCCTTGGGATGCCTTGAACAGCTGCAGTGTGCCTGGAGCTAAGGGCTTCCTAGTTTTAAAAATCCTAGCCCTAGGCCTAAGCCTAACAGTAACCCTGGGAAGGTAAATCAGCCTGGTGTTAGGCTTCTTGCCAAGGAAAAAGCCGTGAAAGCAGCCATGTTGTGGCACTTTTGCACTCCCTTTTGGATGCCTTTCACAGCTGCAGTGTGCCTGGAACTCAGGGCTTCCTGATTTTAAAAATCCTAGCCCTAGGCCGAACCCCAACCCTAAGACGAGAAAGGCAAATCAGCCAGGAATTAGGCATGTCCCCAAGGAAAAAGCTGTGGAGGCAGGCATGTTGTGGTACTTTTGCGCTCTTCTTGGCTAGTCCTTCGCAGCTGCTGTGTTCTTGGAACTCAGGGCTTTCTGGTTAATAGAGCCCTTACCCTAGGCGTAACTCAAACCTTAACCCTAGGAAGGAAAATCAGCCTATGGTTCGGGATGGTCTCATGGAAATATCAGTGGTGGCAGCCAAGTTGCGTCACTTTTGCGCTCCCCTTGGGATGCCTTTCGCAGCTGCAGTGTGCCTGGAGCCCAGGGCTTCCTGGTTTTAAAAGTCCTAGGCCTAAGCCTAACAGTAACCCTAGGAAGGTAAATCAGCCGGGTATTAGGGTTCTTCCTAAGGGAAAAGCCGTGAAAGCAGCCATGTTGTGGCACTTCTGCACTCCCTTTGGGATGCCTTTGGCAGATGAAGTAAGCCTGGAACTCAGGGCTTCCTGGTTAAAGAAATCCAAGCCCTAGGCTGAAGCCTAACCCTAACCCTAGGCAGATAAATCAGCCTAGGTATAGGGATGGTGCCAAGGAAAAAGCTGTGAAAGCTGCCATGTTTTTGCACTTTTGTACTCCCCTTGGGATGCCTTGAACAGCTGCAGTGTGCCTGGAGCCCAGGGCTTCCTAGTTTTAAAAATCCTAGCCCTAGGCCTAAGCCTAACAGTAACCCTGGGAAGGTAAATCAGCCTGGTGTTAGGCTTCTTGCCAAGGAAAAAGCCGTGAAAGCAGCCATGTTGTGGCACTTTTGCACTCCCTTTTGGATGCCTTTCACAGCTGCAGTGTGCCTGGAACTCAGGGCTTCCTGATTTTAAAAATCCTAGCCCTAGGCCGAACCCCAACCCTAAGACGAGAAAGGCAAATCAGCCAGGAATTAGGCATGTCCCCAAGGAAAAAGCTGTGGAGGCAGGCATGTTGTGCTACTTTTGCGCTCTTCTTGGCTAGTCCTTCGCAGCTGCTGTGTTCTTGGAACTCAGGGCTTTCTGGTTAATAGAGCCCTTACCCTAGGCGTAACTCAAACCTTAACCCTAGGAAGGAAAATCAGCCTATGGTTCGGGATGCTCTCATGGAAATATCAGTGGTGGCAGCCAAGTTGCGTCACTTTTGCGCTCCCCTTGGGATGCCTTTCGCAGCTGCAGTGTGCCTGGAGCCCAGGGCTTCCTGGTTTTAAAAGTCCTAGGCCTAAGCCTAACAGTAACCCTAGGAAGGTAAATCAGCTGGGTATTAGGGTTCTTCCTAAGGGAAAAGCTGTGAAAGCAGCCATGTTGTGGCACTTCTGCACTCCCTTTGGGATGCCTTTGGCAGATGAAGTAAGCCTGGAACTCAGGGCTTCCTCGTTAAAAAACTCCAAGCCCTAGGCTGAACCCTAACCCTAACCCAAGGCAGATAAATCAGCCTAGGTATAGGGATGGTGCCAAGGAAAAAGCTGTGAAAGCTGCCATGTTGTTGCACTTTTGTACTCCCCTTGGGATGCCTTGAACAGCTGCAGTGTGCCTGGAGCTAAGGGCTTCCTAGTTTTAAAAATCCTAGCCCTAGGCCTAAGCCTAACAGTAACCCTGGGAAGGTAAATCAGCCTGGTGTTAGGCTTCTTGCCAAGGAAAAAGCCGTGAAAGCAGCCATGTTGTGGCACTTTTGCACTCCCTTTTGGATGCCTTTCACAGCTGCAGTGTGCCTGGAACTCAGGGCTTCCTGATTTTAAAAATCCTAGCCCTAGGCCGAACCCCAACCCTAAGACGAGAAAGGCAAATCAGCCAGGAATTAGGCATGTCCCCAAGGAAAAAGCTGTGGAGGCAGGCATGTTGTGGTACTTTTGCGCTCTTCTTGGCTAGTCCTTCGCAGCTGCTGTGTTCTTGGAACTCAGGGCTTTCTGGTTAATAGAGCCCTTACCCTAGGCGTAACTCAAACCTTAAGCCTAGGAAGGAAAATCAGCCTATGGTTCGGGATGCTCTCATGGAAATATCAGTGGTGGCAGCCAAGTTGCGTCACTTTTGCGCTCCCCTTGGGATGCCTTTCGCAGCTGCAGTGTGCCTGGAGCCCAGGGCTTCCTGGTTTTAAAAGTCCTAGGCCTAAGCCTAACAGTAACCCTAGGAAGGTAAATCAGCCGGGTATTAGGGTTCTTCCTAAGGGAAAAGCCGTGAAAGCAGCCATGTTGTGGCACTTCTGCACTCCCTTTGGGATGCCTTTGGCAGATGAAGTAAGCCTGGAACTCAGGGCTTCCTGGTTAAAGAAATCCAAGCCCTAGGCTGAAGCCTAACCCTAACCCTAGGCAGATAAATCAGCCTAGGTATAGGGATGGTGCCAAGGAAAAAGCTGTGAAAGCTGCCATGTTGTAGCACTTTTGTACTCCCCTTGGAATGCCTTGAACAGCTGCAGTGTGCCTGGAGCCCAGGGCTTCCTAGTTTTAAAAATCCTAGCCCTAGGCCTAAGCCTAACAGTAACCCTGGGAAGGTAAATCAGCCTGGTGTTAGGCTTCTTGCCAAGGAAAAAGCCGTGAAAGCAGCCATGTTGTGGCACTTTTGCACTCCCTTTTGGATGCCTTTCACAGCTGCAGTGTGCCTGGAACTCAGGGCTTCCTGATTTTAAAAATCCTAGCCCTAGGCCGAACCCCAACCCTAAGACGAGAAAGGCAAATCAGCCAGGAATTAGGCATGTCCCCAAGGAAAAAGCTGTGGAGGCAGGCATGTTGTGGTACTTTTGCGCTCTTCTTGGCTAGTCCTTCGCAGCTGCTGTGTTCTTGGAACTCAGGGCTTTCTGGTTAATAGAGCCCTTACCCTAGGCGTAACTCAAACCTTAACCCTAGGAAGGAAAATCAGCCTATGGTTCGGGATGGTCTCATGGAAATATCAGTGGTGGCAGCCAAGTTGCGTCACTTTTGCGCTCCCCTTGGGATGCCTTTCGCAGCTGCAGTGTGCCTGGAGCCCAGGGCTTCCTGGTTTTAAAAGTCCTAGGCCTAAGCCTAACAGTAACCCTAGGAAGGTAAATCAGCCGGGTATTAGGGTTCTTCCTAAGGGAAAAGCCGTGAAAGCAGCCATGTTGTGGCACTTCTGCACTCCCTTTGGGATGCCTTTGGCAGATGAAGTAAGCCTGGAACTCAGGGCTTCCTGGTTAAAGAAATCCAAGCCCTAGGCTGAAGCCTAACCCTAACCCTAGGCAGATAAATCAGCCTAGGTATAGGGATGGTGCCAAGGAAAAAGCTGTGAAAGCTGCCATGTTGTAGCACTTTTGTACTCCCCTTGGGATGCCTTGAACAGCTGCAGTGTGCCTGGAGCCCAGGGCTTCCTAGTTTTAAAAATCCTAGCCCTAGGCCTAAGCCTAACAGTAACCCTGGGAAGGTAAATCAGCCTGGTGTTAGGCTTCTTGCCAAGGAAAAAGCCGTGAAAGCAGCCATGTTGTGGCACTTTTGCACTCCCTTTTGGATGCCTTTCACAGCTGCAGTGTGCCTGGAACTCAGGGCTTCCTGATTTTAAAAATCCTAGCCCTAGGCCGAACCCCAACCCTAAGACGAGAAAGGCAAATCAGCCAGGAATTAGGCATGTCCCCAAGGAAAAAGCTGTGGAGGCAGGCATGTTGTGGTACTTTTGCGCTCTTCTTGGCTAGTCCTTCGCAGCTGCTGTGTTCTTGGAACTCAGGGCTTTCTGGTTAATAGAGCCCTTACCCTAGGCGTAACTCAAACCTTAAGCCTAGGAAGGAAAATCAGCCTATGGTTCGGGATGCTCTCATGGAAATATCAGTGGTGGCAGCCAAGTTGCGTCACTTTTGCGCTCCCCTTGGGATGCCTTTCGCAGCTGCAGTGTGCCTGGAGCCCAGGGCTTCCTGGTTTTAAAAGTCCTAGGCCTAAGCCTAACAGTAACCCTAGGAAGGTAAATCAGCTGGGTATTAGGGTTCTTCCTAAGGGAAAAGCTGTGAAAGCAGCCATGTTGTGGCACTTCTGCACTCCCTTTGGGATGCCTTTGGCAGATGAAGTAAGCCTGGAACTCAGGGCTTCCTGGTTAAAGAAATCCAAGCCCTAGGCTGAACCCTAACCCTAACCCTAGGCAGATAAATCAGCCTAGGTATAGGGATGGTGCCAAGGAAAAAGCTGTGAAAGCTGCCATGTTGTAGCACTTTTGTACTCCCCTTGGGATGCCTTGAACAGCTGCAGTGTGCCTGGAGCTAAGGGCTTCCTAGTTTTAAAAATCCTAGCCCTAGGCCTAAGCCTAACAGTAACCCTGGGAAGGTAAATCAGCCTGGTGTTAGGCTTCTTGCCAAGGAAAAAGCCGTGAAAGCAGCCATGTTGTGGCACTTTTGCACTCCCTTTTGGATGCCTTTCACAGCTGCAGTGTGCCTGGAACTCAGGGCTTCCTGATTTTAAAAATCCTAGCCCTAGGCCGAACCCCAACCCTAAGACGAGAAAGGCAAATCAGCCAGGAATTAGGCATGTCCCCAAGGAAAAAGCTGTGGAGGCAGGCATGTTGTGGTACTTTTGCGCTCTTCTTGGCTAGTCCTTCGCAGCTGCTGTGTTCTTGGAACTCAGGGCTTTCTGGTTAATAGAGCCCTTACCCTAGGCGTAACTCAAACCTTAACCCTAGGAAGGAAAATCAGCCTATGGTTCGGGATGGTCTCATGGAAATATCAGTGGTGGCAGCCAAGTTGCGTCACTTTTGCGCTCCCCTTGGGATGCCTTTCGCAGCTGCAGTGTGCCTGGAGCCCAGGGCTTCCTGGTTTTAAAAGTCCTAGGCCTAAGCCTAACAGTAACCCTAGGAAGGTAAATCAGCCGGGTATTAGGGTTCTTCCTAAGGGAAAAGCCATGAAAGCAGCCATGTTGTGGCACTTCTGCACTCCCTTTGGGATGCCTTTGGCAGATGAAGTAAGCCTGGAACTCAGGGCTTCCTGGTTAAAGAAATCCAAGCCCTAGGCTGAAGCCTAACCCTAACCCTAGGCAGATAAATCAGCCTAGGTATAGGGATGGTGCCAAGGAAAAAGCTGTGAAAGCTGCCATGTTGTAGCACTTTTGTAATCCCCTTGGGATGCCTTGAACAGCTGCAGTGTGCCTGGAGCCCAGGGCTTCCTAGTTTTAAAAATCCTAGCCCTAGGCCTAAGCCTAACAGTAACCCTGGGAAGGTAAATCAGCCTGGTGTTAGGCTTCTTGCCAAGGAAAAAGCCGTGAAAGCAGCCATGTTGTGGCACTTTTGCACTCCCTTTTGGATGCCTTTCACAGCTGCAGTGTGCCTGGAACTCAGGGCTTCCTGATTTTAAAAATCCTAGCCCTAGGCCGAACCCCAACCCTAAGACGAGAAAGGCAAATCAGCCAGGAATTAGGCATGTCCCCAAGGAAAAAGCTGTGGAGGCAGGCATGTTGTGGTACTTTTGCGCTCTTCTTGGCTAGTCCTTCGCAGCTGCTGTGTTCTTGGAACTCAGGGCTTTCTGGTTAATAGAGCCCTTACCCTAGGCGTAACTCAAACCTTAAGCCTAGGAAGGAAAATCAGCCTATGGTTCGGGATGCTCTCATGGAAATATCAGTGGTGGCAGCCAAGTTGCGTCACTTTTGCGCTCCCCTTGGGATGCCTTTCGCAGCTGCAGTGTGCCTGGAGCCCAGGGCTTCCTGGTTTTAAAAGTCCTAGGCCTAAGCCTAACAGTAACCCTAGGAAGGTAAATCAGCTGGGTATTAGGGTTCTTCCTAAGGGAAAAGCTGTGAAAGCAGCCATGTTGTGGCACTTCTGCACTCCCTTTGGGATGCCTTTGGCAGATGAAGTAAGCCTGGAACTCAGGGCTTCCTGGTTAAAAAACTCCAAGCCCTAGGCTGAACCCTAACCCTAACCCAAGGCAGATAAATCAGCCTAGGTATAGGGATGGTGCCAAGGAAAAAGCTGTGAAAGCTGCCATGTTGTTGCACTTTTGTACTCCCCTTGGGATGCCTTGAACAGCTGCAGTGTGCCTGGAGCTAAGGGCTTCCTAGTTTTAAAAATCCTAGCCCTAGGCCTAAGCCTAACAGTAACCCTGGGAAGGTAAATCAGCCTGGTGTTAGGCTTCTTGCCAAGGAAAAAGCCGTGAAAGCAGCCATGTTGTGGCACTTTTGCACTCCCTTTTGGATGCCTTTCACAGCTGCAGTGTGCCTGGAACTCAGGGCTTCCTGATTTTAAAAATCCTAGCCCTAGGCCGAACCCCAACCCTAAGACGAGAAAGGCAAATCAGCCAGGAATTAGGCATGTCCCCAAGGAAAAAGCTGTGGAGGCAGGCATGTTGTGGTACTTTTGCGCTCTTCTTGGCTAGTCCTTCGCAGCTGCTGTGTTCTTGGAACTCAGGGCTTTCTGGTTAATAGAGCCCTTAACCTAGGCGTAACTCAAACCTTAACCCTAGGAAGGAAAATCAGCCTATGGTTCGGGATGGTCTCATGGAAATATCAGTGGTGGCAGCCAAGTTGCGTCACTTTTGCGCTCCCCTTGGGATGCCTTTCGCAGCTGCAGTGTGCCTGGAGCCCAGGGCTTCCTGGTTTTAAAAGTCCTAGGCCTAAGCCTAACAGTAAGCCTAGGAAGGTAAATCAGCCGGGTATTAGGGTTCTTCCTAAGGGAAAAGCCGTGAAAGCAGCCATGTTGTGGCACTTCTGCACTCCCTTTGGGATGCCTTTGGCAGATGAAGTAAGCCTGGAACTCAGGGCTTCCTGGTTAAAGAAATCCAAGCCCTAGGCTGAAGCCTAACCCTAACCTTAGGCAGATAAATCAGCCTAGGTATAGGGATGGTGCCAAGGAAAAAGCTGTGAAAGCTGCCATGTTGTAGCACTTTTGTACTCCCCTTGGGATGCCTTGAACAGCTGCAGTGTGCCTGGAGCCCAGGGCTTCCTAGTTTTAAAAATCCTAGCCCTAGGCCTAAGCCTAACAGTAACCCTGGGAAGGTAAATCAGCCTGGTGTTAGGCTTCTTGCCAAGGAAAAAGCCGTGAAAGCAGCCATGTTGTGGCACTTTTGCACTCCCTTTTGGATGCCTTTCACAGCTGCAGTGTGCCTGGAACTCAGGGCTTCCTGATTTTAAAAATCCTAGCCCTAGGCCGAACCCCAACCCTAAGACGAGAAAGGCAAATCAGCCAGGAATTAGGCATGTCCCCAAGGAAAAAGCTGTGGAGGCAGGCATGTTGTGGTACTTTTGCGCTCTTCTTGGCTAGTCCTTCGCAGCTGCTGTGTTCTTGGAACTCAGGGCTTTCTGGTTAATAGAGCCCTTACCCTAGGCGTAACTCAAACCTTAAGCCTAGGAAGGAAAATCAGCCTATGGTTCGGGATGCTCTCATGGAAATATCAGTGGTGGCAGCCAAGTTGCGTCACTTTTGCGCTCCCCTTGGGATGCCTTTCGCAGCTGCAGTGTGCCTGGAGCCCAGGGCTTCCTGGTTTTAAAAGTCCTAGGCCTAAGCCTAACAGTAACCCTAGGAAGGTAAATCAGCTGGGTATTAGGGTTCTTCCTAAGGGAAAAGCTGTGAAAGCAGCCATGTTGTGGCACTTCTGCACTCCCTTTGGGATGCCTTTGGCAGATGAAGTAAGCCTGGAACTCAGGGCTTCCTCGTTAAAAAACTCCAAGCCCTAGGCTGAACCCTAACCCTAACCCTAGGCAGATAAATCAGCCTAGGTATAGGGATGGTGCCAAGGAAAAAGCTGTGAAAGCTGCCATGTTGTTGCACTTTTGTACTCCCCTTGGGATGCCTTGAACAGCTGCAGTGTGCCTGGAGCTAAGGGCTTCCTAGTTTTAAAAATCCTAGCCCTAGGCCTAAGCCTAACAGTAACCCTGGGAAGGTAAATCAGCCTGGTGTTAGGCTTCTTGCCAAGGAAAAAGCCGTGAAAGCAGCCATGTTGTGGCACTTTTGCACTCCCTTTTGGATGCCTTTCACAGCTGCAGTGTGCCTGGAACTCAGGGCTTCCTGATTTTAAAAATCCTAGCCCTAGGCCGAACCCCAACCCTAAGACGAGAAAGGCAAATCAGCCAGGAATTAGGCATGTCCCCAAGGAAAAAGCTGTGGAGGCAGGCATGTTGTGGTACTTTTGCGCTCTTCTTGGCTAGTCCTTCGCAGCTGCTGTGTTCTTGGAACTCAGGGCTTTCTGGTTAATAGAGCGCTTAACCTAGGCGTAACTCAAACCTTAACCCTAGGAAGGAAAATCAGCCTATGGTTCGGGATGGTCTCATGGAAATATCAGTGGTGGCAGCCAAGTTGCGTCACTTTTGCGCTCCCCTTGGGATGCCTTTCGCAGCTGCAGTGTGCCTGGAGCCCAGGGCTTCCTGGTTTTAAAAGTCCTAGGCCTAAGCCTAACAGTAAGCCTAGGAAGGTAAATCAGCCGGGTATTAGGGTTCTTCCTAAGGGAAAAGCCGTGAAAGCAGCCATGTTGTGGCACTTCTGCACTCCCTTTGGGATGCCTTTGGCAGATGAAGTAAGCCTGGAACTCAGGGCTTCCTGATTTTAAAAATCCTAGCCCTAGGCCGAACCCCAACCCTAAGACGAGAAAGGCAAATCAGCCAGGAATTAGGCATGTCCCCAAGGAAAAAGCTGTGGAGGCAGGCATGTTGTGGTACTTTTGCGCTCTTCTTGGCTAGTCCTTCGCAGCTGCTGTGTTCTTGGAACTCAGGGCTTTCTGGTTAATAGACCCTTACCCTAGGCGTAACTCAAACCTTAAGCCTAGGAAGGAAAATCAGCCTATGGTTCGGGATGGTCTCATGGAAATATCAGTGGTGGCAGCCAAGTTGCGTCACTTTTGCGCTCCCCTTGGGATGCCTTTCGCAGCTGCAGTGTGCCTGGAGCCCAGGGCTTCCTGGTTTTAAAAGTCCTAGGCCTAAGCCTAACAGTAACCCTAGGAAGGTAAATCAGCCGGGTATTAGGGTTCTTCCTAAGGGAAAAGCCGTGAAAGCAGCCATGTTGTGGCACTTCTGCACTCCCTTTGGGATGCCTTTGGCAGATGAAGTAAGCCTGGAACTCAGGGCTTCCTGGTTAAAGAAATCCAAGCCCTAGGCTGAAGCCTAACCCTAACCCTAGGCAGATAAATCAGCCTAGGTATAGGGATGGTGCCAAGGAAAAAGCTGTGAAAGCTGCCATGTTGTAGCACTTTTGTACTCCCCTTGGGATGCCTTGAACAGCTGCAGTGTGCCTGGAGCCCAGGGCTTCCTAGTTTTAAAAATCCTAGCCCTAGGCCTAAGCCTAACAGTAACCCTGGGAAGGTAAATCAGCCTGGTGTTAGGCTTCTTGCCAAGGAAAAAGCCGTGAAAGCAGCCATGTTGTGGCACTTTTGCACTCCCTTTTGGATGCCTTTCACAGCTGCAGTGTGCCTGGAACTCAGGGCTTCCTGATTTTAAAAATCCTAGCCCTAGGCCGAACCCCAACCCTAAGACGAGAAAGGCAAATCAGCCAGGAATTAGGCATGTCCCCAAGGAAAAAGCTGTGGAGGCAGGCATGTTGTGCTACTTTTGCGCTCTTCTTGGCTAGTCCTTCGCAGCTGCTGTGTTCTTGGAACTCAGGGCTTTCTGGTTAATAGAGCCCTTACCCTAGGCGTAACTCAAACCTTAACCCTAGGAAGGAAAATCAACCTATGGTTCGGGATGGTCTCATGGAAATATCAGTGGTGGCAGCCAAGTTGCGTCACTTTTGCGCTCCCCTTGGGATGCCTTTCGCAGCTGCAGTGTGCCTGGAGCCCAGGGCTTCCTGGTTTTAAAAGTCCTAGACTTAAGCCTAACAGTAACCCTAGGAAGGTAAATCAGCCGGGTATTAGGGTTCTTCCTAAGGGAAAAGCCGTGAAAGCAGCCATGTTGTGGCACTTCTGCACTCCCTTTGGGATGCCTTTGGCAGATGAAGTAAGCCTGGAACTCAGGGCTTCCTGGTCAAAGAAATCCAAGCCCTAGGCTGAAGCCTAACCCTAACCCTAGGCAGATAAATCAGCCTAGGTATAGGGATGGTGCCAAGGAAAAAGCTGTGAAAGCTGCCATGTTGTTGCACTTTTGTACTCCCCTTGGGATGCCTTGAACAGCTGCAGTGTGCCTGGAGCCCAGGGCTTCCTAGTTTTAAAAATCCTAGCCCTAGGCCTAAGCCTAACAGTAACCCTGGGAAGGTAAATCAGCCTGGTGTTAGGCTTCTTGCCAAGGAAAAAGCCGTGAAAGCAGCCATGTTGTGGCACTTTTGCACTCCCTTTTGGATGCCTTTCACAGCTGCAGTGTGCCTGGAACTCAGGGCTTCCTGATTTTAAAAATCCTAGCCCTAGGCCGAACCCCAACCCTAAGACGAGAAAGGCAAATCAGCCAGGAATTAGGCATGTCCCCAAGGAAAAAGCTGTGGAGGCAGGCATGTTGTGGTACTTTTGCGCTCTTCTTGGCTAGTCCTTCGCAGCTGCTGTGTTCTTGGAACTCAGGGCTTTCTGGTTAATAGAGCCCTTACCCTAGGCGTAACTCAAACCTTAACCCTAGGAAGGAAAATCAGCCTATGGTTCAGGATGGTCTCATGGAAATATCAGTGGTGGCAGCCAAGTTGCGTCACTTTTGCGCTCCCCTTGGGATGCCTTTCGCAGCTGCAGTGTGCCTGGAGCCCAGGGCTTCCTGGTTTTAAAAGTCCTAGGCCTAAGCCTAACAGTAAGCCTAGGAAGGTAAATCAGCCGGGTATTAGGGTTCTTCCTAAGGGAAAAGCCGTGAAAGCAGCCATGTTGTGGCACTTCTGCACTCCCTTTGGGATGCCTTTGGCAGATGAAGTAAGCCTGGAACTCAGGGCTTCCTGGTTAAAGAAATCCAAGCCCTAGGCTGAAGCCTAACCCTAACCCTAGGCAGATAAATCAGCCTAGGTATAGGGATGGTGCCAAGGAAAAAGCTGTGAAAGCTGCCATGTTGTAGCACTTTTGTACTCCCCTTGGGATGCCTTGAACAGCTGCAGTGTGCCTGGAGCCCAGGGCTTCCTAGTTTTAAAAATCCTAGCCCTAGGCCTAAGCCTAACAGTAACCCTGGGAAGGTAAATCAGCCTGGTGTTAGGCTTCTTGCCAAGGAAAAAGCCGTGAAAGCAGCCATGTTGTGGCACTTTTGCACTCCCTTTTGGATGCCTTTCACAGCTGCAGTGTGCCTGGAACTCAGGGCTTCCTGATTTTAAAAATCCTAGCCCTAGGCCGAACCCCAACCCTAAGACGAGAAAGGCAAATCAGCCAGGAATTAGGCATGTCCCCAAGGAAAAAGCTGTGGAGGCAGGCATGTTGTGGTACTTTTGCGCTCTTCTTGGCTAGTCCTTCGCAGCTGCTGTGTTCTTGGAACTCAGGGCTTTCTGGTTAATAGAGCCCTTACCCTAGGCGTAACTCAAACCTTAACCCTAGGAAGGAAAATCAGCCTATGGTTCGGGATGGTCTCATGGAAATATCAGTGGTGGCAGCCAAGTTGCGTCACTTTTGCGCTCCCCTTGGGATGCCTTTCGCAGCTGCAGTGTGCCTGGAGCCCAGGGCTTCCTGGTTTTAAAAGTCCTAGGCCTAAGCCTAACAGTAACCCTAGGAAGGTAAATCAGCTGGGTATTAGGGTTCTTCCTAAGGGAAAAGCTGTGAAAGCAGCCATGTTGTGGCACTTCTGCACTCCCTTTGGGATGCCTTTGGCAGATGAAGTAAGCCTGGAACTCAGGGCTTCCTGGTTAAAAAACTCCAAGCCCTAGGCTGAAGCCTAACCCTAACCCTAGGCAGATAAATCAGCCTAGGTATAGGGATGGTGCCAAGGAAAAAGCTGTGAAAGCTGCCATGTTGTTGCACTTTTGTACTCCCCTTGGGATGCCTTGAACAGCTGCAGTGTGCCTGGAGCTAAGGGCTTCCTAGTTTTAAAAATCCTAGCCCTAGGCCTAAGCCTAACAGTAACCCTGGGAAGGTAAATCAGCCTGGTGTTAGGCTTCTTGCCAAGGAAAAAGCCGTGAAAGCAGCCATGTTGTGGCACTTTTGCACTCCCTTTTGGATGCCTTTCACAGCTGCAGTGTGCCTGGAACTCAGGGCTTCCTGATTTTAAAAATCCTAGCCCTAGGCCGAACCCCAACCCTAAGACGAGAAAGGCAAATCAGCCAGGAATTAGGCATGTCCCCAAGGAAAAAGCTGTGGAGGCAGGCATGTTGTGGTACTTTTGCGCTCTTCTTGGCTAGTCCTTCGCAGCTGCTGTGTTCTTGGAACTCAGGGCTTTCTGGTTAATAGAGCGCTTAACCTAGGCGTAACTCAAACCTTAACCCTAGGAAGGAAAATCAGCCTATGGTTCGGGATGGTCTCATGGAAATATCAGTGGTGGCAGCCAAGTTGCGTCACTTTTGCGCTCCCCTTGGGATGCCTTTCGCAGCTGCAGTGTGCCTGGAGCCCAGGGCTTCCTGGTTTTAAAAGTCCTAGGCCTAAGCCTAACAGTAACCCTAGGAAGGTAAATCAGCTGGGTATTAGGGTTCTTCCTAAGGGAAAAGCTGTGAAAGCAGCCATGTTGTGGCACTTCTGCACTCCCTTTGGGATGCCTTTGGCAGATGAAGTAAGCCTGGAACTCAGGGCTTCCTGGTTAAAAAACTCCAAGCCCTAGGCTGAAGCCTAACCCTAACCCTAGGCAGATAAATCAGCCTAGGTATAGGGATGGTGCCAAGGAAAAAGCTGTGAAAGCTGCCATGTTGTTGCACTTTTGTACTCCCCTTGGGATGCCTTGAACAGCTGCAGTGTGCCTGGAGCTAAGGGCTTCCTAGTTTTAAAAATCCTAGCCCTAGGCCTAAGCCTAACAGTAACCCTGGGAAGGTAAATCAGCCTGGTGTTAGGCTTCTTGCCAAGGAAAAAGCCGTGAAAGCAGCCATGTTGTGGCACTTTTGCACTCCCTTTTGGATGCCTTTCACAGCTGCAGTGTGCCTGGAACTCAGGGCTTCCTGATTTTAAAAATCCTAGCCCTAGGCCGAACCCCAACCCTAAGACGAGAAAGGCAAATCAGCCAGGAATTAGGCATGTCCCCAAGGAAAAAGCTGTGGAGGCAGGCATGTTGTGGTACTTTTGCGCTCTTCTTGGCTAGTCCTTCGCAGCTGCTGTGTTCTTGGAACTCAGGGCTTTCTGGTTAATAGAGCGCTTAACCTAGGCGTAACTCAAACCTTAACCCTAGGAAGGAAAATCAGCCTATGGTTCGGGATGGTCTCATGGAAATATCAGTGGTGGCAGCCAAGTTGCGTCACTTTTGCGCTCCCCTTGGGATGCCTTTCGCAGCTGCAGTGTGCCTGGAGCCCAGGGCTTCCTGGTTTTAAAAGTCCTAGGCCTAAGCCTAACAGTAAGCCTAGGAAGGTAAATCAGCCGGGTATTAGGGTTCTTCCTAAGGGAAAAGCCGTGAAAGCAGCCATGTTGTGGCACTTCTGCACTCCCTTTGGGATGCCTTTGGCAGATGAAGTAAGCCTGGAACTCAGGGCTTCCTGATTTTAAAAATCCTAGCCCTAGGCCGAACCCCAACCCTAAGACGAGAAAGGCAAATCAGCCAGGAATTAGGCATGTCCCCAAGGAAAAAGCTGTGGAGGCAGGCATGTTGTGGTACTTTTGCGCTCTTCTTGGCTAGTCCTTCGCAGCTGCTGTGTTCTTGGAACTAAGGGCTTTCTGGTTAATAGAGCCCTTACCCTAGGCGTAACTCAAACCTTAACCCTAGGAAGGAAAATCAACCTATGGTTCGGGATGGTCTCATGGAAATATCAGTGGTGGCAGCCAAGTTGCGTCACTTTTGCGCTCCCCTTGGGATGCCTTTCGCAGCTGCAGTGTGCCTGGAGCCCAGGGCTTCCTGGTTTTAAAAGTCCTAGGCCTAAGCCTAACAGTAACCCTAGGAAGGTAAATCAGCCGGGTATTAGGGTTCTTCCTAAGGGAAAAGCCGTGAAAGCAGCCATGTTGTGGCACTTCTGCACTCCCTTTGGGATGCCTTTGGCAGATGAAGTAAGCCTGGAACTCAGGGCTTCCTGGTTAAAGAAATCCAAGCCCTAGGCTGAAGCCTAACCCTAACCCTAGGCAGATAAATCAGCCTAGGTATAGGGATGGTGCCAAGGAAAAAGCTGTGAAAGCTGCCATGTTGTAGCACTTTTGTACTCCCCTTGGGATGCCTTGAACAGCTGCAGTGTGCCTGGAGCCCAGGGCTTCCTAGTTTTAAAAATCCTAGCCCTAGGCCTAAGCCTAACAGTAACCCTGGGAAGGTAAATCAGCCTGGTGTTAGGCTTCTTGCCAAGGAAAAAGCCGTGAAAGCAGCCATGTTGTGGCACTTTTGCACTCCCTTTTGGATGCCTTTCACAGCTGCAGTGTGCCTGGAACTCAGGGCTTCCTGATTTTAAAAATCCTAGCCCTAGGCCGAACCCCAACCCTAAGACGAGAAAGGCAAATCAGCCAGGAATTAGGCATGTCCCCAAGGAAAAAGCTGTGGAGGCAGGCATGTTGTGCTACTTTTGCGCTCTTCTTGGCTAGTCCTTCGCAGCTGCTGTGTTCTTGGAACTCAGGGCTTTCTGGTTAATAGAGCCCTTACCCTAGGCGTAACTCAAACCTTAACCCTAGGAAGGAAAATCAACCTATGGTTCGGGATGGTCTCATGGAAATATCAGTGGTGGCAGCCAAGTTGCGTCACTTTTGCGCTCCCCTTGGGATGCCTTTCGCAGCTGCAGTGTGCCTGGAGCCCAGGGCTTCCTGGTTTTAAAAGTCCTAGACTTAAGCCTAACAGTAACCCTAGGAAGGTAAATCAGCCGGGTATTAGGGTTCTTCCTAAGGGAAAAGCCGTGAAAGCAGCCATGTTGTGGCACTTCTGCACTCCCTTTGGGATGCCTTTGGCAGATGAAGTAAGCCTGGAACTCAGGGCTTCCTGGTCAAAGAAATCCAAGCCCTAGGCTGAAGCCTAACCCTAACCCTAGGCAGATAAATCAGCCTAGGTATAGGGATGGTGCCAAGGAAAAAGCTGTGAAAGCTGCCATGTTGTTGCACTTTTGTACTCCCCTTGGGATGCCTTGAACAGCTGCAGTGTGCCTGGAGCCCAGGGCTTCCTAGTTTTAAAAATCCTAGCCCTAGGCCTAAGCCTAACAGTAACCCTGGGAAGGTAAATCAGCCTGGTGTTAGGCTTCTTGCCAAGGAAAAAGCCGTGAAAGCAGCCATGTTGTGGCACTTTTGCACTCCCTTTTGGATGCCTTTCACAGCTGCAGTGTGCCTGGAACTCAGGGCTTCCTGATTTTAAAAATCCTAGCCCTAGGCCGAACCCCAACCCTAAGACGAGAAAGGCAAATCAGCCAGGAATTAGGCATGTCCCCAAGGAAAAAGCTGTGGAGGCAGGCATGTTGTGGTACTTTTGCGCTCTTCTTGGCTAGTCCTTCGCAGCTGCTGTGTTCTTGGAACTCAGGGCTTTCTGGTTAATAGAGCCCTTACCCTAGGCGTAACTCAAACCTTAACCCTAGGAAGGAAAATCAGCCTATGGTTCGGGATGGTCTCATGGAAATATCAGTGGTGGCAGCCAAGTTGCGTCACTTTTGCGCTCCCCTTGGGATGCCTTTCGCAGCTGCAGTGTGCCTGGAGCCCAGGGCTTCCTGGTTTTAAAAGTCCTAGGCCTAAGCCTAACAGTAAGCCTAGGAAGGTAAATCAGCCGGGTATTAGGGTTCTTCCTAAGGGAAAAGCCGTGAAAGCAGCCATGTTGTGGCACTTCTGCACTCCCTTTGGGATGCCTTTGGCAGATGAAGTAAGCCTGGAACTCAGGGCTTCCTGGTTCAAGAAATCCAAGCCCTAGGCTGAACCCTAACCCTAACCCTAGGCAGATAAATCAGCCTAGGTATAGGGATGGTGCCAAGGAAAAAGCTGTGAAAGCTGCCATGTTGTAGCACTTTTGTACTCCCCTTGGGATGCCTTGAACAGCTGCAGTGTGCCTGGAGCTAAGGGCTTCCTAGTTTTAAAAATCCTAGCCCTAGGCCTAAGCCTAACAGTAACCCTGGGAAGGTAAATCAGCCTGGTGTTAGGCTTCTTGCCAAGGAAAAAGCCGTGAAAGCAGCCATGTTGTGGCACTTTTGCACTCCCTTTTGGATGCCTTTCACAGCTGCAGTGTGCCTGGAACTCAGGGCTTCCTGATTTTAAAAATCCTAGCCCTAGGCCGAACCCCAACCCTAAGACGAGAAAGGCAAATCAGCCAGGAATTAGGCATGTCCCCAAGGAAAAAGCTGTGGAGGCAGGCATGTTGTGGTACTTTTGCGCTCTTCTTGGCTAGTCCTTCGCAGCTGCTGTGTTCTTGGAACTCAGGGCTTTCTGGTTAATAGAGCCCTTACCCTAGGCGTAACTCAAACCTTAACCCTAGGAAGGAAAATCAGCCTATGGTTCGGGATGGTCTCATGGAAATATCAGTGGTGGCAGCCAAGTTGCGTCACTTTTGCGCTCCCCTTGGGATGCCTTTCGCAGCTGCAGTGTGCCTGGAGCCCAGGGCTTCCTGGTTTTAAAAGTCCTAGGCCTAAGCCTAACAGTAACCCTAGGAAGGTAAATCAGCCGGGTATTAGGGTTCTTCCTAAGGGAAAAGCCGTGAAAGCAGCCATGTTGTGGCACTTCTGCACTCCCTTTGGGATGCCTTTGGCAGATGAAGTAAGCCTGGAACTCAGGGCTTCCTGGTTAAAGAAATCCAAGCCCTAGGCTGAAGCCTAACCCTAACCCTAGGCAGATAAATCAGCCTAGGTATAGGGATGGTGCCAAGGAAAAAGCTGTGAAAGCTGCCATGTTGTAGCACTTTTGTACTCCCCTTGGGATGCCTTGAACAGCTGCAGTGTGCCTGGAGCCCAGGGCTTCCTAGTTTTAAAAATCCTAGCCCTAGGCCTAAGCCTAACAGTAACCCTGGGAAGGTAAATCAGCCTGGTGTTAGGCTTCTTGCCAAGGAAAAAGCCGTGAAAGCAGCCATGTTGTGGCACTTTTGCACTCCCTTTTGGATGCCTTTCACAGCTGCAGTGTGCCTGGAACTCAGGGCTTCCTGATTTTAAAAATCCTAGCCCTAGGCCGAACCCCAACCCTAAGACGAGAAAGGCAAATCAGCCAGGAATTAGGCATGTCCCCAAGGAAAAAGCTGTGGAGGCAGGCATGTTGTGGTACTTTTGCGCTCTTCTTGGCTAGTCCTTCGCAGCTGCTGTGTTCTTGGAACTCAGGGCTTTCTGGTTAATAGAGCCCTTACCCTAGGCGTAACTCAAACCTTAACCCTAGGAAGGAAAATCAGCCTATGGTTCGGGATGGTCTCATGGAAATATCAGTGGTGGCAGCCAAGTTGCGTCACTTTTGCGCTCCCCTTGGGATGCCTTTCGCAGCTGCAGTGTGCCTGGAGCCCAGGGCTTCCTGGTTTTAAAAGTCCTAGGCCTAAGCCTAACAGTAACCCTAGGAAGGTAAATCAGCTGGGTATTAGGGTTCTTCCTAAGGGAAAAGCTGTGAAAGCAGCCATGTTGTGGCACTTCTGCACTCCCTTTGGGATGCCTTTGGCAGATGAAGTAAGCCTGGAACTCAGGGCTTCCTGGTTAAAAAACTCCAAGCCCTAGGCTGAAGCCTAACCCTAACCCTAGGCAGATAAATCAGCCTAGGTATAGGGATGGTGCCAAGGAAAAAGCTGTGAAAGCTGCCATGTTGTTGCACTTTTGTACTCCCCTTGGGATGCCTTGAACAGCTGCAGTGTGCCTGGAGCTAAGGGCTTCCTAGTTTTAAAAATCCTAGCCCTAGGCCTAAGCCTAACAGTAACCCTGGGAAGGGAAATCAGCCTGGTGTTAGGCTTCTTGCCAAGGAAAAAGCCGTGAAAGCAGCCATGTTGTGGCACTTTTGCACTCCCTTTTGGATGCCTTTCACAGCTGCAGTGTGCCTGGAACTCAGGGCTTCCTGATTTTAAAAATCCTAGCCCTAGGCCGAACCCCAACCCTAAGACGAGAAAGGCAAATCAGCCAGGAATTAGGCATGTCCCCAAGGAAAAAGCTGTGGAGGCAGGCATGTTGTGGTACTTTTGCGCTCTTCTTGGCTAGTCCTTCGCAGCTGCTGTGTTCTTGGAACTCAGGGCTTTCTGGTTAATAGAGCCCTTACCCTAGGCGTAACTCAAACCTTAACCCTAGGAAGGAAAATCAGCCTATGGTTCAGGATGGTCTCATGGAAATATCAGTGGTGGCAGCCAAGTTGCGTCACTTTTGCGCTCCCCTTGGGATGCCTTTCGCAGCTGCAGTGTGCCTGGAGCCCAGGGCTTCCTGGTTTTAAAAGTCCTAGGCCTAAGCCTAACAGTAAGCCTAGGAAGGTAAATCAGCCGGGTATTAGGGTTCTTCCTAAGGGAAAAGCCGTGAAAGCAGCCATGTTGTGGCACTTCTGCACTCCCTTTGGGATGCCTTTGGCAGATGAAGTAAGCCTGGAACTCAGGGCTTCCTGGTTCAAGAAATCCAAGCCCTAGGCTGAACCCTAACCCTAACCCTAGGCAGATAAATCAGCCTAGGTATAGGGATGGTGCCAAGGAAAAAGCTGTGAAAGCTGCCATGTTGTAGCACTTTTGTACTCCCCTTGGGATGCCTTGAACAGCTGCAGTGTGCCTGGAGCCAAGGGCTTCCTAGTTTTAAAAATCCTAGCCCTAGGCCTAAGCCTAACAGTAACCCTGGGAAGGTAAATCAGCCTGGTGTTAGGCTTCTTGCCAAGGAAAAAGCCGTGAAAGCAGCCATGTTGTGGCACTTTTGCACTCCCTTTTGGATGCCTTTCACAGCTGCAGTGTGCCTGGAACTCAGGGCTTCCTGATTTTAAAAATCCTAGCCCTAGGCCGAACCCCAACCCTAAGACGAGAAAGGCAAATCAGCCAGGAATTAGGCATGTCCCCAAGGAAAAAGCTGTGGAGGCAGGCATGTTGTGGTACTTTTGCGCTCTTCTTGGCTAGTCCTTCGCAGCTGCTGTGTTCTTGGAACTCAGGGCTTTCTGGTTAATAGAGCCCTTACCCTAGGCGTAACTCAAACCTTAACCCTAGGAAGGAAAATCAGCCTATGGTTCGGGATGGTCTCATGGAAATATCAGTGGTGGCAGCCAAGTTGCGTCACTTTTGCGCTCCCCTTGGGATGCCTTTCGCAGCTGCAGTGTGCCTGGAGCCCAGGGCTTCCTGGTTTTAAAAGTCCTAGGCCTAAGCCTAACAGTAACCCTAGGAAGGTAAATCAGCCGGGTATTAGGGTTCTTCCTAAGGGAAAAGCCGTGAAAGCAGCCATGTTGTGGCACTTCTGCACTCCCTTTGGGATGCCTTTGGCAGATGAAGTAAGCCTGGAACTCAGGGCTTCCTGGTTAAAGAAATCCAAGCCCTAGGCTGAAGCCTAACCCTAACCCTAGGCAGATAAATCAGCCTAGGTATAGGGATGGTGCCAAGGAAAAAGCTGTGAAAGCTGCCATGTTGTAGCACTTTTGTACTCCCCTTGGGATGCCTTGAACAGCTGCAGTGTGCCTGGAGCCCAGGGCTTCCTAGTTTTAAAAATCCTAGCCCTAGGCCTAAGCCTAACAGTAACCCTGGGAAGGTAAATCAGCCTGGTGTTAGGCTTCTTGCCAAGGAAAAAGCCGTGAAAGCAGCCATGTTGTGGCACTTTTGCACTCCCTTTTGGATGCCTTTCACAGCTGCAGTGTGCCTGGAACTCAGGGCTTCCTGATTTTAAAAATCCTAGCCCTAGGCCGAACCCCAACCCTAAGACGAGAAAGGCAAATCAGCCAGGAATTAGGCATGTCCCCAAGGAAAAAGCTGTGGAGGCAGGCATGTTGTGGTACTTTTGCGCTCTTCTTGGCTAGTCCTTCGCAGCTGCTGTGTTCTTGGAACTCAGGGCTTTCTGGTTAATAGAGCCCTTACCCTAGGCGTAACTCAAACCTTAACCCTAGGAAGGAAAATCAGCCTATGGTTCGGGATGGTCTCATGGAAATATCAGTGGTGGCAGCCAAGTTGCGTCACTTTTGCGCTCCCCTTGGGATGCCTTTCGCAGCTGCAGTGTGCCTGGAGCCCAGGGCTTCCTGGTTTTAAAAGTCCTAGGCCTAAGCCTAACAGTAACCCTAGGAAGGTAAATCAGCTGGGTATTAGGGTTCTTCCTAAGGGAAAAGCTGTGAAAGCAGCCATGTTGTGGCACTTCTGCACTCCCTTTGGGATGCCTTTGGCAGATGAAGTAAGCCTGGAACTCAGGGCTTCCTGGTTAAAAAACTCCAAGCCCTAGGCTGAACCCTAACCCTAACCCTAGGCAGATAAATCAGCCTAGGTATAGGGATGGTGCCAAGGAAAAAGCTGTGAAAGCTGCCATGTTGTTGCACTTTTGTACTCCCCTTGGGATGCCTTGAACAGCTGCAGTGTGCCTGGAGCTAAGGGCTTCCTAGTTTTAAAAATCCTAGCCCTAGGCCTAAGCCTAACAGTAACCCTGGGAAGGTAAATCAGCCTGGTGTTAGGCTTCTTGCCAAGGAAAAAGCCGTGAAAGCAGCCATGTTGTGGCACTTTTGCACTCCCTTTTGGATGCCTTTCACAGCTCCAGTGTGCCTGGAACTCAGGGCTTCCTGATTTTAAAAATCCTAGCCCTAGGCCGAACCCCAACCCTAAGACGAGAAAGGCAAATCAGCCAGGAATTAGGCATGTCCCCAAGGAAAAAGCTGTGGAGGCAGGCATGTTGTGGTACTTTTGCGCTCTTCTTGGCTAGTCCTTCGCAGCTGCTGTGTTCTTGGAACTCAGGGCTTTCTGGTTAATAGAGCCCTTACCCTAGGCATAACTCAAACCTTAAGCCTAGGAAGGAAAATCAGCGTATGGTTCGGGATGGTCTCATGGAAATATCAGTGGTGGCAGCCAAGTTGCGTCACTTTTGCGCTCCCCTTGGGATGCCTTTCGCAGCTGCAGTGTGCCTGGAGCCCAGGGCTTCCTGGTTTTAAAAGTCCTAGGCCTAAGCCTAACAGTAAGCCTAGGAAGGTAAATCAGCCGGGTATTAGGGTTCTTCCTAAGGGAAAAGCCGTGAAAGCAGCCATGTTGTGGCACTTCTGCACTCCCTTTGGGATGCCTTTGGCAGATGAAGTAAGCCTGGAACTCAGGGCTTCCTGGTTAAAGAAATCCAAGCCCTAGGCTGAAGCCTAACCCTAACCCTAGGCAGATAAATCAGCCTAGGTATAGGGATGGTGCCAAGGAAAAAGCTGTGAAAGCTGCCATGTTGTAGCACTTTTGTACTCCCCTTGGGATGCCTTGAACAGCTGCAGTGTGCCTGGAGCCCAGGGCTTCCTAGTTTTAAAAATCCTAGCCCTAGGCCTAAGCCTAACAGTAACCCTGGGAAGGTAAATCAGCCTGGTGTTAGGCTTCTTGCCAAGGAAAAAGCCGTGAAAGCAGCCATGTTGTGGCACTTTTGCACTCCCTTTTGGATGCCTTTCACAGCTCCAGTGTGCCTGGAACTCAGGGCTTCCTGATTTTAAAAATCCTAGCCCTAGGCCGAACCCCAACCCTAAGACGAGAAAGGCAAATCAGCCAGGAATTAGGCATGTCCCCAAGGAAAAAGCTGTGGAGGCAGGCATGTTGTGGTACTTTTGCGCTCTTCTTGGCTAGTCCTTCGCAGCTGCTGCGTTCTTGGAACTCAGGGCTTTCTGGTTAATAGAGCCCTTACCCTAGGCGTAACTCAAACCTTAACCCTAGGAAGGAAAATCAACCTATGGTTCGGGATGGTCTCATGGAAATATCAGTGGTGGCAGCCAAGTTGCGTCACTTTTGCGCTCCCCTTGGGATGCCTTTCGCAGCTGCAGTGTGCCTGGAGCCCAGGGCTTCCTGGTTTTAAAAGTCCTAGGCCTAAGCCTAACAGTAAGCCTAGGAAGGTAAATCAGCCGGGTATTAGGGTTCTTCCTAAGGGAAAAGCCGTGAAAGCAGCCATGTTGTGGCACTTCTGCACTCCCTTTGGGATGCCTTTGGCAGATGAAGTAAGCCTGGAACTCAGGGCTTCCTGGTTAAAGAAATCCAAGCCCTAGGCTGAACCCTAACCCTAACCCTAGGCAGATAAATCAGCCTAGGTATAGGGATGGTGCCAAGGAAAAAGCTGTGAAAGCTGCCATGTTGTAGCACTTTTGTACTCCCCTTGGGATGCCTTGAACAGCTGCAGTGTGCCTGGAGCCAAGGGCTTCCTAGTTTTAAAAATCCTAGCCCTAGGCCTAAGCCTAACAGTAACCCTGGGAAGGTAAATCAGCCTGGTGTTAGGCTTCTTGCCAAGGAAAAAGCCGTGAAAGCAGCCATGTTGTGGCACTTTTGCACTCCCTTTTGGATGCCTTTCACAGCTCCACTGTGCCTGGAACTCAGGGCTTCCTGATTTTAAAAATCCTAGCCCTAGGCCGAACCCCAACCCTAAGACGAGAAAGGCAAATCAGCCAGGAATTAGGCATGTCCCCAAGGAAAAAGCTGTGGAGGCAGGCATGTTGTGGTACTTTTGCGCTCTTCTTGGCTAGTCCTTCGCAGCTGCTGTGTTCTTGGAACTCAGGGCTTTCTGGTTAATAGAGCCCTTACCCTAGGCGTAACTCAAACCTTAAGCCTAGGAAGGAAAATCAACCTATGGTTCGGGATGGTCTCATGGAAATATCAGTGGTGGCAGCCAAGTTGCGTCACATTTGCGCTCCCCTTGGGATGCCTTTCGCAGCTGCAGTGTGCCTGGAGCCCAGGGCTTCCTGGTTTTAAAAGTCCTAGACTTAAGCCTAACAGTAACCCTAGGAAGGTAAATCAGCCGGGTATTAGGGTTCTTCCTAAGGGAAAAGCCGTGAAAGCAGCCATGTTGTGGCACTTCTGCACTCCCTTTGGGATGCCTTTGGCAGATGAAGTAAGCCTGGAACTCAGAGCTTCCTGGTTAAAAAACTCCAAGCCCTAGGCTGAACCCTAACCCTAACCCTAGGCAGATAAATCAGCCTAGGTATAGGGATGGTGCCAAGGAAAAAGCTGTGAAAGCTGCCATGTTGTTGCACTTTTGTACTCCCCTTGGGATGCCTTGAACAGCTGCAGTGTGCCTGGAGCCCAGGGCTTCCTAGTTTTAAAAATCCTAGCCCTAGGCCTAAGCCTAACAGTAACCCTGGGAAGGTAAATCAGCCTGGTGTTAGGCTTCTTGCCAAGGAAAAAGCCGTGAAAGCAGCCATGTTGTGGCACTTTTGCACTCCCTTTTGGATGCCTTTCACAGCTGCAGTGTGCCTGGAACTCAGGGCTTCCTGATTTTAAAAATCCTAGCCCTAGGCCGAACCCCAACCCTAAGACGAGAAAGGCAAATCAGCCAGGAATTAGGCATGTCCCCAAGGAAAAAGCTGTGGAGGCAGGCATGTTGTGGTACTTTTGCGCTCTTCTTGGCTAGTCCTTCGCAGCTGCTGTGTTCTTGGAACTCAGGGCTTTCTGGTTAATAGAGCCCTTACCCTAGGCGTAACTCAAACCTTAACCCTAGGAAGGAAAATCAGCCTATGGTTCGGGATGGTCTCATGGAAATATCAGTGGTGGCAGCCAAGTTGCGTCACTTTTGCGCTCCCCTTGGGATGCCTTTCGCAGCTGCAGTGTGCCTGGAGCCCAGGGCTTCCTGGTTTTAAAAGTCCTAGGCCTAAGCCTAACAGTAACCCTAGGAAGGTAAATCAGCTGGGTATTAGGGTTCTTCCTAAGGGAAAAGCTGTGAAAGCAGCCATGTTGTGGCACTTCTGCACTCCCTTTGGGATGCCTTTGGCAGATGAAGTAAGCCTGGAACTCAGGGCCTCCTGGTTCAAGAAATCCAAGCCCTAGGCTGAACCCTAACCCTAACCCTAGGCAGATAAATCAGCCTAGGTATAGGGATGGTGCCAAGGAAAAAGCTGTGAAAGCTGCCATGTTGTAGCACTTTTGTACTCCCCTTGGGATGCCTTGAACAGCTGCAGTGTGCCTGGAGCCCAGGGCTTCCTAGTTTTAAAAATCCTAGCCCTAGGCCTAAGCCTAACAGTAACCCTGGGAAGGGAAATCAGCCTGGTGTTAGGCTTCTTGCCAAGGAAAAAGCCGTGAAAGCAGCCATGTTGTGGCACTTTTGCACTCCCTTTTGGATGCCTTTCACAGCTGCAGTGTGCCTGGAACTCAGGGCTTCCTGATTTTAAAAATCCTAGCCCTAGGCCGAACCCCAACCCTAAGACGAGAAAGGCAAATCAGCCAGGAATTAGGCATGTCCCCAAGGAAAAAGCTGTGGAGGCAGGCATGTTGTGGTACTTTTGCGCTCTTCTTGGCTAGTCCTTCGCAGCTGCTGTGTTCTTGGAACTCAGGGCTTTCTGGTTAATAGAGCCCTTACCCTAGGCATAACTCAAACCTTAAGCCTAGGAAGGAAAATCAGCGTATGGTTCGGGATGGTCTCATGGAAATATCAGTGGTGGCAGCCAAGTTGCGTCACTTTTGCGCTCCCCTTGGGATGCCTTTCGCAGCTGCAGTGTGCCTGGAGCCCAGGGCTTCCTGGTTTTAAAAGTCCTAGGCCTAAGCCTAACAGTAACCCTTGGAAGGTAAATCAGCCGGGTATTAGGGTTCTTCCTAAGGGAAAAGCCGTGAAAGCAGCCATGTTGTGGCACTTCTGCACTCCCTTTGGGATGCCTTTGGCAGATGAAGTAAGCCTGGAACTCAGGGCTTCCTGGTTAAAAAACTCCAAGCCCTAGGCTGAAGCCTAACCCTAACCCTAGGCAGATAAATCAGCCTAGGTATAGGGATGGTGCCAAGGAAAAAGCTGTGAAAGCTGCCATGTTGTTGCACTTTTGTACTCCCCTTGGGATGCCTTGAACAGCTGCAGTGTGCCTGGAGCCAAGGGCTTCCTAGTTTTAAAAATCCTAGCCCTAGGCCTAAGCCTAACAGTAACCCTGGGAAGGGAAATCAGCCTGGTGTTAGGCTTCTTGCCAAGGAAAAAGCCGTGAAAGCAGCCATGTTGTGGCACTTTTGCACTCCCTTTTGGATGCCTTTCACAGCTGCAGTGTGCCTGGAACTCAGGGCTTCCTGATTTTAAAAATCCTAGCCCTAGGCCGAACCCCAACCCTAAGACGAGAAAGGCAAATCAGCCAGGAATTAGGCATGTCCCCAAGGAAAAAGCTGTGGAGGCAGGCATGTTGTGCTACTTTTGCGCTCTTCTTGGCTAGTCCTTCGCAGCTGCTGTGTTCTTGGAACTCAGGGCTTTCTGGTTAATAGAGCCCTTACCCTAGGCGTAACTCAAACCTTAAGCCTAGGAAGGAAAATCAACCTATGGTTCGGGATGGTCTCATGGAAATATCAGTGGTGGCAGCCAAGTTGCGTCACTTTTGCGCTCCCCTTGGGATGCCTTTCGCAGCTGCAGTGTGCCTGGAGCCCAGGGCTTCCTGGTTTTAAAAGTCCTAGACTTAAGCCTAACAGTAACCCTAGGAAGGTAAATCAGCCGGGTATTAGGGTTCTTCCTAAGGGAAAAGCCGTGAAAGCAGCCATGTTGTGGCACTTCTGCACTCCCTTTGGGATGCCTTTGGCAGATGAAGTAAGCCTGGAACTCAGGGCTTCCTGGTCAAAGAAATCCAAGCCCTAGGCTGAAGCCTAACCCTAACCCTAGGCAGATAAATCAGCCTAGGTATAGGGATGGTGCCAAGGAAAAAGCTGTGAAAGCTGCCATGTTGTTGCACTTTTGTACTCCCCTTGGGATGCCTTGAACAGCTGCAGTGTGCCTGGAGCCCAGGGCTTCCTAGTTTTAAAAATCCTAGCCCTAGGCCTAAGCCTAACAGTAACCCTGGGAAGGTAAATCAGCCTGGTGTTAGGCTTCTTGCCAAGGAAAAAGCCGTGAAAGCAGCCATGTTGTGGCACTTTTGCACTCCCTTTTGGATGCCTTTCACAGCTGCAGTGTGCCTGGAACTCAGGGCTTCCTGATTTTAAAAATCCTAGCCCTAGGCCGAACCCCAACCCTAAGACGAGAAAGGCAAATCAGCCAGGAATTAGGCATGTCCCCAAGGAAAAAGCTGTGGAGGCAGGCATGTTGTGCTACTTTTGCGCTCTTCTTGGCTAGTCCTTCGCAGCTGCTGTGTTCTTGGAACTCAGGGCTTTCTGGTTAATAGAGCCCTTACCCTAGGCGTAACTCAAACCTTAACCCTAGGAAGGAAAATCAGCCTATGGTTCGGGATGGTCTCATGGAAATATCAGTGGTGGCAGCCAAGTTGCGTCACTTTTGCGCTCCCCTTGGGATGCCTTTCGCAGCTGCAGTGTGCCTGGAGCCCAGGGCTTCCTGGTTTTAAAAGTCCTAGGCCTAAGCCTAACAGTAAGCCTAGGAAGGTAAATCAGCCGGGTATTAGGGTTCTTCCTAAGGGAAAAGCCGTGAAAGCAGCCATGTTGTGGCACTTCTGCACTCCCTTTGGGATGCCTTTGGCAGATGAAGTAAGCCTGGAACTCAGGGCTTCCTGGTTCAAGAAATCCAAGCCCTAGGCTGAACCCTAACCCTAACCCTAGGCAGATAAATCAGCCTAGGTATAGGGATGGTGCCAAGGAAAAAGCTGTGAAAGCTGCCATGTTGTAGCACTTTTGTACTCCCCTTGGGATGCCTTGAACAGCTGCAGTGTGCCTGGAGCTAAGGGCTTCCTAGTTTTAAAAATCCTAGCCCTAGGCCTAAGCCTAACAGTAACCCTGGGAAGGTAAATCAGCCTGGTGTTAGGCTTCTTGCCAAGGAAAAAGCCGTGAAAGCAGCCATGTTGTGGCACTTTTGCACTCCCTTTTGGATGCCTTTCACAGCTGCAGTGTGCCTGGAACTCAGGGCTTCCTGATTTTAAAAATCCTAGCCCTAGGCCGAACCCCAACCCTAAGACGAGAAAGGCAAATCAGCCAGGAATTAGGCATGTCCCCAAGGAAAAAGCTGTGGAGGCAGGCATGTTGTGGTACTTTTGCGCTCTTCTTGGCTAGTCCTTCGCAGCTGCTGTGTTCTTGGAACTCAGGGCTTTCTGGTTAATAGAGCCCTTACCCTAGGCGTAACTCAAACCTTAACCCTAGGAAGGAAAATCAGCCTATGGTTCGGGATGGTCTCATGGAAATATCAGTGGTGGCAGCCAAGTTGCGTCACTTTTGCGCTCCCCTTGGGATGCCTTTCGCAGCTGCAGTGTGCCTGGAGCCCAGGGCTTCCTGGTTTTAAAAGTCCTAGGCCTAAGCCTAACAGTAACCCTAGGAAGGTAAATCAGCCGGGTATTAGGGTTCTTCCTAAGGGAAAAGCCGTGAAAGCAGCCATGTTGTGGCACTTCTGCACTCCCTTTGGGATGCCTTTGGCAGATGAAGTAAGCCTGGAACTCAGGGCTTCCTGGTTAAAGAAATCCAAGCCCTAGGCTGAAGCCTAACCCTAACCCTAGGCAGATAAATCAGCCTAGGTATAGGGATGGTGCCAAGGAAAAAGCTGTGAAAGCTGCCATGTTGTAGCACTTTTGTACTCCCCTTGGGATGCCTTGAACAGCTGCAGTGTGCCTGGAGCCCAGGGCTTCCTAGTTTTAAAAATCCTAGCCCTAGGCCTAAGCCTAACAGTAACCCTGGGAAGGTAAATCAGCCTGGTGTTAGGCTTCTTGCCAAGGAAAAAGCCGTGAAAGCAGCCATGTTGTGGCACTTTTGCACTCCCTTTTGGATGCCTTTCACAGCTGCAGTGTGCCTGGAACTCAGGGCTTCCTGATTTTAAAAATCCTAGCCCTAGGCCGAACCCCAACCCTAAGACGAGAAAGGCAAATCAGCCAGGAATTAGGCATGTCCCCAAGGAAAAAGCTGTGGAGGCAGGCATGTTGTGGTACTTTTGCGCTCTTCTTGGCTAGTCCTTCGCAGCTGCTGTGTTCTTGGAACTCAGGGCTTTCTGGTTAATAGAGCCCTTACCCTAGGCGTAACTCAAACCTTAACCCTAGGAAGGAAAATCAGCCTATGGTTCGGGATGGTCTCATGGAAATATCAGTGGTGGCAGCCAAGTTGCGTCACTTTTGCGCTCCCCTTGGGATGCCTTTCGCAGCTGCAGTGTGCCTGGAGCCCAGGGCTTCCTGGTTTTAAAAGTCCTAGGCCTAAGCCTAACAGTAACCCTAGGAAGGTAAATCAGCTGGGTATTAGGGTTCTTCCTAAGGGAAAAGCCGTGAAAGCAGCCATGTTGTGGCACTTCTGCACTCCCTTTGGGATGCCTTTGGCAGATGAAGTAAGCCTGGAACTCAGGGCTTCCTGGTTAAAAAACTCCAAGCCCTAGGCTGAAGCCTAACCCTAACCCTAGGCAGATAAATCAGCCTAGGTATAGGGATGGTGCCAAGGAAAAAGCTGTGAAAGCTGCCATGTTGTTGCACTTTTGTACTCCCCTTGGGATGCCTTGAACAGCTGCAGTGTGCCTGGAGCTAAGGGCTTCCTAGTTTTAAAAATCCTAGCCCTAGGCCTAAGCCTAACAGTAACCCTGGGAAGGGAAATCAGCCTGGTGTTAGGCTTCTTGCCAAGGAAAAAGCCGTGAAAGCAGCCATGTTGTGGCACTTTTGCACTCCCTTTTGGATGCCTTTCACAGCTGCAGTGTGCCTGGAACTCAGGGCTTCCTGATTTTAAAAATCCTAGCCCTAGGCCGAACCCCAACCCTAAGACGAGAAAGGCAAATCAGCCAGGAATTAGGCATGTCCCCAAGGAAAAAGCTGTGGAGGCAGGCATGTTGTGGTACTTTTGCGCTCTTCTTGGCTAGTCCTTCGCAGCTGCTGTGTTCTTGGAACTCAGGGCTTTCTGGTTAATAGAGCCCTTACCCTAGGCGTAACTCAAACCTTAACCCTAGGAAGGAAAATCAGCCTATGGTTCAGGATGGTCTCATGGAAATATCAGTGGTGGCAGCCAAGTTGCGTCACTTTTGCGCTCCCCTTGGGATGCCTTTCGCAGCTGCAGTGTGCCTGGAGCCCAGGGCTTCCTGGTTTTAAAAGTCCTAGGCCTAAGCCTAACAGTAAGCCTAGGAAGGTAAATCAGCCGGGTATTAGGGTTCTTCCTAAGGGAAAAGCCGTGAAAGCAGCCATGTTGTGGCACTTCTGCACTCCCTTTGGGATGCCTTTGGCAGATGAAGTAAGCCTGGAACTCAGGGCTTCCTGGTTCAAGAAATCCAAGCCCTAGGCTGAACCCTAACCCTAACCCTAGGCAGATAAATCAGCCTAGGTATAGGGATGGTGCCAAGGAAAAAGCTGTGAAAGCTGCCATGTTGTAGCACTTTTGTACTCCCCTTGGGATGCCTTGAACAGCTGCAGTGTGCCTGGAGCCAAGGGCTTCCTAGTTTTAAAAATCCTAGCCCTAGGCCTAAGCCTAACAGTAACCCTGGGAAGGTAAATCAGCCTGGTGTTAGGCTTCTTGCCAAGGAAAAAGCCGTGAAAGCAGCCATGTTGTGGCACTTTTGCACTCCCTTTTGGATGCCTTTCACAGCTGCAGTGTGCCTGGAACTCAGGGCTTCCTGATTTTAAAAATCCTAGCCCTAGGCCGAACCCCAACCCTAAGACGAGAAAGGCAAATCAGCCAGGAATTAGGCATGTCCCCAAGGAAAAAGCTGTGGAGGCAGGCATGTTGTGGTACTTTTGCGCTCTTCTTGGCTAGTCCTTCGCAGCTGCTGTGTTCTTGGAACTCAGGGCTTTCTGGTTAATAGAGCCCTTACCCTAGGCGTAACTCAAACCTTAACCCTAGGAAGGAAAATCAGCCTATGGTTCGGGATGGTCTCATGGAAATATCAGTGGTGGCAGCCAAGTTGCGTCACTTTTGCGCTCCCCTTGGGATGCCTTTCGCAGCTGCAGTGTGCCTGGAGCCCAGGGCTTCCTGGTTTTAAAAGTCCTAGGCCTAAGCCTAACAGTAACCCTAGGAAGGTAAATCAGCCGGGTATTAGGGTTCTTCCTAAGGGAAAAGCCGTGAAAGCAGCCATGTTGTGGCACTTCTGCACTCCCTTTGGGATGCCTTTGGCAGATGAAGTAAGCCTGGAACTCAGGGCTTCCTGGTTAAAGAAATCCAAGCCCTAGGCTGAACCCTAACCCTAACCCTAGGCAGATAAATCAGCCTAGGTATAGGGATGGTGCCAAGGAAAAAGCTGTGAAAGCTGCCATGTTGTAGCACTTTTGTACTCCCCTTGGGATGCCTTGAACAGCTGCAGTGTGCCTGGAGCCCAGGGCTTCCTAGTTTTAAAAATCCTAGCCCTAGGCCTAAGCCTAACAGTAACCCTGGGAAGGTAAATCAGCCTGGTGTTAGGCTTCTTGCCAAGGAAAAAGCCGTGAAAGCAGCCATGTTGTGGCACTTTTGCACTCCCTTTTGGATGCCTTTCACAGCTGCAGTGTGCCTGGAACTCAGGGCTTCCTGATTTTAAAAATCCTAGCCCTAGGCCGAACCCCAACCCTAAGACGAGAAAGGCAAATCAGCCAGGAATTAGGCATGTCCCCAAGGAAAAAGCTGTGGAGGCAGGCATGTTGTGGTACTTTTGCGCTCTTCTTGGCTAGTCCTTCGCAGCTGCTGTGTTCTTGGAACTCAGGGCTTTCTGGTTAATAGAGCCCTTACCCTAGGCGTAACTCAAACCTTAACCCTAGGAAGGAAAATCAGCCTATGGTTCGGGATGGTCTCATGGAAATATCAGTGGTGGCAGCCAAGTTGCGTCACTTTTGCGCTCCCCTTGGGATGCCTTTCGCAGCTGCAGTGTGCCTGGAGCCCAGGGCTTCCTGGTTTTAAAAGTCCTAGGCCTAAGCCTAACAGTAACCCTAGGAAGGTAAATCAGCTGGGTATTAGGGTTCTTCCTAAGGGAAAAGCTGTGAAAGCAGCCATGTTGTGGCACTTCTGCACTCCCTTTGGGATGCCTTTGGCAGATGAAGTAAGCCTGGAACTCAGGGCTTCCTGGTTAAAAAACTCCAAGCCCTAGGCTGAACCCTAACCCTAACCCTAGGCAGATAAATCAGCCTAGGTATAGGGATGGTGCCAAGGAAAAAGCTGTGAAAGCTGCCATGTTGTTGCACTTTTGTACTCCCCTTGGGATGCCTTGAACAGCTGCAGTGTGCCTGGAGCTAAGGGCTTCCTAGTTTTAAAAATCCTAGCCCTAGGCCTAAGCCTAACAGTAACCCTGGGAAGGTAAATCAGCCTGGTGTTAGGCTTCTTGCCAAGGAAAAAGCCGTGAAAGCAGCCATGTTGTGGCACTTTTGCACTCCCTTTTGGATGCCTTTCACAGCTGCAGTGTGCCTGGAACTCAGGGCTTCCTGATTTTAAAAATCCTAGCCCTAGGCCGAACCCCAACCCTAAGACGAGAAAGGCAAATCAGCCAGGAATTAGGCATGTCCCCAAGGAAAAAGCTGTGGAGGCAGGCATGTTGTGGTACTTTTGCGCTCTTCTTGGCTAGTCCTTCGCAGCTGCTGTGTTCTTGGAACTCAGGGCTTTCTGGTTAATAGAGCCCTTACCCTAGGCATAACTCAAACCTTAAGCCTAGGAAGGAAAATCAGCGTATGGTTCGGGATGGTCTCATGGAAATATCAGTGGTGGCAGCCAAGTTGCGTCACTTTTGCGCTCCCCTTGGGATGCCTTTCGCAGCTGCAGTGTGCCTGGAGCCCAGGGCTTCCTGGTTTTAAAAGTCCTAGGCCTAAGCCTAACAGTAAGCCTAGGAAGGTAAATCAGCCGGGTATTAGGGTTCTTCCTAAGGGAAAAGCCGTGAAAGCAGCCATGTTGTGGCACTTCTGCACTCCCTTTGGGATGCCTTTGGCAGATGAAGTAAGCCTGGAACTCAGGGCTTCCTGGTTAAAGAAATCCAAGCCCTAGGCTGAAGCCTAACCCTAACCCTAGGCAGATAAATCAGCCTAGGTATAGGGATGGTGCCAAGGAAAAAGCTGTGAAAGCTGCCATGTTGTTGCACTTTTGTACTCCCCTTGGGATGCCTTGAACAGCTGCAGTGTGCCTGGAGCCCAGGGCTTCCTAGTTTTAAAAATCCTAGCCCTAGGCCTAAGCCTAACAGTAACCCTGGGAAGGTAAATCAGCCTGGTGTTAGGCTTCTTGCCAAGGAAAAAGCCGTGAAAGCAGCCATGTTGTGGCACTTTTGCACTCCCTTTTGGATGCCTTTCACAGCTCCAGTGTGCCTGGAACTCAGGGCTTCCTGATTTTAAAAATCCTAGCCCTAGGCCGAACCCCAACCCTAAGACGAGAAAGGCAAATCAGCCAGGAATTAGGCATGTCCCCAAGGAAAAAGCTGTGGAGGCAGGCATGTTGTGGTACTTTTGCGCTCTTCTTGGCTAGTCCTTCGCAGCTGCTGCGTTCTTGGAACTCAGGGCTTTCTGGTTAATAGAGCCCTTACCCTAGGCGTAACTCAAACCTTAACCCTAGGAAGGAAAATCAACCTATGGTTCGGGATGGTCTCATGGAAATATCAGTGGTGGCAGCCAAGTTGCGTCACTTTTGCGCTCCCCTTGGGATGCCTTTCGCAGCTGCAGTGTGCCTGGAGCCCAGGGCTTCCTGGTTTTAAAAGTCCTAGGCCTAAGCCTAACAGTAACCCTAGGAAGGTAAATCAGCCGGGTATTAGGGTTCTTCCTAAGGGAAAAGCCGTGAAAGCAGCCATGTTGTGGCACTTCTGCACTCCCTTTGGGATGCCTTTGGCAGATGAAGTAAGCCTGGAACTCAGGGCTTCCTGGTTAAAGAAATCCAAGCCCTAGGCTGAACCCTAACCCTAACCCTAGGCAGATAAATCAGCCTAGGTATAGGGATGGTGCCAAGGAAAAAGCTGTGAAAGCTGCCATGTTGTAGCACTTTTGTACTCCCCTTGGGATGCCTTGAACAGCTGCAGTGTGCCTGGAGCCAAGGGCTTCCTAGTTTTAAAAATCCTAGCCCTAGGCCTAAGCCTAACAGTAACCCTGGGAAGGTAAATCAGCCTGGTGTTAGGCTTCTTGCCAAGGAAAAAGCCGTGAAAGCAGCCATGTTGTGGCACTTTTGCACTCCCTTTTGGATGCCTTTCACAGCTCCACTGTGCCTGGAACTCAGGGCTTCCTGATTTTAAAAATCCTAGCCCTAGGCCGAACCCCAACCCTAAGACGAGAAAGGCAAATCAGCCAGGAATTAGGCATGTCCCCAAGGAAAAAGCTGTGGAGGCAGGCATGTTGTGGTACTTTTGCGCTCTTCTTGGCTAGTCCTTCGCAGCTGCTGTGTTCTTGGAACTCAGGGCTTTCTGGTTAATAGAGCCCTTACCCTAGGCGTAACTCAAACCTTAACCCTAGGAAGGAAAATCAACCTATGGTTCGGGATGGTCTCATGGAAATATCAGTGGTGGCAGCCAAGTTGCGTCACATTTGCGCTCCCCTTGGGATGCCTTTCGCAGCTGCAGTGTGCCTGGAGCCCAGGGCTTCCTGGTTTTAAAAGTCCTAGACTTAAGCCTAACAGTAACCCTAGGAAGGTAAATCAGCCGGCTATTAGGGTTCTTCCTAAGGGAAAAGCCGTGAAAGCAGCCATGTTGTGGCACTTCTGCACTCCCTTTGGGATGCCTTTGGCAGATGAAGTAAGCCTGGAACTCAGGGCTTCCTGGTTAAAAAACTCCAAGCCCTAGGCTGAACCCTAACCCTAACCCTAGGCAGATAAATCAGCCTAGGTATAGGGATGGTGCCAAGGAAAAAGCTGTGAAAGCTGCCATGTTGTTGCACTTTTGTACTCCCCTTGGGATGCCTTGAACAGCTGCAGTGTGCCTGGAGCCCAGGGCTTCCTAGTTTTAAAAATCCTAGCCCTAGGCCTAAGCCTAACAGTAACCCTGGGAAGGTAAATCAGCCTGGTGTTAGGCTTCTTGCCAAGGAAAAAGCCGTGAAAGCAGCCATGTTGTGGCACTTTTGCACTCCCTTTTGGATGCCTTTCACAGCTGCAGTGTGCCTGGAACTCAGGGCTTCCTGATTTTAAAAATCCTAGCCCTAGGCCGAACCCCAACCCTAAGACGAGAAAGGCAAATCAGCCAGGAATTAGGCATGTCCCCAAGGAAAAAGCTGTGGAGGCAGGCATGTTGTGGTACTTTTGCGCTCTTCTTGGCTAGTCCTTCGCAGCTGCTGTGTTCTTGGAACTCAGGGCTTTCTGGTTAATAGAGCCCTTACCCTAGGCATAACTCAAACCTTAAGCCTAGGAAGGAAAATCAGCGTATGGTTCGGGATGGTCTCATGGAAATATCAGTGGTGGCAGCCAAGTTGCGTCACTTTTGCGCTCCCCTTGGGATGCCTTTCGCAGCTGCAGTGTGCCTGGAGCCCAGGGCTTCCTGGTTTTAAAAGTCCTAGGCCTAAGCCTAACAGTAACCCTAGGAAGGTAAATCAGCCGGGTATTAGGGTTCTTCCTAAGGGAAAAGCCGTGAAAGCAGCCATGTTGTGGCACTTCTGCACTCCCTTTGGGATGCCTTTGGCAGATGAAGTAAGCCTGGAACTCAGGGCTTCCTGGTTAAAAAACTCCAAGCCCTAGGCTGAACCCTAACCCTAACCCTAGGCAGATAAATCAGCCTAGGTATAGGGATGGTGCCAAGGAAAAAGCTGTGAAAGCTGCCATGTTGTTGCACTTTTGTACTCCCCTTGGGATGCCTTGAACAGCTGCAGTGTGCCTGGAGCCCAGGGCTTCCTAGTTTTAAAAATCCTAGCCCTAGGCCTAAGCCTAACAGTAACCCTGGGAAGGGAAATCAGCCTGGTGTTAGGCTTCTTGCCAAGGAAAAAGCCGTGAAAGCAGCCATGTTGTGGCACTTTTGCACTCCCTTTTGGATGCCTTTCACAGCTGCAGTGTGCCTGGAACTCAGGGCTTCCTGATTTTAAAAATCCTAGCCCTAGGCCGAACCCCAACCCTAAGACGAGAAAGGCAAATCAGCCAGGAATTAGGCATGTCCCCAAGGAAAAAGCTGTGGAGGCAGGCATGTTGTGGTACTTTTGCGCTCTTCTTGGCTAGTCCTTCGCAGCTGCTGCGTTCTTGGAACTCAGGGCTTTCTGGTTAATAGAGCCCTTACCCTAGGCGTAACTCAAACCTTAACCCTAGGAAGGAAAATCAACCTATGGTTCGGGATGGTCTCATGGAAATATCAGTGGTGGCAGCCAAGTTGCGTCACTTTTGCGCTCCCCTTGGGATGCCTTTCGCAGCTGCAGTGTGCCTGGAGCCCAGGGCTTCCTGGTTTTAAAAGTCCTAGGCCTAAGCCTAACAGTAACCCTAGGAAGGTAAATCAGCCGGGTATTAGGGTTCTTCCTAAGGGAAAAGCCGTGAAAGCAGCCATGTTGTGGCACTTCTGCACTCCCTTTGGGATGCCTTTGGCAGATGAAGTAAGCCTGGAACTCAGGGCTTCCTGGTTAAAGAAATCCAAGCCCTAGGCTGAACCCTAACCCTAACCCTAGGCAGATAAATCAGCCTAGGTATAGGGATGGTGCCAAGGAAAAAGCTGTGAAAGCTGCCATGTTGTAGCACTTTTGTACTCCCCTTGGGATGCCTTGAACAGCTGCAGTGTGCCTGGAGCCAAGGGCTTCCTAGTTTTAAAAATCCTAGCCCTAGGCCTAAGCCTAACAGTAACCCTGGGAAGGTAAATCAGCCTGGTGTTAGGCTTCTTGCCAAGGAAAAAGCCGTGAAAGCAGCCATGTTGTGGCACTTTTGCACTCCCTTTTGGATGCCTTTCACAGCTCCACTGTGCCTGGAACTCAGGGCTTCCTGATTTTAAAAATCCTAGCCCTAGGCCGAACCCCAACCCTAAGACGAGAAAGGCAAATCAGCCAGGAATTAGGCATGTCCCCAAGGAAAAAGCTGTGGAGGCAGGCATGTTGTGGTACTTTTGCGCTCTTCTTGGCTAGTCCTTCGCAGCTGCTGTGTTCTTGGAACTCAGGGCTTTCTGGTTAATAGAGCCCTTACCCTAGGCGTAACTCAAACCTTAAGCCTAGGAAGGAAAATCAACCTATGGTTCGGGATGGTCTCATGGAAATATCAGTGGTGGCAGCCAAGTTGCGTCACATTTGCGCTCCCCTTGGGATGCCTTTCGCAGCTGCAGTGTGCCTGGAGCCCAGGGCTTCCTGGTTTTAAAAGTCCTAGACTTAAGCCTAACAGTAACGCTAGGAAGGTAAATCAGCCGGGTATTAGGGTTCTTCCTAAGGGAAAAGCCGTGAAAGCAGCCATGTTGTGGCACTTCTGCACTCCCTTTGGGATGCCTTTGGCAGATGAAGTAAGCCTGGAACTCAGGGCTTCCTGGTTAAAAAACTCCAAGCCCTAGGCTGAACCCTAACCCTAACCCTAGGCAGATAAATCAGCCTAGGTATAGGGATGGTGCCAAGGAAAAAGCTGTGAAAGCTGCCATGTTGTTGCACTTTTGTACTCCCCTTGGGATGCCTTGAACAGCTGCAGTGTGCCTGGAGCCCAGGGCTTCCTAGTTTTAAAAATCCTAGCCCTAGGCCTAAGCCTAACAGTAACCCTGGGAAGGTAAATCAGCCTGGTGTTAGGCTTCTTGCCAAGGAAAAAGCCGTGAAAGCAGCCATGTTGTGGCACTTTTGCACTCCCTTTTGGATGCCTTTCACAGCTCCAGTGTGCCTGGAACTCAGGGCTTCCTGATTTTAAAAATCCTAGCCCTAGGCCGAACCCCAACCCTAAGACGAGAAAGGCAAATCAGCCAGGAATTAGGCATGTCCCCAAGGAAAAAGCTGTGGAGGCAGGCATGTTGTGGTACTTTTGCGCTCTTCTTGGCTAGTCCTTCGCAGCTGCTGTGTTCTTGGAACTCAGGGCTTTCTGGTTAATAGAGCCCTTACCCTAGGCGTAACTCAAACCTTAACCCTAGGAAGGAAAATCAGCCTATGGTTCGGGATGGTCTCATGGAAATATCAGTGGTGGCAGCCAAGTTGCGTCACTTTTGCGCTCCCCTTGGGATGCCTTTCGCAGCTGCAGTGTGCCTGGAGCCCAGGGCTTCCTGGTTTTAAAAGTCCTAGGCCTAAGCCTAACAGTAAGCCTAGGAAGGTAAATCAGCCGGGTATTAGGGTTCTTCCTAAGGGAAAAGCCGTGAAAGCAGCCATGTTGTGGCACTTCTGCACTCCCTTTGGGATGCCTTTGGCAGATGAAGTAAGCCTGGAACTCAGGGCTTCCTGGTTCAAGAAATCCAAGCCCTAGGCTGAAGCCTAACCCTAACCCTAGGCAGATAAATCAGCCTAGGTATAGGGATGGTGCCAAGGAAAAAGCTGTGAAAGCTGCCATGTTGTTGCACTTTTGTACTCCCCTTGGGATGCCTTGAACAGCTGCAGTGTGCCTGGAGCTAAGGGCTTCCTAGTTTTAAAAATCCTAGCCCTAGGCCTAAGCCTAACAGTAACCCTGGGAAGGTAAATCAGCCTGGTGTTAGGCTTCTTGCCAAGGAAAAAGCCGTGAAAGCAGCCATGTTGTGGCACTTTTGCACTCCCTTTTGGATGCCTTTCACAGCTGCAGTGTGCCTGGAACTCAGGGCTTCCTGATTTTAAAAATCCTAGCCCTAGGCCGAACCCCAACCCTAAGACGAGAAAGGCAAATCAGCCAGGAATTAGGCATGTCCCCAAGGAAAAAGCTGTGGAGGCAGGCATGTTGTGGTACTTTTGCGCTCTTCTTGGCTAGTCCTTCGCAGCTGCTGTGTTCTTGGAACTCAGGGCTTTCTGGTTAATAGAGCCCTTACCCTAGGCGTAACTCAAACCTTAACCCTAGGAAGGAAAATCAGCCTATGGTTCGGGATGGTCTCATGGAAATATCAGTGGTGGCAGCCAAGTTGCGTCACTTTTGCGCTCCCCTTGGGATGCCTTTCGCAGCTGCAGTGTGCCTGGAGCCCAGGGCTTCCTGGTTTTAAAAGTCCTAGGCCTAAGCCTAACAGTAAGCCTAGGAAGGTAAATCAGCTGGGTATTAGGGTTCTTCCTAAGGGAAAAGCTGTGAAAGCAGCCATGTTGTGGCACTTCTGCACTCCCTTTGGGATGCCTTTGGCAGATGAAGTAAGCCTGGAACTCAGGGCCTCCTGGTTCAAGAAATCCAAGCCCTAGGCTGAACCCTAACCCTAACCCTAGGCAGATAAATCAGCCTAGGTATAGGGATGGTGCCAAGGAAAAAGCTGTGAAAGCTGCCATGTTGTAGCACTTTTGTACTCCCCTTGGGATGCCTTGAACAGCTGCAGTGTGCCTGGAGCCCAGGGCTTCCTAGTTTTAAAAATCCTAGCCCTAGGCCTAAGCCTAACAGTAACCCTGGGAAGGGAAATCAGCCTGGTGTTAGGCTTCTTGCCAAGGAAAAAGCCGTGAAAGCAGCCATGTTGTGGCACTTTTGCACTCCCTTTTGGATGCCTTTCACAGCTGCAGTGTGCCTGGAACTCAGGGCTTCCTGATTTTAAAAATCCTAGCCCTAGGCCGAACCCCAACCCTAAGACGAGAAAGGCAAATCAGCCAGGAATTAGGCATGTCCCCAAGGAAAAAGCTGTGGAGGCAGGCATGTTGTGGTACTTTTGCGCTCTTCTTGGCTAGTCCTTCGCAGCTGCTGTGTTCTTGGAACTCAGGGCTTTCTGGTTAATAGAGCCCTTACCCTAGGCATAACTCAAACCTTAAGCCTAGGAAGGAAAATCAGCGTATGGTTCGGGATGGTCTCATGGAAATATCAGTGGTGGCAGCCAAGTTGCGTCACTTTTGCGCTCCCCTTGGGATGCCTTTCGCAGCTGCAGTGTGCCTGGAGCCCAGGGCTTCCTGGTTTTAAAAGTCCTAGGCCTAAGCCTAACAGTAAGCCTAGGAAGGTAAATCAGCCGGGTATTAGGGTTCTTCCTAAGGGAAAAGCCGTGAAAGCAGCCATGTTGTGGCACTTCTGCACTCCCTTTGGGATGCCTTTGGCAGATGAAGTAAGCCTGGAACTCAGGGCTTCCTGGTTAAAAAACTCCAAGCCCTAGGCTGAACCCTAACCCTAACCCTAGGCAGATAAATCAGCCTAGGTATAGGGATGGTGCCAAGGAAAAAGCTGTGAAAGCTGCCATGTTGTTGCACTTTTGTACTCCCCTTGGGATGCCTTGAACAGCTGCAGTGTGCCTGGAGCCCAGGGCTTCCTAGTTTTAAAAATCCTAGCCCTAGGCCTAAGCCTAACAGTAACCCTGGGAAGGGAAATCAGCCTGGTGTTAGGCTTCTTGCCAAGGAAAAAGCCGTGAAAGCAGCCATGTTGTGGCACTTTTGCACTCCCTTTTGGATGCCTTTCACAGCTGCAGTGTGCCTGGAACTCAGGGCTTCCTGATTTTAAAAATCCTAGCCCTAGGCCGAACCCCAACCCTAAGACGAGAAAGGCAAATCAGCCAGGAATTAGGCATGTCCCCAAGGAAAAAGCTGTGGAGGCAGGCATGTTGTGGTACTTTTGCGCTCTTCTTGGCTAGTCCTTCGCAGCTGCTGTGTTCTTGGAACTCAGGGCTTTCTGGTTAATAGAGCCCTTACCCTAGGCGTAACTCAAACCTTAAGCCTAGGAAGGAAAATCAACCTATGGTTCGGGATGGTCTCATGGAAATATCAGTGGTGGCAGTCAAGTTGCGTCACTTTTGCGCTCCCCTTGGGATGCCTTTCGCAGCTGCAGTGTGCCTGGAGCCCAGGGCTTCCTGGTTTTAAAAGTCCTAGGCCTAAGCCTAACAGTAACCCTAGGAAGGTAAATCAGCCGGGTATTAGGGTTCTTCCTAAGGGAAAAGCCGTGAAAGCAGCCATGTTGTGGCACTTCTGCACTCCCTTTGGGATGCCTTTGGCAGATGAAGTAAGCCTGGAACTCAGGGCTTCCTGGTTAAAGAAATCCAAGCCCTAGGCTGAAGCCTAACCCTAACCCTAGGCAGATAAATCAGCCTAGGTATAGGGATGGTGCCAAGGAAAAAGCTGTGAAAGCTGCCATGTTTTTGCACTTTTGTACTCCCCTTGGGATGCCTTGAACAGCTGCAGTGTGCCTGGAGCCAAGGGCTTCCTAGTTTTAAAAATCCTAGCCCTAGGCCTAAGCCTAACAGTAACCCTGGGAAGGTAAATCAGCCTGGTGTTAGGCTTCTTGCCAAGGAAAAAGCCGTGAAAGCAGCCATGTTGTGGCACTTTTGCACTCCCTTTTGGATGCCTTTCACAGCTCCAGTGTGCCTGGAACTCAGGGCTTCCTGATTTTAAAAATCCTAGCCCTAGGCCGAACCCCAACCCTAAGACGAGAAAGGCAAATCAGCCAGGAATTAGGCATGTCCCCAAGGAAAAAGCTGTGGAGGCAGGCATGTTGTGGTACTTTTGCGCTCTTCTTGGCTAGTCCTTCGCAGCTGCTGCGTTCTTGGAACTCAGGGCTTTCTGGTTAATAGAGCCCTTACCCTAGGCGTAACTCAAACCTTAACCCTAGGAAGGAAAATCAACCTATGGTTCGGGATGGTCTCATGGAAATATCAGTGGTGGCAGCCAAGTTGCGTCACTTTTGCGCTCCCCTTGGGATGCCTTTCGCAGCTGCAGTGTGCCTGGAGCCCAGGGCTTCCTGGTTTTAAAAGTCCTAGGCCTAAGCCTAACAGTAACCCTAGGAAGGTAAATCAGCCGGGTATTAGGGTTCTTCCTAAGGGAAAAGCCGTGAAAGCAGCCATGTTGTGGCACTTCTGCACTCCCTTTGGGATGCCTTTGGCAGATGAAGTAAGCCTGGAACTCAGGGCTTCCTGGTTAAAGAAATCCAAGCCCTAGGCTGAACCCTAACCCTAACCCTAGGCAGATAAATCAGCCTAGGTATAGGGATGGTGCCAAGGAAAAAGCTGTGAAAGCTGCCATGTTGTAGCACTTTTGTACTCCCCTTGGGATGCCTTGAACAGCTGCAGTGTGCCTGGAGCCAAGGGCTTCCTAGTTTTAAAAATCCTAGCCCTAGGCCTAAGCCTAACAGTAACCCTGGGAAGGTAAATCAGCCTGGTGTTAGGCTTCTTGCCAAGGAAAAAGCCGTGAAAGCAGCCATGTTGTGGCACTTTTGCACTCCCTTTTGGATGCCTTTCACAGCTGCAGTGTGCCTGGAACTCAGGGCTTCCTGATTTTAAAAATCCTAGCCCTAGGCCGAACCCCAACCCTAAGACGAGAAAGGCAAATCAGCCAGGAATTAGGCATGTCCCCAAGGAAAAAGCTGTGGAGGCAGGCATGTTGTGCTACTTTTGCGCTCTTCTTGGCTAGTCCTTCGCAGCTGCTGTGTTCTTGGAACTCAGGGCTTTCTGGTTAATAGAGCCCTTACCCTAGGCGTAACTCAAACCTTAAGCCTAGGAAGGAAAATCAACCTATGGTTCGGGATGCTCTCATGGAAATATCAGTGGTGGCAGCCAAGTTGCGTCACATTTGCGCTCCCCTTGGGATGCCTTTCGCAGCTGCAGTGTGCCTGGAGCCCAGGGCTTCCTGGTTTTAAAAGTCCTAGACTTAAGCCTAACAGTAACCCTAGGAAGGTAAATCAGCCGGGTATTAGGGTTCTTCCTAAGGGAAAAGCCGTGAAAGCAGCCATGTTGTGGCACTTCTGCACTCCCTTTGGGATGCCTTTGGCAGATGAAGTAAGCCTGGAACTCAGGGCTTCCTGGTTAAAAAACTCCAAGCCCTAGGCTGAACCCTAACCCTAACCCTAGGCAGATAAATCAGCCTAGGTATAGGGATGGTGCCAAGGAAAAAGCTGTGAAAGCTGCCATGTTGTTGCACTTTTGTACTCCCCTTGGGATGCCTTGAACAGCTGCAGTGTGCCTGGAGCCCAGGGCTTCCTAGTTTTAAAAATCCTAGCCCTAGGCCTAAGCCTAACAGTAACCCTGGGAAGGTAAATCAGCCTGGTGTTAGGCTTCTTGCCAAGGAAAAAGCCGTGAAAGCAGCCATGTTGTGGCACTTTTGCACTCCCTTTTGGATGCCTTTCACAGCTGCAGTGTGCCTGGAACTCAGGGCTTCCTGATTTTAAAAATCCTAGCCCTAGGCCGAACCCCAACCCTAAGACGAGAAAGGCAAATCAGCCAGGAATTAGGCATGTCCCCAAGGAAAAAGCTGTGGAGGCAGGCATGTTGTGGTACTTTTGCGCTCTTCTTGGCTAGTCCTTCGCAGCTGCTGTGTTCTTGGAACTCAGGGCTTTCTGGTTAATAGAGCCCTTACCCTAGGCGTAACTCAAACCTTAACCCTAGGAAGGAAAATCAGCCTATGGTTCGGGATGGTCTCATGGAAATATCAGTGGTGGCAGCCAAGTTGCGTCACTTTTGCGCTCCCCTTGGGATGCCTTTCGCAGCTGCAGTGTGCCTGGAGCCCAGGGCTTCCTGGTTTTAAAAGTCCTAGGCCTAAGCCTAACAGTAAGCCTAGGAAGGTAAATCAGCCGGGTATTAGGGTTCTTCCTAAGGGAAAAGCCGTGAAAGCAGCCATGTTGTGGCACTTCTGCACTCCCTTTGGGATGCCTTTGGCAGATGAAGTAAGCCTGGAACTCAGGGCTTCCTGGTTAAAAAACTCCAAGCCCTAGGCTGAACCCTAACCCTAACCCTAGGCAGATAAATCAGCCTAGGTATAGGGATGGTGCCAAGGAAAAAGCTGTGAAAGCTGCCATGTTGTTGCACTTTTGTACTCCCCTTGGGATGCCTTGAACAGCTGCAGTGTGCCTGGAGCCCAGGGCTTCCTAGTTTTAAAAATCCTAGCCCTAGGCCTAAGCCTAACAGTAACCCTGGGAAGGTAAATCAGCCTGGTGTTAGGCTTCTTGCCAAGGAAAAAGCCGTGAAAGCAGCCATGTTGTGGCACTTTTGCACTCCCTTTTGGATGCCTTTCACAGCTCCAGTGTGCCTGGAACTCAGGGCTTCCTGATTTTAAAAATCCTAGCCCTAGGCCGAACCCCAACCCTAAGACGAGAAAGGCAAATCAGCCAGGAATTAGGCATGTCCCCAAGGAAAAAGCTGTGGAGGCAGGCATGTTGTGGTACTTTTGCGCTCTTCTTGGCTAGTCCTTCGCAGCTGCTGTGTTCTTGGAACTCAGGGCTTTCTGGTTAATAGAGCCCTTACCCTAGGCGTAACTCAAACCTTAACCCTAGGAAGGAAAATCAGCCTATGGTTCGGGATGGTCTCATGGAAATATCAGTGGTGGCAGCCAAGTTGCGTCACTTTTGCGCTCCCCTTGGGATGCCTTTCGCAGCTGCAGTGTGCCTGGAGCCCAGGGCTTCCTGGTTTTAAAAGTCCTAGGCCTAAGCCTAACAGTAAGCCTAGGAAGGTAAATCAGCCGGGTATTAGGGTTCTTCCTAAGGGAAAAGCCGTGAAAGCAGCCATGTTGTGGCACTTCTGCACTCCCTTTGGGATGCCTTTGGCAGATGAAGTAAGCCTGGAACTCAGGGCTTCCTGGTTCAAGAAATCCAAGCCCTAGGCTGAAGCCTAACCCTAACCCTAGGCAGATAAATCAGCCTAGGTATAGGGATGGTGCCAAGGAAAAAGCTGTGAAAGCTGCCATGTTGTTGCACTTTTGTACTCCCCTTGGGATGCCTTGAACAGCTGCAGTGTGCCTGGAGCTAAGGGCTTCCTAGTTTTAAAAATCCTAGCCCTAGGCCTAAGCCTAACAGTAACCCTGGGAAGGTAAATCAGCCTGGTGTTAGGCTTCTTGCCAAGGAAAAAGCCGTGAAAGCAGCCATGTTGTGGCACTTTTGCACTCCCTTTTGGATGCCTTTCACAGCTGCAGTGTGCCTGGAACTCAGGGCTTCCTGATTTTAAAAATCCTAGCCCTAGGCCGAACCCCAACCCTAAGACGAGAAAGGCAAATCAGCCAGGAATTAGGCATGTCCCCAAGGAAAAAGCTGTGGAGGCAGGCATGTTGTGGTACTTTTGCGCTCTTCTTGGCTAGTCCTTCGCAGCTGCTGTGTTCTTGGAACTCAGGGCTTTCTGGTTAATAGAGCCCTTACCCTAGGCGTAACTCAAACCTTAACCCTAGGAAGGAAAATCAGCCTATGGTTCGGGATGGTCTCATGGAAATATCAGTGGTGGCAGCCAAGTTGCGTCACTTTTGCGCTCCCCTTGGGATGCCTTTCGCAGCTGCAGTGTGCCTGGAGCCCAGGGCTTCCTGGTTTTAAAAGTCCTAGGCCTAAGCCTAACAGTAAGCCTAGGAAGGTAAATCAGCTGGGTATTAGGGTTCTTCCTAAGGGAAAAGCTGTGAAAGCAGCCATGTTGTGGCACTTCTGCACTCCCTTTGGGATGCCTTTGGCAGATGAAGTAAGCCTGGAACTCAGGGCCTCCTGGTTCAAGAAATCCAAGCCCTAGGCTGAACCCTAACCCTAACCCTAGGCAGATAAATCAGCCTAGGTATAGGGATGGTGCCAAGGAAAAAGCTGTGAAAGCTGCCATGTTGTAGCACTTTTGTACTCCCCTTGGGATGCCTTGAACAGCTGCAGTGTGCCTGGAGCCCAGGGCTTCCTAGTTTTAAAAATCCTAGCCCTAGGCCTAAGCCTAACAGTAACCCTGGGAAGGGAAATCAGCCTGGTGTTAGGCTTCTTGCCAAGGAAAAAGCCGTGAAAGCAGCCATGTTGTGGCACTTTTGCACTCCCTTTTGGATGCCTTTCACAGCTGCAGTGTGCCTGGAACTCAGGGCTTCCTGATTTTAAAAATCCTAGCCCTAGGCCGAACCCCAACCCTAAGACGAGAAAGGCAAATCAGCCAGGAATTAGGCATGTCCCCAAGGAAAAAGCTGTGGAGGCAGGCATGTTGTGGTACTTTTGCGCTCTTCTTGGCTAGTCCTTCGCAGCTGCTGTGTTCTTGGAACTCAGGGCTTTCTGGTTAATAGAGCCCTTACCCTAGGCATAACTCAAACCTTAAGCCTAGGAAGGAAAATCAGCGTATGGTTCGGGATGGTCTCATGGAAATATCAGTGGTGGCAGCCAAGTTGCGTCACTTTTGCGCTCCCCTTGGGATGCCTTTCGCAGCTGCAGTGTGCCTGGAGCCCAGGGCTTCCTGGTTTTAAAAGTCCTAGGCCTAAGCCTAACAGTAAGCCTAGGAAGGTAAATCAGCCGGGTATTAGGGTTCTTCCTAAGGGAAAAGCCGTGAAAGCAGCCATGTTGTGGCACTTCTGCACTCCCTTTGGGATGCCTTTGGCAGATGAAGTAAGCCTGGAACTCAGGGCTTCCTGGTTAAAAAACTCCAAGCCCTAGGCTGAACCCTAACCCTAACCCTAGGCAGATAAATCAGCCTAGGTATAGGGATGGTGCCAAGGAAAAAGCTGTGAAAGCTGCCATGTTGTTGCACTTTTGTACTCCCCTTGGGATGCCTTGAACAGCTGCAGTGTGCCTGGAGCCCAGGGCTTCCTAGTTTTAAAAATCCTAGCCCTAGGCCTAAGCCTAACAGTAACCCTGGGAAGGTAAATCAGCCTGGTGTTAGGCTTCTTGCCAAGGAAAAAGCCGTGAAAGCAGCCATGTTGTGGCACTTTTGCACTCCCTTTTGGATGCCTTTCACAGCTGCAGTGTGCCTGGAACTCAGGGCTTCCTGATTTTAAAAATCCTAGCCCTAGGCCGAACCCCAACCCTAAGACGAGAAAGGCAAATCAGCCAGGAATTAGGCATGTCCCCAAGGAAAAAGCTGTGGAGGCAGGCATGTTGTGGTACTTTTGCGCTCTTCTTGGCTAGTCCTTCGCAGCTGCTGTGTTCTTGGAACTCAGGGCTTTCTGGTTAATAGAGCCCTTACCCTAGGCGTAACTCAAACCTTAAGCCTAGGAAGGAAAATCAACCTATGGTTCGGGATGGTCTCATGGAAATATCAGTGGTGGCAGTCAAGTTGCGTCACTTTTGCGCTCCCCTTGGGATGCCTTTCGCAGCTGCAGTGTGCCTGGAGCCCAGGGCTTCCTGGTTTTAAAAGTCCTAGGCCTAAGCCTAACAGTAACCCTAGGAAGGTAAATCAGCCGGGTATTAGGGTTCTTCCTAAGGGAAAAGCCGTGAAAGCAGCCATGTTGTGGCACTTCTGCACTCCCTTTGGGATGCCTTTGGCAGATGAAGTAAGCCTGGAACTCAGGGCTTCCTGGTTAAAGAAATCCAAGCCCTAGGCTGAAGCCTAACCCTAACCCTAGGCAGATAAATCAGCCTAGGTATAGGGATGGTGCCAAGGAAAAAGCTGTGAAAGCTGCCATGTTTTTGCACTTTTGTACTCCCCTTGGGATGCCTTGAACAGCTGCAGTGTGCCTGGAGCCAAGGGCTTCCTAGTTTTAAAAATCCTAGCCCTAGGCCTAAGCCTAACAGTAACCCTGGGAAGGTAAATCAGCCTGGTGTTAGGCTTCTTGCCAAGGAAAAAGCCGTGAAAGCAGCCATGTTGTGGCACTTTTGCACTCCCTTTTGGATGCCTTTCACAGCTCCAGTGTGCCTGGAACTCAGGGCTTCCTGATTTTAAAAATCCTAGCCCTAGGCCGAACCCCAACCCTAAGACGAGAAAGGCAAATCAGCCAGGAATTAGGCATGTCCCCAAGGAAAAAGCTGTGGAGGCAGGCATGTTGTGGTACTTTTGCGCTCTTCTTGGCTAGTCCTTCGCAGCTGCTGCGTTCTTGGAACTCAGGGCTTTCTGGTTAATAGAGCCCTTACCCTAGGCGTAACTCAAACCTTAACCCTAGGAAGGAAAATCAACCTATGGTTCGGGATGGTCTCATGGAAATATCAGTGGTGGCAGCCAAGTTGCGTCACTTTTGCGCTCCCCTTGGGATGCCTTTCGCAGCTGCAGTGTGCCTGGAGCCCAGGGCTTCCTGGTTTTAAAAGTCCTAGGCCTAAGCCTAACAGTAACCCTAGGAAGGTAAATCAGCCGGGTATTAGGGTTCTTCCTAAGGGAAAAGCCGTGAAAGCAGCCATGTTGTGGCACTTCTGCACTCCCTTTGGGATGCCTTTGGCAGATGAAGTAAGCCTGGAACTCAGGGCTTCCTGGTTAAAGAAATCCAAGCCCTAGGCTGAACCCTAACCCTAACCCTAGGCAGATAAATCAGCCTAGGTATAGGGATGGTGCCAAGGAAAAAGCTGTGAAAGCTGCCATGTTGTAGCACTTTTGTACTCCCCTTGGGATGCCTTGAACAGCTGCAGTGTGCCTGGAGCCAAGGGCTTCCTAGTTTTAAAAATCCTAGCCCTAGGCCTAAGCCTAACAGTAACCCTGGGAAGGTAAATCAGCCTGGTGTTAGGCTTCTTGCCAAGGAAAAAGCCGTGAAAGCAGCCATGTTGTGGCACTTTTGCACTCCCTTTTGGATGCCTTTCACAGCTGCAGTGTGCCTGGAACTCAGGGCTTCCTGATTTTAAAAATCCTAGCCCTAGGCCGAACCCCAACCCTAAGACGAGAAAGGCAAATCAGCCAGGAATTAGGCATGTCCCCAAGGAAAAAGCTGTGGAGGCAGGCATGTTGTGCTACTTTTGCGCTCTTCTTGGCTAGTCCTTCGCAGCTGCTGTGTTCTTGGAACTCAGGGCTTTCTGGTTAATAGAGCCCTTACCCTAGGCGTAACTCAAACCTTAAGCCTAGGAAGGAAAATCAACCTATGGTTCGGGATGCTCTCATGGAAATATCAGTGGTGGCAGCCAAGTTGCGTCACATTTGCGCTCCCCTTGGGATGCCTTTCGCAGCTGCAGTGTGCCTGGAGCCCAGGGCTTCCTGGTTTTAAAAGTCCTAGACTTAAGCCTAACAGTAACCCTAGGAAGGTAAATCAGCCGGGTATTAGGGTTCTTCCTAAGGGAAAAGCCGTGAAAGCAGCCATGTTGTGGCACTTCTGCACTCCCTTTGGGATGCCTTTGGCAGATGAAGTAAGCCTGGAACTCAGGGCTTCCTGGTTAAAAAACTCCAAGCCCTAGGCTGAACCCTAACCCTAACCCTAGGCAGATAAATCAGCCTAGGTATAGGGATGGTGCCAAGGAAAAAGCTGTGAAAGCTGCCATGTTGTTGCACTTTTGTACTCCCCTTGGGATGCCTTGAACAGCTGCAGTGTGCCTGGAGCCCAGGGCTTCCTAGTTTTAAAAATCCTAGCCCTAGGCCTAAGCCTAACAGTAACCCTGGGAAGGTAAATCAGCCTGGTGTTAGGCTTCTTGCCAAGGAAAAAGCCGTGAAAGCAGCCATGTTGTGGCACTTTTGCACTCCCTTTTGGATGCCTTTCACAGCTGCAGTGTGCCTGGAACTCAGGGCTTCCTGATTTTAAAAATCCTAGCCCTAGGCCGAACCCCAACCCTAAGACGAGAAAGGCAAATCAGCCAGGAATTAGGCATGTCCCCAAGGAAAAAGCTGTGGAGGCAGGCATGTTGTGGTACTTTTGCGCTCTTCTTGGCTAGTCCTTCGCAGCTGCTGTGTTCTTGGAACTCAGGGCTTTCTGGTTAATAGAGCCCTTACCCTAGGCGTAACTCAAACCTTAACCCTAGGAAGGAAAATCAGCCTATGGTTCGGGATGGTCTCATGGAAATATCAGTGGTGGCAGCCAAGTTGCGTCACTTTTGCGCTCCCCTTGGGATGCCTTTCGCAGCTGCAGTGTGCCTGGAGCCCAGGGCTTCCTGGTTTTAAAAGTCCTAGGCCTAAGCCTAACAGTAAGCCTAGGAAGGTAAATCAGCCGGGTATTAGGGTTCTTCCTAAGGGAAAAGCCGTGAAAGCAGCCATGTTGTGGCACTTCTGCACTCCCTTTGGGATGCCTTTGGCAGATGAAGTAAGCCTGGAACTCAGGGCTTCCTGGTTAAAGAAATCCAAGCCCTAGGCTGAAGCCTAACCCTAACCCTAGGCAGATAAATCAGCCTAGGTATAGGGATGGTGCCAAGGAAAAAGCTGTGAAAGCTGCCATGTTGTAGCACTTTTGTACTCCCCTTGGGATGCCTTGAACAGCTGCAGTGTGCCTGGAGCTAAGGGCTTCCTAGTTTTAAAAATCCTAGCCCTAGGCCTAAGCCTAACAGTAACCCTGGGAAGGTAAATCAGCCTGGTGTTAGGCTTCTTGCCAAGGAAAAAGCCGTGAAAGCAGCCATGTTGTGGCACTTTTGCACTCCCTTTTGGATGCCTTTCACAGCTGCAGTGTGCCTGGAACTCAGGGCTTCCTGATTTTAAAAATCCTAGCCCTAGGCCGAACCCCAACCCTAAGACGAGAAAGGCAAATCAGCCAGGAATTAGGCATGTCCCCAAGGAAAAAGCTGTGGAGGCAGGCATGTTGTGGTACTTTTGCGCTCTTCTTGGCTAGTCCTTCGCAGCTGCTGTGTTCTTGGAACTCAGGGCTTTCTGGTTAATAGAGCCCTTACCCTAGGCGTAACTCAAACCTTAACCCTAGGAAGGAAAATCAGCGTATGGTTCGGGATGGTCTCATGGAAATATCAGTGGTGGCAGCCAAGTTGCGTCACTTTTGCGCTCCCCTTGGGATGCCTTTCGCAGCTGCAGTGTGCCTGGAGCCCAGGGCTTCCTGGTTTTAAAAGTCCTAGGCCTAAGCCTAACAGTAACCCTAGGAAGGTAAATCAGCTGGGTATTAGGGTTCTTCCTAAGGGAAAAGCTGTGAAAGCAGCCATGTTGTGGCACTTCTGCACTCCCTTTGAGATGCCTTTGGCAGATGAAGTAAGCCTGGAACTCAGGGCCTCCTGGTTAAAAAACTCCAAGCCCTAGGCTGAACCCTAACCCTAACCCTAGGCAGATAAATCAGCCTAGGTATAGGGATGGTGCCAAGGAAAAAGCTGTGAAAGCTGCCATGTTGTAGCACTTTTGTACTCCCCTTGGGATGCCTTGAACAGCTGCAGTGTGCCTGGAGCTAAGGGCTTCCTAGTTTTAAAAATCCTAGCCCTAGGCCTAAGCCTAACAGTAACCCTGGGAAGGGAAATCAGCCTGGTGTTAGGCTTCTTGCCAAGGAAAAAGCCGTGAAAGCAGCCATGTTGTGGCACTTTTGCACTCCCTTTTGGATGCCTTTCACAGCTGCAGTGTGCCTGGAACTCAGGGCTTCCTGATTTTAAAAATCCTAGCCCTAGGCCGAACCCCAACCCTAAGACGAGAAAGGCAAATCAGCCAGGAATTAGGCATGTCCCCAAGGAAAAAGCTGTGGAGGCAGGCATGTTGTGGTACTTTTGCGCTCTTCTTGGCTAGTCCTTCGCAGCTGCTGTGTTCTTGGAACTCAGGGCTTTCTGGTTAATAGAGCCCTTACCCTAGGCATAACTCAAACCTTAACCCTAGGAAGGAAAATCAGCGTATGGTTCGGGATGGTCTCATGGAAATATCAGTGGTGGCAGCCAAGTTGCGTCACTTTTGCGCTCCCCTTGGGATGCCTTTCGCAGCTGCAGTGTGCCTGGAGCCCAGGGCTTCCTGGTTTTAAAAGTCCTAGGCCTAAGCCTAACAGTAAGCCTAGGAAGGTAAATCAGCCGGGTATTAGGGTTCTTCCTAAGGGAAAAGCCGTGAAAGCAGCCATGTTGTGGCACTTCTGCACTCCCTTTGGGATGCCTTTCACAGCTGCAGTGTGCCTGGAACTCAGGGCTTCCTGATTTTAAAAATCCTAGCCCTAGGCCGAACCCCAACCCTAAGACGAGAAAGGCAAATCAGCCAGGAATTAGGCATGTCCCCAAGGAAAAGCTGTGGAGGCAGGCATGTTGTGGTACTTTTGCGCTCTTCTTGGCTAGTCCTTCGCAGCTGCTGTGTTCTTGGAACTCAGGGCTTTCTGGTTAATAGAGCCCTTACCCTAGGCGTAACTCAAACCTTAACCCTAGGAAGGAAAATCAACCTATGGTTCGGGATGGTCTCATGGAAATATCAGTGGTGGCAGCCAAGTTGCGTCACTTTTGTGCTCCCCTTGGGATGCCTTTCGCAGCTGCAGTGTGCCTGGAGCCCAGGGCTTCCTGGTTTTAAAAGTCCTAGGCCTAAGCCTAACAGTAACCCTAGGAAGGTAAATCAGCCGGGTATTAGGGTTCTTCCTAAGGGAAAAGCCGTGAAAGCAGCCATGTTGTGGCACTTCTGCACTCCCTTTGGGATGCCTTTGGCATATGAAGTCAGCCTGGAACTCAGGGCTTCCTGGTTCAAGAAATCCAAGCCCTAGGCTGAACCCTAACCCTAACCCTAGGCAGATAAATCAGCCTAGGTATAGGGATGGTGCCAAGGAAAAAGCTGTGAAAGCTGCCATGTTGTAGCACTTTTGTACTCCCCTTGGGATGCCTTGAACAGCTGCAGTGTGCCTGGAGCCAAGGGCTTCCTAGTTTTAAAAATCCTAGCCCTAGGCCTAAGCCTAACAGTAACCCTGGGAAGGTAAATCAGCCTGGTGTTAGGCTTCTTGCCAAGGAAAAAGCCGTGAAAGCAGCCATGTTGTGGCACTTTTGCACTCCCTTTTGGATGCCTTTCACAGCTGCAGTGTGCCTGGAACTCAGGGCTTCCTGATTTTAAAAATCCTAGCCCTAGGCCGAACCCCAACCCTAAGACGAGAAAGGCAAATCAGCCAGGAATTAGGCATGTCCCCAAGGAAAAAGCTGTGGAGGCAGGCATGTTGTGCTACTTTTGCGCTCTTCTTGGCTAGTCCTTCGCAGCTGCTGTGTTCTTGGAACTCAGGGCTTTCTGGTTAATAGAGCCCTTACCCTAGGCGTAACTCAAACCTTAACCCTAGGAAGGAAAATCAACCTATGGTTCGGGATGGTCTCATGGAAATATCAGTGGTGGCAGCCAAGTTGCATCACTTTTGCGCTCCCCTTGGGATGCCTTTCGCAGCTGCAGTGTGCCTGGAGCCCAGGGCTTCCTGGTTTTAAAAGTCCTAGACTTAAGCCTAACAGTAACCCTAGGAAGGTAAATCAGCCGGGTATTAGGGTTCTTCCTAAGGGAAAAGCCGTGAAAGCAGCCATGTTGTGGCACTTCTGCACTCCCTTTGGGATGCCTTTGGCAGATGAAGTAAGCCTGGAACTCAGGGCTTCCTGGTTAAAAAACTCCAAGCCCTAGGCTGAAGCCTAACCCTAACCCTAGGCAGATAAATCAGCCTAGGTATAGGGATGGTGCCAAGGAAAAAGCTGTGAAAGCTGCCATGTTGTTGCACTTTTGTACTCCCCTTGGGATGCCTTGAACAGCTGCAGTGTGCCTGGAGCCCAGGGCTTCCTAGTTTTAAAAATCCTAGCCCTAGGCCTAAGCCTAACAGTAACCCTGGGAAGGGAAATCAGCCTGGTGTTAGGCTTCTTGCCAAGGAAAAAGCCGTGAAAGCAGCCATGTTGTGGCACTTTTGCACTCCCTTTTGGATGCCTTTCACAGCTGCAGTGTGCCTGGAACTCAGGGCTTCCTGATTTTAAAAATCCTAGCCCTAGGCCGAACCCCAACCCTAAGACGAGAAAGGCAAATCAGCCAGGAATTAGGCATGTCCCCAAGGAAAAAGCTGTGGAGGCAGGCATGTTGTGGTACTTTTGCGCTCTTCTTGGCTAGTCCTTCGCAGCTGCTGTGTTCTTGGAACTCAGGGCTTTCTGGTTAATAGAGCCCTTACCCTAGGCGTAACTCAAACCTTAACCCTAGGAAGGAAAATCAGCGTATGGTTCGGGATGGTCTCATGGAAATATCAGTGGTGGCAGCCAAGTTGCGTCACTTTTGCGCTCCCCTTGGGATGCCTTTCGCAGCTGCAGTGTGCCTGGAGCCCAGGGCTTCCTGGTTTTAAAAGTCCTAGACCTAAGCCTAACAGTAACCCTAGGAAGGTAAATCAGCCGGGTATTAGGGTTCTTCCTAAGGGAAAAGCCGTGAAAGCAGCCATGTTGTGGCACTTCTGCACTCCCTTTGGGATGCCTTTGGCAGATGAAGTAAGCCTGGAACTCAGGGCTTCCTGGTTAAAAAACTCCAAGCCCTAGGCTGAACCCTAACCCTAACCCTAGGCAGATAAATCAGCCTAGGTATAGGGATGGTGCCAAGGAAAAAGCTGTGAAAGCTGCCATGTTGTTGCACTTTTGTACTCCCCTTGGGATGCCTTGAACAGCTGCAGTGTGCCTGGAGCCAAGGGCTTCCTAGTTTTAAAAATCCTAGCCCTAGGCCTAAGCCTAACAGTAACCCTGGGAAGGTAAATCAGCCTGGTGTTAGGCTTCTTGCCAAGGAAAAAGCCGTGAAAGCAGCCATGTTGTGGCACTTTTGCACTCCCTTTTGGATGCCTTTCACAACTGCAGTGTGCCTGGAACTCAGGGCTTCCTGATTTTAAAAATCCTAGCCCTAGGCCGAACCCCAACCCTAAGACGAGAAAGGCAAATCAGCCAGGAATTAGGCATGTCCCCAAGGAAAAAGCTGTGGAGGCAGGCATGTTGTGGTACTTTTGCGCTCTTCTTGGCTAGTCCTTCGCAGCTGCTGTGTTCTTGGAACTCAGGGCTTTCTGGTTAATAGAGCCCTTACCCTAGGCGTAACTCAAACCTTAACCCTAGGAAGGAAAATCAGCCTATGGTTCGGGATGGTCTCATGGAAATATCAGTGGTGGCAGCCAAGTTGCGTCACTTTTGCGCTCCCCTTGGGATGCCTTTCGCAGCTGCAGTGTGCCTGGAGCCCAGGGCTTCCTGGTTTTAAAAGTCCTAGGCCTAAGCCTAACAGTAAGCCTAGGAAGGTAAATCAGCCGGGTATTAGGGTTCTTCCTAAGGGAAAAGCCGTGAAAGCAGCCATGTTGTGGCACTTCTGCACTCCCTTTGGGATGCCTTTCACAGCTGCAGTGTGCCTGGAACTCAGGGCTTCCTGATTTTAAAAATCCTAGCCCTAGGCCGAACCCCAACCCTAAGACGAGAAAGGCAAATCAGCCAGGAATTAGGCATGTCCCCAAGGAAAAGCTGTGGAGGCAGGCATGTTGTGGTACTTTTGCGCTCTTCTTGGCTAGTCCTTCGCAGCTGCTGTGTTCTTGGAACTCAGGGCTTTCTGGTTAATAGAGCCCTTACCCTAGGCGTAACTCAAACCTTAAGCCTAGGAAGGAAAATCAACCTATGGTTCGGGATGGTCTCATGGAAATATCAGTGGTGGCAGCCAAGTTGCGTCACTTTTGTGCTCCCCTTGGGATGCCTTTCGCAGCTGCAGTGTGCCTGGAGCCCAGGGCTTCCTGGTTTTAAAAGTCCTAGGCCTAAGCCTAACAGTAACCCTAGGAAGGTAAATCAGCCGGGTATTAGGGTTCTTCCTAAGGGAAAAGCCGTGAAAGCAGCCATGTTGTGGCACTTCTGCACTCCCTTTGGGATGCCTTTGGCAGATGAAGTAAGCCTGGAACTCAGGGCTTCCTGGTTAAAGAAATCCAAGCCCTAGGCTGAACCCTAACCCTAACCCTAGGCAGATAAATCAGCCTAGGTATAGGGATGGTGCCAAGGAAAAAGCTGTGAAAGCTGCCATGTTGTAGCACTTTTGTACTCCCCTTGGGATGCCTTGAACAGCTGCAGTGTGCCTGGAGCCCAGGGCTTCCTAGTTTTAAAAATCCTAGCCCTAGGCCTAAGCCTAACAGTAACCCTGGGAAGGTAAATCAGCCTGGTGTTAGGCTTCTTGCCAAGGAAAAAGCCGTGAAAGCAGCCATGTTGTGGCACTTTTGCACTCCCTTTTGGATGCCTTTCACAGCTGCAGTGTGCCTGGAACTCAGGGCTTCCTGATTTTAAAAATCCTAGCCCTAGGCCGAACCCCAACCCTAAGACGAGAAAGGCAAATCAGCCAGGAATTAGGCATGTCCCCAAGGAAAAAGCTGTGGAGGCAGGCATGTTGTGCTACTTTTGCGCTCTTCTTGGCTAGTCCTTCGCAGCTGCTGTGTTCTTGGAACTCAGGGCTTTCTGGTTAATAGAGCCCTTACCCTAGGCGTAACTCAAACCTTAACCCTAGGAAGGAAAATCAACCTATGGTTCGGGATGGTCTCATGGAAATATCAGTGGTGGCAGCCAAGTTGCATCACTTTTGCGCTCCCCTTGGGATGCCTTTCGCAGCTGCAGTGTGCCTGGAGCCCAGGGCTTCCTGGTTTTAAAAGTCCTAGACTTAAGCCTAACAGTAACCCTAGGAAGGTAAATCAGCCGGGTATTAGGGTTCTTCCTAAGGGAAAAGCCGTGAAAGCAGCCATGTTGTGGCACTTCTGCACTCCCTTTGGGATGCCTTTGGCAGATGAAGTAAGCCTGGAACTCAGGGCTTCCTGGTTAAAAAACTCCAAGCCCTAGGCTGAAGCCTAACCCTAACCCTAGGCAGATAAATCAGCCTAGGTATAGGGATGGTGCCAAGGAAAAAGCTGTGAAAGCTGCCATGTTGTTGCACTTTTGTACTCCCCTTGGGATGCCTTGAACATCTGCAGTGTGCCTGGAGCCCAGGGCTTCCTAGTTTTAAAAATCCTAGCCCTAGGCCTAAGCCTAACAGTAACCCTGGGAAGGTAAATCAGCCTGGTGTTAGGCTTCTTGCCAAGGAAAAAGCCGTGAAAGCAGCCATGTTGTGGCACTTTTGCACTCCCTTTTGGATGCCTTTCACAACTGCAGTGTGCCTGGAACTCAGGGCTTCCTGATTTTAAAAATCCTAGCCCTAGGCCGAACCCCAACCCTAAGACGAGAAAGGCAAATCAGCCAGGAATTAGGCATGTCCCCAAGGAAAAAGCTGTGGAGGCAGGCATGTTGTGGTACTTTTGCGCTCTTCTTGGCTAGTCCTTCGCAGCTGCTGTGTTCTTGGAACTCAGGGCTTTCTGGTTAATAGAGCCCTTACCCTAGGCATAACTCAAACCTTAACCCTAGGAAGGAAAATCAGCCTATGGTTCGGGATGGTCTCATGGAAATATCAGTGGTGGCAGCCAAGTTGCGTCACTTTTGCGCTCCCCTTGGGATGCCTTTCGCAGCTGCAGTGTGCCTGGAGCCCAGGGCTTCCTGGTTTTAAAAGTCCTAGGCCTAAGCCTAACAGTAAGCCTAGGAAGGTAAATCAGCCGGGTATTAGGGTTCTTCCTAAGGGAAAAGCCGTGAAAGCAGCCATGTTGTGGCACTTCTGCACTCCCTTTGGGATGCCTTTGGCAGATGAAGTAAGCCTGGAACTCAGGGCTTCCTGGTTAAAAAACTCCAAGCCCTAGGCTGAAGCCTAACCCTAACCCTAGGCAGATAAATCAGCCTAGGTATAGGGATGGTGCCAAGGAAAAAGCTGTGAAAGCTGCCATGTTGTTGCACTTTTGTACTCCCCTTGGGATGCCTTGAACAGCTGCAGTGTGCCTGGAGCTAAGGGCTTCCTAGTTTTAAAAATCCTAGCCCTAGGCCTAAGCCTAACAGTAACCCTGGGAAGGTAAATCAGCCTGGTGTTAGGCTTCTTGCCAAGGAAAAAGCCGTGAAAGCAGCCATGTTGTGGCACTTTTGCACTCCCTTTTGGATGCCTTTCACAGCTGCAGTGTGCCTGGAACTCAGGGCTTCCTGATTTTAAAAATCCTAGCCCTAGGCCGAACCCCAACCCTAAGACGAGAAAGGCAAATCAGCCAGGAATTAGGCATGTCCCCAAGGAAAAAGCTGTGGAGGCAGGCATGTTGTGGTACTTTTGCGCTCTTCTTGGCTAGTCCTTCGCAGCTGCTGTGTTCTTGGAACTCAGGGCTTTCTGGTTAATAGAGCCCTTACCCTAGGCGTAACTCAAACCTTAACCCTAGAAGGAAAATCAACCTATGGTTCGGGATGGTCTCATGGAAATATCAGTGGTGGCAGCCAAGTTGCGTCACTTTTGCGCTCCCCTTGGGATGCCTTTCGCAGCTGCACTGTGCCTGGAGCCCAGGGCTTCCTGGTTTTAAAAGTCCTAGACTTAAGCCTAACAGTAACCCTAGGAAGGTAAATCAGCCGGGTATTAGGGTTCTTCCTAAGGGAAAAGCCGTGAAAGCAGCCATGTTGTGGCACTTCTGCACTCCCTTTGGGATGCCTTTGGCAGATGAAGTAAGCCTGGAACTCAGGGCTTCCTGGTTAAAGAAATCCAAGCCCTAGGCTGAAGCCTAACCCTAACCCTAGGCAGATAAATCAGCCTAGGTATAGGGATGGTGCCAAGGAAAAAGCTGTGAAAGCTGCCATGTTGTAGCACTTTTGTACTCCCCTTGGGATGCCTTGAACAGCTGCAGTGTGCCTGGAGCCCAGGGCTTCCTAGTTTTAAAAATCCTAGCCCTAGGCCTAAGCCTAACAGTAACCCTGGGAAGGTAAATCAGCCTGGTGTTAGGCTTCTTGCCAAGGAAAAAGCCGTGAAAGCAGCCATGTTGTGGCACTTTTGCACTCCCTTTTGGATGCCTTTCACAGCTGCAGTGTGCCTGGAACTCAGGGCTTCCTGATTTTAAAAATCCTAGCCCTAGGCCGAACCCCAACCCTAAGACGAGAAAGGCAAATCAGCCAGGAATTAGGCATGTCCCCAAGGAAAAAGCTGTGGAGGCAGGCATGTTGTGGTACTTTTGCGCTCTTCTTGGCTAGTCCTTCGCAGCTGCTGTGTTCTTGGAACTCAGGGCTTTCTGGTTAATAGAGCCCTTACCCTAGGCGTAACTCAAACCTTAACCCTAGGAAGGAAAATCAGCCTATGGTTCGGGATGCTCTCATGGAAATATCAGTGGTGGCAGCCAAGTTGCGTCTCTTTTGCGCTCCCCTTGGGATGCCTTTCGCAGCTGCAGTGTGCCTGGAGCCCAGGGCTTCCTGGTTTTAAAAGTCCTAGACCTAAGCCTAACAGTAACCCTAGGAAGGTAAATCAGCCGGGTATTAGGGTTCTTCCTAAGGGAAAAGCCGTGAAAGCAGCCATGTTGTGGCACTTCTGCACTCCCTTTGGGATGCCTTTGGCAGATGAAGTAAGCCTGGAACTCAGGGCTTCCTGGTTAAAGAAATCCAAGCCCTAGGCTGAAGCCTAACCCTAACCCTAGGCAGATAAATCAGCCTAGGTATAGGGATGGTGCCAAGGAAAAAGCTGTGAAAGCTGCCATGTTGTTGCACTTTTGTACTCCCCTTGGGATGCCTTGAACAGCTGCAGTGTGCCTGGAGCCAAGGGCTTCCTAGTTTTAAAAATCCTAGCCCTAGGCCTAAGCCTAACAGTAACCCTGGGAAGGTAAATCAGCCTGGTGTTAGGCTTCTTGCCAAGGAAAAAGCCGTGAAAGCAGCCATGTTGTGGCACTTTTGCACTCCATTTTGGATGCCTTTCACAGCTCCAGTGTGCCTGGAACTCAGGGCTTCCTGATTTTAAAAATCCTAGCCCTAGGCCGAACCCCAACCCTAAGACGAGAAAGGCAAATCAGCCAGGAATTAGGCATGTCCCCAAGGAAAAAGCTGTGGAGGCAGACATGTTGTGGTACTTTTGCGCTCTTCTTGGCTAGTCCTTCGCAGCTGCTGTGTTCTTGGAACTCAGGGCTTTCTGGTTAATAGAGCCCTTACCCTAGGCGTAACTCAAACCTTAACCCTAGGAAGGAAAATCAGCCTATGGTTCGGGATGGTCTCATGGAAATATCAGTGGTGGCAGCCAAGTTGCGTCACTTTTGCGCTCCCCTTGGGATGCCTTTCGCAGCTGCAGTGTGCCTGGAGCCCAGGGCTTCCTGGTTTTAAAAGTCCTAGGCCTAAGCCTAACAGTAAGCCTAGGAAGGTAAATCAGCCGGGTATTAGGGTTCTTCCTAAGGGAAAAGCCGTGAAAGCAGCCATGTTGTGGCACTTCTGCACTCCCTTTGGGATGCCTTTGGCAGATGAAGTAAGCCTGGAACTCAGGGCTTCCTGGTTAAAAAACTCCAAGCCCTCGGCTGAAGCCTAACCCTAACCCTAGGCAGATAAATCAGCCTAGGTATAGGGATGGTGCCAAGGAAAAAGCTGTGAAATCTGCCATGTTGTAGCGCTTTTGTACTCCCCTTGGGATGCCTTAAACAGCTGCAGTGTGCCTGGAGCCCAGGGCTTCCTAGTTTTAAAAATCCTAGCCCTAGGCCTAAGCCTAACAGTAACCCTGGGAAGGTAAATCAGCCTGGTGTTAGGCTTCTTGCCAAGGAAAAAGCCGTGAAAGCAGCCATGTTGTGGCACTTTTGCACTCCCTTTTGGATGCCTTTCACAGCTGCAGTGTGCCTGGAACTCAGGGCTTCCTGATTTTAAAAATCCTAGCCCTAGGCCGAACTCCAACCCTAAGACGAGAAAGGCAAATCAGCCAGGAATTAGGCATGTCCCCAAGGAAAAAGCTGTGGAGGCAGGCATGTTGTGGTACTTTTGCGCTCTTCTTGGCTAGTCCTTCGCAGCTGCTGTGTTCTTGGAACTCAGGGCTTTCTGGTTAATAGAGCCCTTACCCTAGGCGTAACTCAAACCTTAACCCTAGGAAGGAAAATCAACCTATGGTTCGGGATGGTCTCATGGAAATATCAGTGGTGGCAGCCAAGTTGCGTCACTTTTGCGCTCCCCTTGGGATGCCTTTCGCAGCTGCAGTGTGCCTGGAGCCCAGGGCTTCCTGGTTTTAAAAGTCCTAGGCCTAAGCCTAACAGTAAGCCTAGGAAGGTAAATCAGCCGGGTATTAGGGTTCTTCCTAAGGGAAAAGCCGTGAAAGCAGCCATGTTGTGGCACTTCTGCACTCCCTTTGGGATGCCTTTGGCAGATGAAGTAAGCCTGGAACTCAGGGCTTCCTGGTTGAAGAAATCCAAGCCCTAGGCTGAAGCCTAACCCTAACCCTAGGCAGATAAATCAGCCTAGGTATAGGGATGGTGCCAAGGAAAAAGCTGTGAAAGCTGCCATGTTGTAGCACTTTTGTACTCCCCTTGGGATGCCTTGAACAGCTGCAGTGTGTCTGGAGCCCAGGGCTTCCTAGTTTTAAAAATCCTAGCCCTAGGCCTAAGCCTAACAGTAACCCTGGGAAGGCAAATCAGCCTGGTGTTAGGCTTCTTGCCAAGGAAAAAGCCGTGAAAGCAGCCATGTTGTGGCACTTTTGCACTCCCTTTTGGATGCCTTTCACAGCTGCAGTGTGCCTGGAACTCAGGGCTTCCTGATTTTAAAAATCCTAGCCCTAGGCCGAACCCCAACCCTAAGACGAGAAAGGCAAATCAGCCAGGAATTAGGCATGTCCCCAAGGAAAAAGCTGTGGAGGCAGGCATGTTGTGGTACTTTTGCGCTCTTCTTGGCTAGTCCTTCGCAGCTGCTGTGTTCTTGGAACTCAGGGCTTTCTGGTTAATAGAGCCCTTACCCTAGGCGTAACTCAAACCTTAACCCTAGGAAGGAAAATCAACCTATGGTTCAGGATGGTCTCATGGAAATATCAGTGGTGGCAGCCAAGTTGCGTCACTTTTGCGCTCCCCTTGGGATGCCTTTCGCAGCTGCAGTGTGCCTGGAGCCCAGGGCTTCCTGGTTTTAAAAGTCCTAGGCCTAAGCCTAACAGTAACCCTAGGAAGGTAAATCAGCCGGGTATTAGGGTTCTTCCTAAGGGAAAAGCCGTGAAAGCAGCCATGTTGTGGCACTTCTGCACTCCCTTTGGGATGCCTTTGGCAGATGAAGTAAGCCTGGAACTCAGGGCTTCCTGGTCAAAGAAATCCAAGCCCTAGGCTGAACCCTAACCCTAACCCTAGGCAGATAAATCAGCCTAGGTATAGGGATGGTGCCAAGGAAAAAGCTGTGAAAGCTGCCATGTTGTAGCACTTTTGTACTCCCCTTGGGATGCCTTGAACAGCTGCAGTGTGCCTGGAGCCCAGGGCTTCCTAGTTTTAAAAATCCTAGCCCTAGGCCTAAGCCTAACAGTAACCCTGGGAAGGTAAATCAGCCTGGTGTTAGGCTTCTTGCCAAGGAAAAAGCCGTGAAAGCAGCCATGTTGTGGCACTTTTGCACTCCCTTTTGGATGCCTTTCACAGCTGCAGTGTGCCTGGAACTCAGGGCTTCCTGATTTTAAAAATCCTAGCCCTAGGCCGAACCCCAACCCTAAGACGAGAAAGGCAAATCAGCCAGGAATTAGGCATGTCCCCAAGGAAAAAGCTGTGGAGGCAGGCATGTTGTGGTACTTTTGCGCTCTTCTTGGCTAGTCCTTCGCAGCTGCTGTGTTCTTGGAACTCAGGGCTTTCTGGTTAATAGAGCCCTTACCCTAGGCGTAACTCAAACCTTAACCCTAGGAAGGAAAATCAGCCTATGGTTCGGGATGGTCTCATGGAAATATCAGTGGTGGCAGCCAAGTTGCGTCACTTTTGCGCTCCCCTTGGGATGCCTTTCGCAGCTGCAGTGTGCCTGGAGCCCAGGGCTTCCTGGTTTTAAAAGTCCTAGGCCTAAGCCTAACAGTAACCCTAGGAAGGTAAATCAGCCGGGTATTAGGGTTCTTCCTAAGGGAAAAGCCGTGAAAGCAGCCATGTTGTGGCACTTCTGCACTCCCTTTGGGATGCCTTTGGCAGATGAAGTAAGCCTGGAACTCAGGGCTTCCTGGTTAAAGAAATCCAAGCCCTAGGCTGAACCCTAACCCTAACCCTAGGCAGATAAATCAGCCTAGGTATAGGGATGGTGCCAAGGAAAAAGCTGTGAAAGCTGCCATGTTGTTGCACTTTTGTACTCCCCTTGGGATGCCTTGAACAGCTGCAGTGTGCCTGGAGCTAAGGGCTTCCTAGTTTTAAAAATCCTAGCCCTAGGCCTAAGCCTAACAGTAACCCTGGGAAGGTAAATCAGCCTGGTGTTAGGCTTCTTGCCAAGGAAAAAGCCGTGAAAGCAGCCATGTTGTGGCACTTTTGCACTCCCTTTTGGATGCCTTTCACAGCTCCAGTGTGCCTGGAACTCAGGGCTTCCTGATTTTAAAAATCCTAGCCCTCGGCCGAGCCCCAACCCTAAGACGAGAAAGGCAAATCAGCCAGGAATTAGGCATGTCCCCAAGGAAAAAGCTGTGGAGGCAGGCATGTTGTGGTACTTTTGCGCTCTTCTTGGCTAGTCCTTCGCAGCTGCTGTGTTCTTGGAACTCAGGGCTTTCTGGTTAATAGAGCCCTTACCCTAGGCGTAATTCAAACCTTAACCCTAGGAGGGAAAATCAGCCTCTGGTTCGGGATGGTCTCATGGAAATATCAGTGGTGGCAGCCAAGTTGCGTCACTTTTGCGCTCCCCTTGGGATGCCTTTCGCAGCTGCAGTGTGCCTGGAGCCCAGGGCTTCCTGGTTTTAAAAGTCCTAGGCCTAAGCCTAACAGTAACCCTAGGAAGGTAAATCAGCCGGGTATTAGGGTTCTTCCTAAGGGAAAAGCCGTGAAAGCAGCCATGTTGTGGCACTTCTGCACTCCCTTTGGGATGCCTTTGGCAGATGAAGTAAGCCTGGAACTCAGGGCTTCCTGGTCAAAGAAATCCAAGCCCTAGGCTGAAGCCTAACCCTAACCCTAGGCAGATAAATCAGCCTAGGTATAGGGATGGTGCCAAGGAAAAAGCTGTGAAAGCTGCCATGTTGTAGCACTTTTGTACTCCCCTTGGGATGCCTTGAACAGCTGCAGTGTGCCCGGAGCCCAGGGCTTCCTAGTTTTAAAAATCCTAGCCCTAGGCCTAAGCCTAACAGTAACCCTGGGAAGGTAAATCAGCCTGGTGTTAGGCTTCTTGCCAAGGAAAAAGCCGTGAAAGCAGCCATGTTGTGGCACTTTTGCACTCCCTTTTGGATGCCTTTCACAGCTGCAGTGTGCCTGGAACTCAGGGCTTCCTGATTTTAAAAATCCTAGCCCTAGGCCGAACCCCAACCCTAAGACGAGAAAGGCAAATCAGCCAGGAATTAGGCATGTCCCCAAGGAAAAAGCTGTGGAGGCAGGCATGTTGTGGTACTTTTGCGCTCTTCTTGGCTAGTCCTTCGCAGCTGCTGTGTTCTTGGAACTCAGGGCTTTCTGGTTAATAGAGCCCTTACCCTAGGCGTAACTCAAACCTTAACCCTAGGAAGGAAAATCAGCCTATGGTTCGGGATGGTCTCATGGAAATATCAGTGGTGGCAGCCAAGTTGCGTCACTTTTGCGCTCCCCTTGGGATGCCTTTCGCAGCTGCAGTGTGCCTGGAGCCCAGGGCTTCCTGGTTTTAAAAGTCCTAGGCCTAAGCCTAACAGTAACCCTAGGAAGGTAAATCAGCCGGGTATTAGGGTTCTTCCTAAGGGAAAAGCCGTGAAAGCAGCCATGTTGTGGCACTTCTGCACTCCCTTTGGGATGCCTTTGGCAGATGAAGTAAGCCTGGAACTCAGGGCTTCCTGGTTAAAGAAATCCAAGCCCTAGGCTGAAGCCTAACCCTAACCCTAGGCAGATAAATCAGCCTAGGTATAGGGATGGTGCCAAGGAAAAAGCTGTGAAAGCTGCCATGTTGTAGCACTTTTGTACTCCCCTTGGGATGCCTTGAACAGCTGCAGTGTGTCTGGAGCCCAGGGCTTCCTAGTTTTAAAAATCCTAGCCCTAGGCCTAAGCCTAACAGTAACCCTGGGAAGGCAAATCAGCCTGGTGTTAGGCTTCTTGCCAAGGAAAAAACCGTGAAAGCAGCCATGTTGTGGCACTTTTGCACTCCCTTTTGGATGCCTTTCACAGCTGCAGTGTGCCTGGAACTCAGGGCTTCCTGATTTTAAAAATCCTAGCCCTAGGCCGAACCCCAACCCTAAGACGAGAAAGGCAAATCAGCCAGGAATTAGGCATGTCCCCAAGGAAAAAGCTGTGGAGGCAGGCATGTTGTGGTACTTTTGCGCTCTTCTTGGCTAGTCCTTCGCAGCTGCTGTGTTCTTGGAACTCAGGGCTTTCTGGTTAATAGAGCCCTTACCCTAGGCGTAACTCAAACCTTAAGCCTAGGAAGGAAAATCAACCTATGGTTCGGGATGGTCTCATGGAAATATCAGTGGTGGCAGCCAAGTTGCGTCACTTTTGCGCTCCCCTTGGGATGCCTTTCGCAGCTGCAGTGTGCCTGGAGCCCAGGGCTTCCTAGTTTTAAAAATCCTAGCCCTAGGCCTAAGCCTAACAGTAACCCTGGGAAGGTAAATCAGCCTGGTGTTAGGCTTCTTGCCAAGGAAAAAGCCGTGAAAGCAGCCATGTTGTGGCACTTTTGCACTCCCTTTTGGATGCCTTTCACAGCTCCAGTGTGCCTGGAACTCAGGGCTTCCTGATTTTAAAAATCCTAGCCCTCGGCCGAACCCCAACCCTAAGACGAGAAAGGCAAATCAGCCAGGAATTAGGCATGTCTTCAAGGAAAAAGCTGTGGAGGCAGGAATGTTGTGGTACTTTTGCGCTCTTCTTGGCTAGTCCTTCGCAGCTGCTGTGTTCTTGGAACTCAGGGCTTTCTGGTTAATAGAGCCCTTACCCTAGGCGTAATTCAAACCTTAACCCTAGGAGGGAAAATCAGCCTATGGTTCGGGATGGTCTCATGGAAATATCAGTGGTGGCAGCCAAGTTGCGTCACTTTTGCGCTCCCCTTGGGATGCCTTTCGCAGCTGCAGTGTGCCTGGAGCCCAGGGCTTCCTGGTTTTAAAAGTCCTAGGCCTAAGCCTAACAGTAACCCTAGGAAGGTAAATCAGCCGGGTATTAGGGTTCTTCCTAAGGGAAAAGCCGTGAAAGCAGCCATGTTGTGGCACTTCTGCACTCCCTTTGGGATGCCTTTGGCAGATGAAGTAAGCCTGGAACTCAGGGCTTCCTGGTCAAAGAAATCCAAGCCCTAGGCTGAACCCTAACCCTAACCCTAGGCAGATAAATCAGCCTAGGTATAGGGATGGTGCCAAGGAAAAAGCTGTGAAAGCTGCCATGTTGTAGCACTTTTGTACTCCCCTTGGGATGCCTTGAACAGCTGCAGTGTGCCCGGAGCCCAGGGCTTCCTAGTTTTAAAAATCCTAGCCCTAGGCCTAAGCCTAACAGTAACCCTGGGAAGGGAAATCAGCCTGGTGTTAGGCTTCTTGCCAAGGAAAAAGCCGTGAAAGCAGCCATGTTGTGGCACTTTTGCACTCCCTTTTGGATGCCTTTCACAGCTGCAGTGTGCCTGGAACTCAGGGCTTCCTGATTTTAAAAATCCTAGCCCTAGGCCGAAGCCCAACCCTAAGACGAGAAAGGCAAATCAGCCAGGAATTAGGCATGTCCCCAAGGAAAAAGCTGTGGAGGCAGGCATGTTGTGGTACTTTTGCGCTCTTCTTGGCTAGTCCTTCGCAGCTGCTGTGTTCTTGGAACTCAGGGCTTTCTGGTTAATAGAGCCCTTACCCTAGGCGTAACTCAAACCTTAAGCCTAGGAAGGAAAATCAGCCTATGGTTCGGGATGGTCTCATGGAAATATCAGTGGTGGTAGCCAAGTTGCGTCACTTTTGCGCTCCCCTTGGGATGCCTTTCGCAGCTGCAGTGTGCCTGGAGCCCAGGGCTTCCTGGTTTTAAAAGTCCTAGGCCTAAGCCTAACAGTAAGCCTAGGAAGGTAAATCAGCCGGGTATTAGGGTTCTTCCTAAGGGAAAAGCCGTGAAAGCAGCCATGTTGTGGCACTTCTGCACTCCCTTTGGGATGCCTTTGGCAGATGAAGTAAGCCTGGAACTCAGGGCTTCCTGGTTAAAGAAATCCAAGCCCTAGGCTGAACCCTAACCCTAACCCTAGGCAGATAAATCAGCCTAGGTATAGGGATGGTGCCAAGGAAAAAGCTGTGAAAGCTGCCATGTTGTAGCACTTTTGTACTCCCCTTGGGATGCCTTGAACAGCTGCAGTGTGTCTGGAGCCCAGGGCTTCCTAGTTTTAAAAATCCTAGCCCTAGGCCTAAGCCTAACAGTAACCCTGGGAAGGCAAATCAGCCTGGTGTTAGGCTTCTTGCCAAGGAAAAAACCGTGAAAGCAGCCATGTTGTGGCACTTTTGCACTCCCTTTTGGATGCCTTTCACAGCTGCAGTGTGCCTGGAACTCAGGGCTTCCTGATTTTAAAAATCCTAGCCCTAGGCCGAACCCCAACCCTAAGACGAGAAAGGCAAATCAGCCAGGAATTAGGCATGTCCCCAAGGAAAAAGCTGTGGAGGCAGGCATGTTGTGGTACTTTTGCGCTCTTCTTGGCTAGTCCTTCGCAGCTGCTGTGTTCTTGGAACTCAGGGCTTTCTGGTTAATAGAGCCCTTACCCTAGGCGTAACTCAAACCTTAAGCCTAGGAAGGAAAATCAGCCTATGGTTCGGGATGGTCTCATGGAAATATCAGTGGTGGCAGCCAAGTTGCGTCACTTTTGCGCTCCCCTTGGGATGCCTTTCGCAGCTGCAGTGTGCCTGGAGCCCAGGGCTTCCTAGTTTTAAAAATCCTAGCCCTAGGCCTAAGCCTAACAGTAACCCTGGGAAGGTAAATCAGCCTGGTGTTAGGCTTCTTGCCAAGGAAAAGGCCGTGAAAGCAGCCATGTTGTGGCACTTTTGCACTCCCTTTTGGATGCCTTTCACAGCTGCAGTGTGCCTGGAACTCAGGGCTTCCTGATTTTAAAAATCCTAGCCCTAGGCCGAACCCCAACCCTAAGACGAGAAAGGCAAATCAGCCAGGAATTAGGCATGTCCCCAAGGAAAAAGCTGTGGAGGCAGGCATGTTGTGGTACTTTTGCGCTCTTCTTGGCTAGTCCTTCGCAGCTGCTGTGTTCTTGGAACTCAGGGCTTTCTGGTTAATAGAGCCCTTACCCTAGGCGTAACTCAAACCTTAACCCTAGGAAGGAAAATCAGCCTATGGTTCGGGATGGTCTCATGGAAATATCAGTGGTGGCAGCCAAGTTGCGTCACTTTTGCGCTCCCCTTGGGATGCCTTTCGCAGCTGCAGTGTGCCTGGAGCCCAGGGCTTCCTGGTTTTAAAAGTCCTAGGCCTAAGCCTAACAGTAACCCTAGGAAGGTAAATCAGCCGGGTATTAGGGTTCTTCCTAAGGGAAAAGCCGTGAAAGCAGCCATGTTGTGGCACTTCTGCACTCCCTTTGGGATGCCTTTGGCAGATGAAGTAAGCCTGGAACTCAGGGCTTCCTGGTTAAAGAAATCCAAGCCCTAGGCTGAAGCCTAACCCTAACCCTAGGCAGATAAATCAGCCTAGGTATAGGGATGGTGCCAAGGAAAAAGCTGTGAAAGCTGCCATGTTGTAGCACTTTTGTACTCCCCTTGGGATGCCTTGAACAGCTGCAGTGTGCCTGGAGCCCAGGGCTTCCTAGTTTTAAAAATCCTAGCCCTAGGCCTAAGCCTAACAGTAACCCTGGGAAGGTAAATCAGCCTGGTGTTAGGCTTCTTGCCAAGGAAAAAGCCGTGAAAGCAGCCATGTTGTGGCACTTTTGCACTCCCTTTTGGATGCCTTTCACAGCTCCAGTGTGCCTGCAACTCAGGGCTTCCTGATTTTAAAAATCCTAGCCCTAGGCCGAACCCCAACCCTAAGACGAGAAAGGCAAATCAGCCAGGAATTAGGCATGTCCCCAAGGAAAAAGCTGTGGAGGCAGGCATGTTGTGGTACTTTTGCGCTCTTCTTGGCTAGTCCTTCGCAGCTGCTGTGTTCTTGGAACTCAGGGATTTCTGGTTAATAGAGCCCTTACCCTAGGCGTAATTCAAACCTTAACCCTAGGAAGGAAAATCAGCCTATGGTTCGGGATGGTCTCATGGAAATATCAGTGGTGGCAGCCAAGTTGCGTCACTTTTGCGCTCCCCTTGGGATGCCTTTCGCAGCTGCAGTGTGCCTGGAGCCCAGGGCTTCCTGGTTTTAAAAGTCCTAGGCCTAAGCCTAACAGTAACCCTAGGAAGGTAAATCAGCCGGGTATTAGGGTTCTTCCTAAGGGAAAAGCCGTGAAAGCAGCCATGTTGTGGCACTTCTGCACTCCCTTTGGGATGCCTTTGGCAGATGAAGTAAGCCTGGAACTCAGGGCTTCCTGGTTAAAAAACTCCAAGCCCTAGGCTGAACCCTAACCCTAACCCTAGGCAGATAAATCAGCCTAGGTATAGGGATGGTGCCAAGGAAAAAGCTGTGAAAGCTGCCATGTTGTAGCACTTTTGTACTCCCCTTGGGATGCCTTGAACAGCTGCAGTGTGCCTGGAGCCCAGGGCTTCCTAGTTTTAAAAATCCTAGCCCTAGGCCTAAGCCTAACAGTAACCCTGGGAAGGTAAATCAGCCTGGTGTGAGGCTTCTTGCCAAGGAAAAAGCCATGAAAGCAGCCATGTTGTGGCACTTTTGCACTCCCTTTTGGATGCCTTTCACAGCTGCAGTGTGCCTGGAACTCAGGGCTTCCTGATTTTAAAAATCCTAGCCCTAGGCCGAACCCCAACCCTAAGACGAGAAAGGCAAATCAGCCAGGAATTAGGCATGTCCCCAAGGAAAAAGCTGTGGAGGCAGGCATGTTGTGGTACTTTTGCGCTCTTCTTGGCTAGTCCTTCGCAGCTGCTGTGTTCTTGGAACTCAGGGCTTTCTGGTTAATAGAGCCCTTACCCTAGGCGTAACTCAAACCTTAACCCTAGGAAGGAAAATCAGCCTATGGTTCGGGATGGTCTCATGGAAATATCAGTGGTGGCAGCCAAGTTGCGTCACTTTTGCGCTCCCCTTGGGATGCCTTTCGCAGCTGCAGTGTGCCTGGAGCCCAGGGCTTCCTGGTTTTAAAAGTCCTAGGCCTAAGCCTAACAGTAACCCTAGGAAGGTAAATCAGCCGGGTATTAGGGTTCTTCCTAAGGGAAAAGCCGTGAAAGCAGCCATGTTGTGGCACTTCTGCACTCCCTTTGGGATGCCTTTGGCAGATGAAGTAAGCCTGGAACTCAGGGCTTCCTGGTCAAAGAAATCCAAGCCCTAGGCTGAAGCCTAACCCTAACCCTAGGCAGATAAATCAGCCTAGGTATAGGGATGGTGCCAAGGAAAAAGCTGTGAAAGCTGCCATGTTGTTGCACTTTTGTACTCCCCTTGGGATGCCTGGAACAGCTGCAGTGTGCCTGGAGCCCAGGGCTTCCTAGTTTTAAAAATCCTAGCCCTAGGCCTAAGCCTAACAGTAACCCTGGGAAGGTAAATCAGCCTGGTGTTAGGCTTCTTGCCAAGGAAAAAGCCGTGAAAGCAGCCATGTTGTGGCACTTTTGCACTCCCTTTTGGATGCCTTTCACAGCTGCAGTGTGCCTGGAACTCAGGGCTTCCTGATTTTAAAAATCCTAGCCCTAGGCCGAACCCCAACCCTAAGACGAGAAAGGCAAATCAGCCAGGAATTAGGCATGTCCCCAAGGAAAAAGCTGTGGAGGCAGGCATGTTGTGGTACTTTTGCGCTCTTCTTGGCTAGTCCTTCGCAGCTGCTGTGTTCTTGGAACTCAGGGCTTTCTGGTTAATAGAGCCCTTACCCTAGGCGTAACTCAAACCTTAACCCTAGGAAGGAAAATCAGCCTATGGCTCGGGATGGTCTCATGGAAATATCAGTGGTGGCAGCCAAGTTGCGTCACTTTTGCGCTCCCCTTGGGATGCCTTTCGCAGCTGCAGTGTGCCTGGAGCCCAGGGCTTCCTGGTTTTAAAAGTCCTAGGCCTAAGCCTAACAGTAACCCTAGGAAGGTAAATCAGCCGGGTATTAGGGTTCTTCCTAAGGGAAAAGCCGTGAAAGCAGCCATGTTGTGGCACTTCTGCACTCCCTTTGGGATGCCTTTGGCAGATGAAGTAAGCCTGGAACTCAGGGCTTCCTGGTTAAAGAAATCCAAGCCCTAGGCTGAAGCCTAACCCTAACCCTAGGCAGATAAATCAGCCTAGGTATAGGGATGGTGCCAAGGAAAAAGCTGTGAAAGCTGCCATGTTGTAGCACTTTTGTACTCCCCTTGGGATGCCTTGAACAGCTGCAGTGTGCCTGGAGCCCAGGGCTTCCTAGTTTTAAAAATCCTAGCCCTAGGCCTAAGCCTAACAGTAACCCTGGGAAGGGAAATCAGCCTGGTGTTAGGCTTCTTGCCAAGGAAAAAGCCGTGAAAGCAGCCATGTTGTGGCACTTTTGCACTCCCTTTTGGATGCCTTTCACAGCTGCAGTGTGCCTGGAACTCAGGGCTTCCTGATTTTAAAAATCCTAGCCCTAGGCCGAACCCCAACCCTAAGACGAGAAAGGCAAATCAGCCAGGAATTAGGCATGTCCCCAAGGAAAAAGCTGTGGAGGCAGGCATGTTGTGGTACTTTTGCGCTCTTCTTGGCTAGTCCTTCGCAGCTGCTGTGTTCTTGGAACTCAGGGCTTTCTGGTTAATAGAGCCCTTACCCTAGGCGTAACTCAAACCTTAACCCTAGGAAGGAAAATCAGCCTATGGTTCGGGATGGTCTCATGGAAATATCAGTGGTGGCAGCCAAGTTGCGTCACTTTTGCGCTCCCCTTGGGATGCCTTTCGCAGCTGCAGTGTGCCTGGAGCCCAGGGCTTCCTGGTTTTAAAAGTCCTAGGCCTAAGCCTAACAGTAACCCTAGGAAGGTAAATCAGCCGGGTATTAGGGTTCTTCCTAAGGGAAAAGCCGTGAAAGCAGCCATGTTGTGGCACTTCTGCACTCCCTTTGGGATGCCTTTGGCAGATGAAGTAAGCCTGGAACTCAGGGCTTCCTGGTTAAAGAAATCCAAGCCCTAGGCTGAACCCTAACCCTAACCCTAGGCAGATAAATCAGCCTAGGTATAGGGATGGTGCCAAGGAAAAAGCTGTGAAAGCTGCCATGTTGTTGCACTTTTGTACTCCCCTTGGGATGCCTGGAACAGCTGCAGTGTGCCTGGAGCCCAGGGCTTCCTAGTTTTAAAAATCCTAGCCCTAGGCCTAAGCCTAACAGTAACCCTGGGAAGGTAAATCAGCCTGGTGTTAGGCTTCTTGCCAAGGAAAAAGCCGTGAAAGCAGCCATGTTGTGGCACTTTTGCACTCCCTTTTGGATGCCTTTCACAGCTGCAGTGTGCCTGGAACTCAGGGCTTCCTGATTTTAAAAATCCTAGCCCTAGGCCGAACCCCAACCCTAAGACGAGAAAGGCAAATCAGCCAGGAATTAGGCATGTCCCCAAGGAAAAAGCTGTGGAGGCAGGCATGTTGTGCTACTTTTGCGCTCTTCTTGGCTAGTCCTTCGCAGCTGCTGTGTTCTTGGAACTCAGGGCTTTCTGGTTAATAGAGCCCTTACCCTAGGCGTAACTCAAACCTTAACCCTAGGAAGGAAAATCAGCCTATGGCTCGGGATGGTCTCATGGAAATATCAGTGGTGGCAGCCAAGTTGCGTCACTTTTGCGCTCCCCTTGGGATGCCTTTCGCAGCTGCAGTGTGCCTGGAGCCCAGGGCTTCCTGGTTTTAAAAGTCCTAGGCCTAAGCCTAACAGTAACCCTAGGAAGGTAAATCAGCCGGGTATTAGGGTTCTTCCTAAGGGAAAAGCCGTGAAAGCAGCCATGTTGTGGCACTTCTGCACTCCCTTTGGGATGCCTTTGGCAGATGAAGTAAGCCTGGAACTCAGGGCTTCCTGGTTAAAGAAATCCAAGCCCTAGGCTGAACCCTAACCCTAACCCTAGGCAGATAAATCAGCCTAGGTATAGGGATGGTGCCAAGGAAAAAGCTGTGAAAGCTGCCATGTTGTAGCACTTTTGTACTCCCCTTGGGATGCCTTGAACAGCTGCAGTGTGCCTGGAGCCCAGGGCTTCCTAGTTTTAAAAATCCTAGCCCTAGGCCTAAGCCTAACAGTAACCCTGGGAAGGGAAATCAGCCTGGTGTTAGGCTTCTTGCCAAGGAAAAAGCCGTGAAAGCAGCCATGTTGTGGCACTTTTGCACTCCCTTTTGGATGCCTTTCACAGCTGCAGTGTGCCTGGAACTCAGGGCTTCCTGATTTTAAAAATCCTAGCCCTAGGCCGAACCCCAACCCTAAGACGAGAAAGGCAAATCAGCCAGGAATTAGGCATGTCCCCAAGGAAAAAGCTGTGGAGGCAGGCATGTTGTGGTACTTTTGCGCTCTTCTTGGCTAGTCCTTCGCAGCTGCTGTGTTCTTGGAACTCAGGGCTTTCTGGTTAATAGAGCCCTTACCCTAGGCGTAACTCAAACCTTAACCCTAGGAAGGAAAATCAGCCTATGGTTCGGGATGGTCTCATGGAAATATCAGTGGTGGCAGCCAAGTTGCGTCACTTTTGCGCTCCCCTTGGGATGCCTTTCGCAGCTGCAGTGTGCCTGGAGCCCAGGGCTTCCTGGTTTTAAAAGTCCTAGGCCTAAGCCTAACAGTAACCCTAGGAAGGTAAATCAGCCGGGTATTAGGGTTCTTCCTAAGGGAAAAGCCGTGAAAGCAGCCATGTTGTGGCACTTCTGCACTCCCTTTGGGATGCCTTTGGCAGATGAAGTAAGCCTGGAACTCAGGGCTTCCTGGTTAAAGAAATCCAAGCCCTAGGCTGAACCCTAACCCTAACCCTAGGCAGATAAATCAGCCTAGGTATAGGGATGGTGCCAAGGAAAAAGCTGTGAAAGCTGCCATGTTGTTGCACTTTTGTACTCCCCTTGGGATGCCTTGAACAGCTGCAGTGTGCCTGGAGCCCAGGGCTTCCTAGTTTTAAAAATCCTAGCCCTAGGCCTAAGCCTAACAGTAACCCTGGGAAGGTAAATCAGCCTGGTGTTAGGCTTCTTGCCAAGGAAAAAGCCATGAAAGCAGCCATGTTGTGGCACTTTTGCACTCCCTTTTGGATGCCTTTCACAGCTCCAGTGTGCCTGGAACTCAGGGCTTCCTGATTTTAAAAATCCTAGCCCTAGGCCGAAGCCCAACCCTAAGACGAGAAAGGCAAATCAGCCAGGAATTAGGCATGTCCCCAAGGAAAAAGCTGTGGAGGCAGGCATGTTGTGGTACTTTTGCGCTCTTCTTGGCTAGTCCTTCGCAGCTGCTGTGTTCTTGGAACTCAGGGCTTTCTGGTTAATAGAGCCCTTACCCTAGGCGTAACTCAAACCTTAACCCTAGGAAGGAAAATCAGCCTATGGTTCGGGATGGTCTCATGGAAATATCAGTGGTGGCAGCCAAGTTGCGTCACTTTTGCGCTCCCCTTGGGATGCCTTTCGCAGCTGCAGTGTGCCTGGAGCCCAGGGCTTCCTGGTTTTAAAAGTCCTAGGCCTAAGCCTAACAGTAACCCTAGGAAGGTAAATCAGCCGGGTATTAGGGTTCTTCCTAAGGGAAAAGCCGTGAAAGCAGCCATGTTGTGGCACTTCTGCACTCCCTTTGGGATGCCTTTGGCAGATGAAGTAAGCCTGGAACTCAGGGCTTCCTGGTTAAAGAAATCCAAGCCCTAGGCTGAAGCCTAACCCTAACCCTAGGCAGATAAATCAGCCTAGGTATAGGGATGGTGCCAAGGAAAAAGCTGTGAAAGCTGCCATGTTGTAGCACTTTTGTACTCCCCTTGGGATGCCTTGAACAGCTGCAGTGTGTCTGGAGCCCAGGGCTTCCTAGTTTTAAAAATCCTAGCCCTAGGCCTAAGCCTAACAGTAACCCTGGGAAGGCAAATCAGCCTGGTGTTAGGCTTCTTGCCAAGGAAAAAGCCGTGAAAGCAGCCATGTTGTGGCACTTTTGCACTCCCTTTTGGATGCCTTTCACAGCTGCAGTGTGCCTGGAACTCAGGGCTTCCTGATTTTAAAAATCCTAGCCCTAGGCCGAACCCCAACCCTAAGACGAGAAAGGCAAATCAGCCAGGAATTAGGCATGTCCCCAAGGAAAAAGCTGTGGAGGCAGGCATGTTGTGGTACTTTTGCGCTCTTCTTGGCTAGTCCTTCGCAGCTGCTGTGTTCTTGGAACTCAGGGCTTTCTGGTTAATAGAGCCCTTACCCTAGGCGTAACTCAAACCTTAACCCTAGGAAGGAAAATCAGCCTATGGTTCGGGATGGTCTCATGGAAATATCAGTGGTGGCAGCCAAGTTGCGTCACTTTTGCGCTCCCCTTGGGATGCCTTTCGCAGCTGCAGTGTGCCTGGAGCCCAGGGCTTCCTGGTTTTAAAAGTCCTAGGCCTAAGCCTAACAGTAACCCTAGGAAGGTAAATCAGCCGGGTATTAGGGTTCTTCCTAAGGGAAAAGCCGTGAAAGCAGCCATGTTGTGGCACTTCTGCACTCCCTTTGGGATGCCTTTGGCAGATGAAGTAAGCCTGGAACTCAGGGCTTCCTGGTCAAAGAAATCCAAGCCCTAGGCTGAAGCCTAACCCTAACCCTAGGCAGATAAATCAGCCTAGGTATAGGGATGGTGCCAAGGAAAAAGCTGTGAAAGCTGCCATGTTGTTGCACTTTTGTACTCCCCTTGGGATGCCTGGAACAGCTGCAGTGTGCCTGGAGCCCAGGGCTTCCTAGTTTTAAAAATCCTAGCCCTAGGCCTAAGCCTAACAGTAACCCTGGGAAGGTAAATCAGCCTGGTGTTAGGCTTCTTGCCAAGGAAAAAGCCGTGAAAGCAGCCATGTTGTGGCACTTTTGCACTCCCTTTTGGATGCCTTTCACAGCTGCAGTGTGCCTGGAACTCAGGGCTTCCTGATTTTAAAAATCCTAGCCCTAGGCCGAACCCCAACCCTAAGACGAGAAAGGCAAATCAGCCAGGAATTAGGCATGTCCCCAAGGAAAAAGCTGTGGAGGCAGGCATGTTGTGGTACTTTTGCGCTCTTCTTGGCTAGTCCTTCGCAGCTGCTGTGTTCTTGGAACTCAGGGCTTTCTGGTTAATAGAGCCCTTACCCTAGGCGTAACTCAAACCTTAACCCTAGGAAGGAAAATCAGCCTATGGCTCGGGATGGTCTCATGGAAATATCAGTGGTGGCAGCCAAGTTGCGTCACTTTTGCGCTCCCCTTGGGATGCCTTTCGCAGCTGCAGTGTGCCTGGAGCCCAGGGCTTCCTGGTTTTAAAAGTCCTAGGCCTAAGCCTAACAGTAAGCCTAGGAAGGTAAATCAGCCGGGTATTAGGGTTCTTCCTAAGGGAAAAGCCGTGAAAGCAGCCATGTTGTGGCACTTCTGCACTCCCTTTGGGATGCCTTTGGCAGATGAAGTAAGCCTGGAACTCAGGGCTTCCTGGTTAAAAAACTCCAAGCCCTAGGCTGAAGCCTAACCCTAACCCTAGGCAGATAAATCAGCCTAGGTATAGGGATGGTGCCAAGGAAAAAGCTGTGAAAGCTGCCATGTTGTAGCACTTTTGTACTCCCCTTGGGATGCCTTGAACAGCTGCAGTGTGCCTGGAGCCCAGGGCTTCCTAGTTTTAAAAATCCTAGCCCTAGGCCTAAGCCTAACAGTAACCCTGGGAAGGTAAATCAGCCTGGTGTTAGGCTTCTTGCCAAGGAAAAAGCCGTGAAAGCAGCCATGTTGTGGCACTTTTGCACTCCCTTTTGGATGCCTTTCACAGCTGCAGTGTGCCTGGAACTCAGGGCTTCCTGATTTTAAAAATCCTAGCCCTAGGCCGAACCCCAACCCTAAGACGAGAAAGGCAAATCAGCCAGGAATTAGGCATGTCCCCAAGGAAAAAGCTGTGGAGGCAGGCATGTTGTGGTACTTTTGCGCTCTTCTTGGCTAGTCCTTCGCAGCTGCTGTGTTCTTGGAACTCAGGGCTTTCTGGTTAATAGAGCCCTTACCCTAGGCGTAACTCAAACCTTAACCCTAGGAAGGAAAATCAGCCTATGGTTCGGGATGGTCTCATGGAAATATCAGTGGTGGCAGCCAAGTTGCGTCACTTTTGCGCTCCCCTTGGGATGCCTTTCGCAGCTGCAGTGTGCCTGGAGCCCAGGGCTTCCTGGTTTTAAAAGTCCTAGGCCTAAGCCTAACAGTAACCCTAGGAAGGTAAATCAGCCGGGTATTAGGGTTCTTCCTAAGGGAAAAGCCGTGAAAGCAGCCATGTTGTGGCACTTCTGCACTCCCTTTGGGATGCCTTTGGCAGATGAAGTAAGCCTGGAACTCAGGGCTTCCTGGTTAAAGAAATCCAAGCCCTAGGCTGAACCCTAACCCTAACCCTAGGCAGATAAATCAGCCTAGGTATAGGGATGGTGCCAAGGAAAAAGCTGTGAAAGCTGCCATGTTGTTGCACTTTTGTACTCCCCTTGGGATGCCTTGAACAGCTGCAGTGTGCCTGGAGCCCAGGGCTTCCTAGTTTTAAAAATCCTAGCCCTAGGCCTAAGCCTAACAGTAACCCTGGGAAGGTAAATCAGCCTGGTGTTAGGCTTCTTGCCAAGGAAAAAGCCGTGAAAGCAGCCATGTTGTGGCACTTTTGCACTCCCTTTTGGATGCCTTTCACAGCTGCAGTGTGCCTGGAACTCAGGGCTTCCTGATTTTAAAAATCCTAGCCCTAGGCCGAACCCCAACCCTAAGACGAGAAAGGCAAATCAGCCAGGAATTAGGCATGTCCCCAAGGAAAAAGCTGTGGAGGCAGGCATGTTGTGGTACTTTTGCGCTCTTCTTGGCTAGTCCTTCGCAGCTGCTGTGTTCTTGGAACTCAGGGCTTTCTGGTTAATAGAGCCCTTACCCTAGGCGTAACTCAAACCTTAACCCTAGGAAGGAAAATCAGCCTATGGTTCGGGATGGTCTCATGGAAATATCAGTGGTGGCAGCCAAGTTGCATCACTTTTGTGCTCCCCTTGGGATGCCTTTCGCAGCTGCAGTGTGCCTGGAGCCCAGGGCTTCCTGGTTTTAAAAGTCCTAGGCCTAAGCCTAACAGTAACCCTAGGAAGGTAAATCAGCCGGGTATTAGGGTTCTTCCTAAGGGAAAAGCCGTGAAAGCAGCCATGTTGTGGCACTTCTGCACTCCCTTTGGGATGCCTTTGGCAGATGAAGTAAGCCTGGAACTCAGGGCTTCCTGGTTAAAGAAATCCAAGCCCTAGGCTGAAGCCTAACCCTAACCCTAGGCAGATAAATCAGCCTAGGTATAGGGATGGTGCCAAGGAAAAAGCTGTGAAAGCTGCCATGTTGTAGCACTTTTGTACTCCCCTTGGGATGCCTTGAACAGCTGCAGTGTGCCTGGAGCCCAGGGCTTCCTAGTTTTAAAAATCCTAGCCCTAGGCCTAAGCCTAACAGTAACCCTGGGAAGGTAAATCAGCCTGGTGTTAGGCTTCTTGCCAAGGAAAAAGCCGTGAAAGCAGCCATGTTGTGGCACTTTTGCACTCCCTTTTGGATGCCTTTCACAGCTGCAGTGTGCCTGGAACTCAGGGCTTCCTGATTTTAAAAATCCTAGCCCTAGGCCGAACCCCAACCCTAAGACGAGAAAGGCAAATCAGCCAGGAATTAGGCATGTCCCCAAGGAAAAAGCTGTGGAGGCAGGCATGTTGTGGTACTTTTGCGCTCTTCTTGGCTAGTCCTTCGCAGCTGCTGTGTTCTTGGAACTCAGGGCTTTCTGGTTAATAGAGCCCTTACCCTAGGCGTAACTCAAACCTTAACCCTAGGAAGGAAAATCAACCTATGGTTCGGGATGGTCTCATGGAAATATCAGTGGTGGCAGCCAAGTTGCGTCACTTTTGCGCTCCCCTTGGGATGCCTTTCGCAGCTGCAGTGTGCCTGGAGCCCAGGGCTTCCTGGTTTTAAAAGTCCTAGGCCTAAGCCTAACAGTAACCCTAGGAAGGTAAATCAGCCGGGTATTAGGGTTCTTCCTAAGGGAAAAGCCGTGAAAGCAGCCATGTTGTGGCACTTCTGCACTCCCTTTGGGATGCCTTTGGCAGATGAAGTAAGCCTGGAACTCAGGGCTCCCTGGTTAAAAAACTCCAAGCCCTAGGCTGAACCCTAATCCTAACCCTAGGCAGATAAATCAGCCTAGGTATAGGGATGGTGCCAAGGAAAAAGCTGTGAAAGCTGCCATGTTGTTGCACTTTTGTACTCCCCTTGGGATGCCTTGAACAGCTGCAGTGTGCCTGGAGCCCAGGGCTTCCTAGTTTTAAAAATCCTAGCCCTAGGCCTAAGCCTAACAGTAACCCTGGGAAGGTAAATCAGCCTGGTGTTCGGCTTCTTGCCAAGGAAAAAGCCGTGAAAGCAGCCATGTTGTGGCACTTTTGCACTCCCTTTTGGATGCCTTTCACAGCTGCAGTGTGCCTGGAACTCAGGGCTTCCTGATTTTAAAAATCCTAGCCCTAGGCCGAACCCCAACCCTAAGACGAGAAAGGCAAATCAGCCAGGAATTAGGCATGTCCCCAAGGAAAAAGCTGTGGAGGCAGGCATGTTGTGGTACTTTTGCGCTCTTCTTGGCTAGTCCTTCGCAGCTGCTGTGTTCTTGGAACTCAGGGCTTTCTGGTTAATAGAGCCCTTACCCTAGGCGTAACTCAAACCTTAACCCTAGGAAGGAAAATCAGCCTATGGTTCGGGATGGTCTCATGGAAATATCAGTGGTGGCAGCCAAGTTGCGTCACTTTTGCGCTCCCCTTGGGATGCCTTTCGCAGCTGCAGTGTGCCTGGAGCCCAGGGCTTCCTGGTTTTAAAAGTCCTAGGCCTAAGCCTAACAGTAACCCTAGGAAGGTAAATCAGCCGGGTATTAGGGTTCTTCCTAAGGGAAAAGCCGTGAAAGCAGCCATGTTGTGGCACTTCTGCACTCCCTTTGGGATGCCTTTGGCAGATGAAGTAAGCCTGGAACTCAGGGCTTCCTGGTTAAAGAAATCCAAGCCCTAGGCTGAAGCCTAACCCTAACCCTAGGCAGATAAATCAGCCTAGGTATAGGGATGGTGCCAAGGAAAAAGCTGTGAAAGCTGCCATGTTGTAGCACTTTTGTACTCCCCTTGGGATGCCTTGAACAGCTGCAGTGTGCCCGGAGCCCAGGGCTTCCTAGTTTTAAAAATCCTAGCCCTAGGCCTAAGCCTAACAGTAACCCTGGGAAGGCAAATCAGCCTGGTGTTAGGCTTCTTGCCAAGGAAAAAGCCGTGAAAGCAGCCATGTTGTGGCACTTTTGCACTCCCTTTTGGATGCCTTTCACAGCTGCAGTGTGCCTGGAACTCAGGGCTTCCTGATTTTAAAAATCCTAGCCCTAGGCCGAACCCCAACCCTAAGACGAGAAAGGCAAATCAGCCAGGAATTAGGCATGTCCCCAAGGAAAAAGCTGTGGAGGCAGGCATGTTGTGGTACTTTTGCGCTCTTCTTGGCTAGTCCTTCGCAGCTGCTGTGTTCTTGGAACTCAGGGCTTTCTGGTTAATAGAGCCCTTACCCTAGGCGTAACTCAAACCTTAACCCTAGGAAGGAAAATCAGCCTATGGTTCGGGATGGTCTCATGGAAATATCAGTGGTGGCAGCCAAGTTGCGTCACTTTTGCGCTCCCCTTGGGATGCCTTTCGCAGCTGCAGTGTGCCTGGAGCCCAGGGCTTCCTGGTTTTAAAAGTCCTAGGCCTAAGCCTAACAGTAACCCTAGGAAGGTAAATCAGCCGGGTATTAGGGTTCTTCCTAAGGGAAAAGCCGTGAAAGCAGCCATGTTGTGGCACTTCTGCACTCCCTTTGGGATGCCTTTGGCAGATGAAGTAAGCCTGGAACTCAGGGCTTCCTGGTTGAAGAAATCCAAGCCCTAGGCTGAAGCCTAACCCTAACCCTAGGCAGATAAATCAGCCTAGGTATAGGGATGGTGCCAAGGAAAAAGCTGTGAAAGCTGCCATGTTGTAGCACTTTTGTACTCCCCTTGGGATGCCTTGAACAGCTGCAGTGTGTCTGGAGCCCAGGGCTTCCTAGTTTTAAAAATCCTAGCCCTAGGCCTAAGCCTAACAGTAACCCTGGGAAGGCAAATCAGCCTGGTGTTAGGCTTCTTGCCAAGGAAAAAGCCGTGAAAGCAGCCATGTTGTGGCACTTTTGCACTCCCTTTTGGATGCCTTTCACAGCTGCAGTGTGCCTGGAACTCAGGGCTTCCTGATTTTAAAAATCCTAGCCCTAGGCCGAACCCCAACCCTAAGATGAGAAAGGCAAATCAGCCAGGAATTAGGCATGTCCCCAAGGAAAAAGCTGTGGAGGCAGGCATGTTGTGGTACTTTTGCGCTCTTCTTGGCTAGTCCTTCGCAGCTGCTGTGTTCTTGGAACTCAGGGCTTTCTGGTTAATAGAGCCCTTACCCTAGGCGTAATTCAAACCTTAACCCTAGGAAGGAAAATCAACCTATGGTTCGGGATGGTCTCATGGAAATATCAGTGGTGGCAGCCAAGTTGCGTCACTTTTGCGCTCCCCTTGGGATGCCTTTCGCAGCTGCAGTGTGCCTGGAGCCCAGGGCTTCCTGGTTTTAAAAGTCCTAGGCCTAAGCCTAACAGTAACCCTAGGAAGGTAAATCAGCCGGGTATTAGGGTTCTTCCTAAGGGAAAAGCCGTGAAAGCAGCCATGTTGTGGCACTTCTGCACTCCCTTTGGGATGCCTTTGGCAGATGAAGTAAGCCTGGAACTCAGGGCTTCCTGGTCAAAGAAATCCAAGCCCTAGGCTGAAGCCTAACCCTAACCCTAGGCAGATAAATCAGCCTAGGTATAGGGATGGTGCCAAGGAAAAAGCTGTGAAAGCTGCCATGTTGTAGCACTTTTGTACTCCCCTTGGGATGCCTTGAACAGCTGCAGTGTGCCCGGAGCCCAGGGCTTCCTAGTTTTAAAAATCCTAGCCCTAGGCCTAAGCCTAACAGTAACCCTGGGAAGGGAAATCAGCCTGGTGTTAGGCTTCTTGCCAAGGAAAAAGCCGTGAAAGCAGCCATGTTGTGGCACTTTTGCACTCCCTTTTGGATGCCTTTCACAGCTGCAGTGTGCCTGGAACTCAGGGCTTCCTGATTTTAAAAATCCTAGCCCTAGGCCGAACCCCAACCCTAAGACGAGAAAGGCAAATCAGCCAGGAATTAGGCATGTCCCCAAGGAAAAAGCTGTGGAGGCAGGCATGTTGTGGTACTTTTGCGCTCTTCTTGGCTAGTCCTTCGCAGCTGCTGTGTTCTTGGAACTCAGGGCTTTCTGGTTAATAGAGCCCTTACCCTAGGCGTAACTCAATCCTTAACCCTAGGAAGGAAAATCAGCCTATGGTTCGGGATGGTCTCATGGAAATATCAGTGGTGGCAGCCAAGTTGCGTCACTTTTGCGCTCCCCTTGGGATGCCTTTCGCAGCTGCAGTGTGCCTGGAGCCCAGGGCTTCCTGGTTTTAAAAGTCCTAGGCCTAAGCCTAACAGTAACCCTAGGAAGGTAAATCAGCCGGGTATTAGGGTTCTTCCTAAGGGAAAAGCCGTGAAAGCAGCCATGTTGTGGCACTTCTGCACTCCCTTTGGGATGCCTTTGGCAGATGAAGTAAGCCTGGAACTCAGGGCTTCCTGGTTAAAGAAATCCAAGCCCTAGGCTGAAGCCTAACCCTAACCCTAGGCAGATAAATCAGCCTAGGTATAGGGATGGTGCCAAGGAAAAAGCTGTGAAAGCTGCCATGTTGTAGCACTTTTGTACTCCCCTTGGGATGCCTTGAACAGCTGCAGTGTGTCTGGAGCCCAGGGCTTCCTAGTTTTAAAAATCCTAGCCCTAGGCCTAAGCCTAACAGTAACCCTGGGAAGGCAAATCAGCCTGGTGTTAGGCTTCTTGCCAAGGAAAAAGCCGTGAAAGCAGCCATGTTGTGGCACTTTTGCACTCCCTTTTGGATGCCTTTCACAGCTGCAGTGTGCCTGGAACTCAGGGCTTCCTGATTTTAAAAATCCTAGCCCTAGGCCGAACCCCAACCCTAAGACGAGAAAGGCAAATCAGCCAGGAATTAGGCATGTCCCCAAGGAAAAAGCTGTGGAGGCAGGCATGTTGTGGTACTTTTGCGCTCTTCTTGGCTAGTCCTTCGCAGCTGCTGTGTTCTTGGAACTCAGGGCTTTCTGGTTAATAGAGCCCTTACCCTAGGCGTAACTCAAACCTTAACCCTAGGAAGGAAAATCAGCCTATGGTTCGGGATGGTCTCATGGAAATATCAGTGGTGGCAGCCAAGTTGCGTCACTTTTGCGCTCCCCTTGGGATGCCTTTCGCAGCTGCAGTGTGCCTGGAGCCCAGGGCTTCCTGGTTTTAAAAGTCCTAGGCCTAAGCCTAACAGTAACCCTAGGAAGGTAAATCAGCCGGGTATTAGGGTTCTTCCTAAGGGAAAAGCCGTGAAAGCAGCCATGTTGTGGCACTTCTGCACTCCCTTTTGGATGCCTTTCACAGCTCCAGTGTGCCTGGAACTCAGGGCTTCCTGATTTTAAAAATCCTAGCCCTAGGCCGAACCCCAACCCTAAGACGAGAAAGGCAAATCAGCCAGGAATTAGGCATGTCCCCAAGGAAAAAGCTGTGGAGGCAGGCATGTTGTGGTACTTTTGCGCTCTTCTTGGCTAGTCCTTCGCAGCTGCTGTGTTCTTGGAACTCAGGGCTTTCTGGTTAATAGAGCCCTTACCCTAGGCGTAACTCAATCCTTAACCCTAGGAAGGAAAATCAGCCTATGGTTCGGGATGGTCTCATGGAAATATCAGTGGTGGCAGCCAAGTTGCGTCACTTTTGCGCTCCCCTTGGGATGCCTTTCGCAGCTGCAGTGTGCCTGGAGCCCAGGGCTTCCTGGTTTTAAAAGTCCTAGGCCTAAGCCTAACAGTAACCCTAGGAAGGTAAATCAGCCGGGTATTAGGGTTCTTCCTAAGGGAAAAGCCGTGAAAGCAGCCATGTTGTGGCACTTCTGCACTCCCTTTGGGATGCCTTTGGCAGATGAAGTAAGCCTGGAACTCAGGGCTTCCTGGTCAAAGAAATCCAAGCCCTAGGCTGAAGCCTAACCCTAACCCTAGGCAGATAAATCAGCCTAGGTATAGGGATGGTGCCAAGGAAAAAGCTGTGAAAGCTGCCATGTTGTTGCACTTTTGTACTCCCCTTGGGATGCCTGGAACAGCTGCAGTGTGCCTGGAGCCCAGGGCTTCCTAGTTTATAAATCCTAGCCCTAGGCCTAAGCCTAACAGTAACCCTGGGAAGGTAAATCAGCCTGGTGTTAGGCTTCTTGCCAAGGAAAAAGCCGTGAAAGCAGCCATGTTGTGGCACTTTTGCACTCCCTTTTGGATGCCTTTCACAGCTGCAGTGTGCCTGGAACTCAGGGCTTCCTGATTTTAAAAATCCTAGCCCTAGGCCGAACCCCAACCCTAAGACGAGAAAGGCAAATCAGCCAGGAATTAGGCATGTCCCCAAGGAAAAAGCTGTGGAGGCAGGCATGTTGTGGTACTTTTGCGCTCTTCTTGGCTAGTCCTTCGCAGCTGCTGTGTTCTTGGAACTCAGGGCTTTCTGGTTAATAGAGCCCTTACCCTAGGCGTAACTCAAACCTTAACCCTAGGAAGGAAAATCAGCCTATGGTTCGGGATGGTCTCATGGAAATATCAGTGGTGGCAGCCAAGTTGCGTCACTTTTGCGCTCCCCTTGGGATGCCTTTCGCAGCTGCAGTGTGCCTGGAGCCCAGGGCTTCCTGGTTTTAAAAGTCCTAGGCCTAAGCCTAACAGTAAGCCTAGGAAGGTAAATCAGCCGGGTATTAGGGTTCTTCCTAAGGGAAAAGCCGTGAAAGCAGCCATGTTGTGGCACTTCTGCACTCCCTTTGGGATGCCTTTGGCAGATGAAGTAAGCCTGGAACTCAGGGCTTCCTGGTTAAAAAACTCCAAGCCCTAGGCTGAAGCCTAACCCTAACCCTAGGCAGATAAATCAGCCTAGGTATAGGGATGGTGCCAAGGAAAAAGCTGTGAAAGCTGCCATGTTGTAGCACTTTTGTACTCCCCTTGGGATGCCTTGAACAGCTGCAGTGTGCCTGGAGCCCAGGGCTTCCTAGTTTTAAAAATCCTAGCCCTAGGCCTAAGCCTAACAGTAACCCTGGGAAGGTAAATCAGCCTGGTGTTAGGCTTCTTGCCAAGGAAAAAGCCGTGAAAGCAGCCATGTTGTGGCACTTTTGCACTCCCTTTTGGATGCCTTTCACAGCTGCAGTGTGCCTGGAACTCAGGGCTTCCTGATTTTAAAAATCCTAGCCCTAGGCCGAACCCCAACCCTAAGACGAGAAAGGCAAATCAGCCAGGAATTAGGCATGTCCCCAAGGAAAAAGCTGTGGAGGCAGGCATGTTGTGGTACTTTTGCGCTCTTCTTGGCTAGTCCTTCGCAGCTGCTGTGTTCTTGGAACTCAGGGCTTTCTGGTTAATAGAGCCCTTACCCTAGGCGTAACTCAAACCTTAACCCTAGGAAGGAAAATCAGCCTATGGTTCGGGATGGTCTCATGGAAATATCAGTGGTGGCAGCCAAGTTGCGTCACTTTTGCGCTCCCCTTGGGATGCCTTTCGCAGCTGCAGTGTGCCTGGAGCCCAGGGCTTCCTGGTTTTAAAAGTCCTAGGCCTAAGCCTAACAGTAACCCTAGGAAGGTAAATCAGCCGGGTATTAGGGTTCTTCCTAAGGGAAAAGCCGTGAAAGCAGCCATGTTGTGGCACTTCTGCACTCCCTTTGGGATGCCTTTGGCAGATGAAGTAAGCCTGGAACTCAGGGCTTCCTGGTTAAAGAAATCCAAGCCCTAGGCTGAAGCCTAACCCTAACCCTAGGCAGATAAATCAGCCTAGGTATAGGGATGGTGCCAAGGAAAAAGCTGTGAAAGCTGCCATGTTGTAGCACTTTTGTACTCCCCTTGGGATGCCTTGAACAGCTGCAGTGTGCCTGGAGCCCAGGGCTTCCTAGTTTTAAAAATCCTAGCCCTAGGCCTAAGCCTAACAGTAACCCTGGGAAGGTAAATCAGCCTGGTGTTAGGCTTCTTGCCAAGGAAAAAGCCGTGAAAGCAGCCATGTTGTGGCACTTTTGCACTCCCTTTTGGATGCCTTTCACAGCTGCAGTGTGCCTGGAACTCAGGGCTTCCTGATTTTAAAAATCCTAGCCCTAGGCCGAACCCCAACCCTAAGACGAGAAAGGCAAATCAGCCAGGAATTAGGCATGTCCCCAAGGAAAAAGCTGTGGAGGCAGGCATGTTGTGGTACTTTTGCGCTCTTCTTGGCTAGTCCTTCGCAGCTGCTGTGTTCTTGGAACTCAGGGCTTTCTGGTTAATAGAGCCCTTACCCTAGGCGTAACTCAAACCTTAAGCCTAGGAAGGAAAATCAGCCTATGGTTCGGGATGGTCTCATGGAAATATCAGTGGTGGCAGCCAAGTTGCGTCACTTTTGCGCTCCCCTTGGGATGCCTTTCGCAGCTGCAGTGTGCCTGGAGCCCAGGGCTTCCTGGTTTTAAAAGTCCTAGGCCTAAGCCTAACAGTAACCCTAGGAAGGTAAATCAGCCGGGTATTAGGGTTCTTCCTAAGGGAAAAGCCGTGAAAGCAGCCATGTTGTGGCACTTCTGCACTCCCTTTGGGATGCCTTTGGCAGATGAAGTAAGCCTGGAACTCAGGGCTTCCTGGTTAAAGAAATCCAAGCCCTAGGCTGAAGCCTAACCCTAACCCTAGGCAGATAAATCAGCCTAGGTATAGGGATGGTGCCAAGGAAAAAGCTGTGAAAGCTGCCATGTTGTAGCACTTTTGTACTCCCCTTGGGATGCCTTGAACAGCTGCAGTGTGCCTGGAGCCCAGGGCTTCCTAGTTTTAAAAATCCTAGCCCTAGGCCTAAGCCTAACAGTAACCCTGGGAAGGTAAATCAGCCTGGTGTTAGGCTTCTTGCCAAGGAAAAAGCCGTGAAAGCAGCCATGTTGTGGCACTTTTGCACTCCCTTTTGGATGCCTTTCACAGCTGCAGTGTGCCTGGAACTCAGGGCTTCCTGATTTTAAAAATCCTAGCCCTAGGCCGAACCCCAACCCTAAGACGAGAAAGGCAAATCAGCCAGGAATTAGGCATGTCCCCAAGGAAAAAGCTGTGGAGGCAGGCATGTTGTGGTACTTTTGCGCTCTTCTTGGCTAGTCCTTCGCAGCTGCTGTGTTCTTGGAACTCAGGGCTTTCTGGTTAATAGAGCCCTTACCCTAGGCGTAATTCAAACCTTAACCCTAGGAGGGAAAATCAGCCTATGGTTCGGGATGGTCTCATGGAAATATCAGTGGTGGCAGCCAAGTTGCGTCACTTTTGCGCTCCCCTTGGGATGCCTTTCGCAGCTGCAGTGTGCCTGGAGCCCAGGGCTTCCTGGTTTTAAAAGTCCTAGGCCTAAGCCTAACAGTAACCCTAGGAAGGTAAATCAGCCGGGTATTAGGGTTCTTCCTAAGGGAAAAGCCGTGAAAGCAGCCATGTTGTGGCACTTCTGCACTCCCTTTGGGATGCCTTTGGCAGATGAAGTAAGCCTGGAACTCAGGGCTTCCTGGTTAAAGAAATCCAAGCCCTAGGCTGAAGCCTAACCCTAACCCTAGGCAGATAAATCAGCCTAGGTATAGGGATGGTGCCAAGGAAAAAGCTGTGAAAGCTGCCATGTTGTAGCACTTTTGTACTCCCCTTGGGATGCCTTGAACAGCTGCAGTGTGCCTGGAGCCCAGGGCTTCCTAGTTTTAAAAATCCTAGCCCTAGGCCTAAGCCTAAGAGTAACCCTGGGAAGGTAAATCAGCCTGGTGTTAGGCTTCTTGCCAAGGAAAAAGCCGTGAAAGCAGCCATGTTGTGGCACTTTTGCACTCCCTTTTGGATGCCTTTCACAGCTGCAGTGTGCCTGGAACTCAGGGCTTCCTGATTTTAAAATTCCTAGCCCTAGGCCGAACCCCAACCCTAAGACGAGAAAGGCAAATCAGCCAGGAATTAGGCATGTCCCCAAGGAAAAAGCTGTGGAGGCAGGCATGTTGTGGTACTTTTGCGCTCTTCTTGGCTAGTCCTTCGCAGCTGCTGTGTTCTTGGAACTCAGGGCTTTCTGGTTAATAGAGCCCTTACCCTAGGCGTAACTCAAACCTTAACCCTAGGAAGGAAAATCAGCCTATGGTTCGGGATGGTCTCATGGAAATATCAGTGGTGGCAGCCAAGTTGCGTCACTTTTGCGCTCCCCTTGGGATGCCTTTGGCAGCTGCAGTGTGCCTGGAGCCCAGGGCTTCCTGGTTTTAAAAGTCCTAGGCCTAAGCCTAACAGTAACCCTAGGAAGGTAAATCAGCCGGGTATTAGGGTTCTTCCTAAGGGAAAAGCCGTGAAAGCAGCCATGTTGTGGCACTTCTCCACTCCCTTTGGGATGCCTTTGGCAGATGAAGTAAGCCTGGAACTCAGGGCTTCCTGGTTAAAGAAATCCAAGCCCTAGGCTGAACCCTAACCCTAACCCTAGGCAGATAAATCAGCCTAGGTATAGGGATGGTGCCAAGGAAAAAGCTGTGAAAGCTGCCATGTTGTTGCACTTTTGTACTCCCCTTGGGATGCCTTGAACAGCTGCAGTGTGCCTGGAGCCCAGGGCTTCCTAGTTTTAAAAATCCTAACCCTAGGCCTAAGCCTAACAGTAACCCTGGGAAGGTAAATCAGCCTGGTGTTAGGCTTCTTGCCAAGGAAAAAGCCATGAAAGCAGCCATGTTGTGGCACTTTTGCACTCCCTTTTGGATGCCTTTCACAGCTGCAGTGTGCCTGGAACTCAGGGCTTCCTGATTTTAAAAATCCTAGCCCTAGGCCGAACCCCAACCCTAAGACGAGAAAGGCAAATCAGCCAGGAATTAGGCATGTCCCCAAGGAAAAAGCTGTGGAGGCAGGCATGTTGTGGTACTTTTGCGCTCTTCTTGGCTAGTCCTTCGCAGCTGCTGTGTTCTTGGAACTCAGGGCTTTCTGGTTAATAGAGCCCTTACCCTAGGCGTAACTCAAACCTTAACCCTAGGAAGGAAAATCAGCCTATGGTTCGGGATGGTCTCATGGAAATATCAGTGGTGGCAGCCAAGTTGCGTCACTTTTGTGCTCCCCTTGGGATGCCTTTCGCAGCTGCAGTGTGCCTGGAGCCCAGGGCTTCCTGGTTTTAAAAGTCCTAGGCCTAAGCCTAACAGTAACCCTAGGAAGGTAAATCAGCCGGGTATTAGGGTTCTTCCTAAGGGAAAAGCCGTGAAAGCAGCCATGTTGTGGCACTTCTGCACTCCCTTTGGGATGCCTTTGGCAGATGAAGTAAGCCTGGAACTCAGGGCTTCCTGGTTAAAGAAATCCAAGCCCTAGGCTGAAGCCTAACCCTAACCCTAGGCAGATAAATCAGCCTAGGTATAGGGATGGTGCCAAGGAAAAAGCTGTGAAAGCTGCCATGTTGTAGCACTTTTGTACTCCCCTTGGGATGCCTTGAACAGCTGCAGTGTGCCTGGAGCCCAGGGCTTCCTAGTTTTAAAAATCCTAGCCCTAGGCCTAAGCCTAACAGTAACCCTGGGAAGGTAAATCAGCCTGGTGTTAGGCTTCTTGCCAAGGAAAAAGCCGTGAAAGCAGCCATGTTGTGGCACTTTTGCACTCCCTTTTGGATGCCTTTCACAGCTGCAGTGTGCCTGGAACTCAGGGCTTCCTGATTTTAAAAATCCTAGCCCTAGGCCGAACCCCAACCCTAAGACGAGAAAGGCAAATCAGCCAGGAATTAGGCATGTCCCCAAGGAAAAAGCTGTGGAGGCAGGCATGTTGTGGTACTTTTGCGCTCTTCTTGGCTAGTCCTTCGCAGCTGCTGTGTTCTTGGAACTCAGGGCTTTCTGGTTAATAGAGCCCTTACCCTAGGCGTAACTCAAACCTTAACCCTAGGAAGGAAAATCAACCTATGGTTCGGGATGGTCTCATGGAAATATCAGTGGTGGCAGCCAAGTTGCGTCACTTTTGCGCTCCCCTTGGGATGCCTTTCGCAGCTGCAGTGTGCCTGGAGCCCAGGGCTTCCTGGTTTTAAAAGTCCTAGGCCTAAGCCTAACAGTAACCCTAGGAAGGTAAATCAGCCGGGTATTAGGGTTCTTCCTAAGGGAAAAGCCGTGAAAGCAGCCATGTTGTGGCACTTCTGCTCTCCCTTTGGGATGCCTTTGGCAGATGAAGTAAGCCTGGAACTCAGGGCTCCCTGGTTAAAAAACTCCAAGCCCTAGGCTGAACCCTAATCCTAACCCTAGGCAGATAAATCAGCCTAGGTATAGGGATGGTGCCAAGGAAAAAGCTGTGAAAGCTGCCATGTTGTTGCACTTTTGTACTCCCCTTGGGATGCCTTGAACAGCTGCAGTGTGCCTGGAGCCCAGGGCTTCCTAGTTTTAAAAATCCTAGCCCTAGGCCTAAGCCTAACAGTAACCCTGGGAAGGTAAATCAGCCTGGTGTTCGGCTTCTTGCCAAGGAAAAAGCCGTGAAAGCAGCCATGTTGTGGCACTTTTGCACTCCCTTTTGGATGCCTTTCACAGCTGCAGTGTGCCTGGAACTCAGGGCTTCCTGATTTTAAAAATCCTAGCCCTAGGCCGAACCCCAACCCTAAGACGAGAAAGGCAAATCAGCCAGGAATTAGGCATGTCCCCAAGGAAAAAGCTGTGGAGGCAGGCATGTTGTGGTACTTTTGCGCTCTTCTTGGCTAGTCCTTCGCAGCTGCTGTGTTCTTGGAACTCAGGGCTTTCTGGTTAATAGAGCCCTTACCCTAGGCGTAACTCAAACCTTAACCCTAGGAAGGAAAATCAGCCTATGGTTCGGGATGGTCTCATGGAAATATCAGTGGTGGCAGCCAAGTTGCGTCACTTTTGCGCTCCCCTTGGGATGCCTTTCGCAGCTGCAGTGTGCCTGGAGCCCAGGGCTTCCTGGTTTTAAAAGTCCTAGGCCTAAGCCTAACAGTAACCCTAGGAAGGTAAATCAGCCGGGTATTAGGGTTCTTCCTAAGGGAAAAGCCGTGAAAGCAGCCATGTTGTGGCACTTCTGCACTCCCTTTGGGATGCCTTTGGCAGATGAAGTAAGCCTGGAACTCAGGGCTTCCTGGTTAAAGAAATCCAAGCCCTAGGCTGAAGCCTAACCCTAACCCTAGGCAGATAAATCAGCCTAGGTATAGGGATGGTGCCAAGGAAAAAGCTGTGAAAGCTGCCATGTTGTAGCACTTTTGTACTCCCCTTGGGATGCCTTGAACAGCTGCAGTGTGTCTGGAGCCCAGGGCTTCCTAGTTTTAAAAATCCTAGCCCTAGGCCTAAGCCTAACAGTAACCCTGGGAAGGCAAATCAGCCTGGTGTTAGGCTTCTTGCCAAGGAAAAAGCCGTGAAAGCAGCCATGTTGTGGCACTTTTGCACTCCCTTTTGGATGCCTTTCACAGCTGCAGTGTGCCTGGAACTCAGGGCTTCCTGATTTTAAAAATCCTAGCCCTAGGCCGAACCCCAACCCTAAGACGAGAAAGGCAAATCAGCCAGGAATTAGGCATGTCCCCAAGGAAAAAGCTGTGGAGGCAGGCATGTTGTGGTACTTTTGCGCTCTTCTTGGCTAGTCCTTCGCAGCTGCTGTGTTCTTGGAACTCAGGGCTTTCTGGTTAATAGAGCCCTTACCCTAGGCGTAACTCAAACCTTAACCCTAGGAAGGAAAATCAGCCTATGGTTCGGGATGGTCTCATGGAAATATCAGTGGTGGCAGCCAAGTTGCGTCACTTTTGCGCTCCCCTTGGGATGCCTTTCGCAGCTGCAGTGTGCCTGGAGCCCAGGGCTTCCTGGTTTTAAAAGTCCTAGGCCTAAGCCTAACAGTAACCCTAGGAAGGTAAATCAGCCGGGTATTAGGGTTCTTCCTAAGGGAAAAGCCGTGAAAGCAGCCATGTTGTGGCACTTCTGCACTCCCTTTGGGATGCCTTTGGCAGATGAAGTAAGCCTGGAACTCAGGGCTTCCTGGTTGAAGAAATCCAAGCCCTAGGCTGAAGCCTAACCCTAACCCTAGGCAGATAAATCAGCCTAGGTATAGGGATGGTGCCAAGGAAAAAGCTGTGAAAGCTGCCATGTTGTAGCACTTTTGTACTCCCCTTGGGATGCCTTGAACAGCTGCAGTGTGTCTGGAGCCCAGGGCTTCCTAGTTTTAAAAATCCTAGCCCTAGGCCTAAGCCTAACAGTAACCCTGGGAAGGCAAATCAGCCTGGTGTTAGGCTTCTTGCCAAGGAAAAAGCCGTGAAAGCAGCCATGTTGTGGCACTTTTGCACTCCCTTTTGGATGCCTTTCACAGCTCCAGTGTGCCTGGAACTCAGGGCTTCCTGATTTTAAAAATCCTAGCCCTAGGCCGAACCCCAACCCTAAGACGAGAAAGGCAAATCAGCCAGGAATTAGGCATGTCCCCAAGGAAAAAGCTGTGGAGGCAGGCATGTTGTGGTACTTTTGCGCTCTTCTTGGCTAGTCCTTCGCAGCTGCTGTGTTCTTGGAACTCAGGGCTTTCTGGTTAATAGAGCCCTTACCCTAGGCGTAACTCAAACCTTAACCCTAGGAAGGAAAATCAACCTATGGTTCGGGATGGTCTCATGGAAATATCAGTGGTGGCAGCCAAGTTGCGTCACTTTTGCGCTCCCCTTGGGATGCCTTTCGCAGCTGCAGTGTGCCTGGAGCCCAGGGCTTCCTGGTTTTAAAAGTCCTAGGCCTAAGCCTAACAGTAACCCTAGGAAGGTAAATCAGCCGGGTATTAGGGTTCTTCCTAAGGGAAAAGCCGTGAAAGCAGCCATGTTGTGGCACTTCTGCACTCCCTTTGGGATGCCTTTGGCAGATGAAGTAAGCCTGGAACTCAGGGCTTCCTGGTCAAAGAAATCCAAGCCCTAGGCTGAAGCCTAACCCTAACCCTAGGCAGATAAATCAGCCTAGGTATAGGGATGGTGCCAAGGAAAAAGCTGTGAAAGCTGCCATGTTGTAGCACTTTTGTACTCCCCTTGGGATGCCTTGAACAGCTGCAGTGTGCCTGGAGCCCAGGGCTTCCTAGTTTTAAAAATCCTAGCCCTAGGCCTAAGCCTAACAGTAACCCTGGGAAGGTAAATCAGCCTGGTGTTAGGCTTCTTGCCAAGGAAAAAGCCGTGAAAGCAGCCATGTTGTGGCACTTTTGCACTCCCTTTTGGATGCCTTTCACAGCTGCAGTGTGCCTGGAACTCAGGGCTTCCTGATTTTAAAAATCCTAGCCCTAGGCCGAACCCCAACCCTAAGACGAGAAAGGCAAATCAGCCAGGAATTAGGCATGTCCCCAAGGAAAAAGCTGTGGAGGCAGGCATGTTGTGGTACTTTTGCGCTCTTCTTGGCTAGTCCTTCGCAGCTGCTGTGTTCTTGGAACTCAGGGCTTTCTGGTTAATAGAGCCCTTACCCTAGGCGTAACTCAAACCTTAACCCTAGGAAGGAAAATCAGCCTATGGTTCGGGATGGTCTCATGGAAATATCAGTGGTGGCAGCCAAGTTGCGTCACTTTTGCGCTCCCCTTGGGATGCCTTTCGCAGCTGCAGTGTGCCTGGAGCCCAGGGCTTCCTGGTTTTAAAAGTCCTAGGCCTAAGCCTAACAGTAACCCTAGGAAGGTAAATCAGCCGGGTATTAGGGTTCTTCCTAAGGGAAAAGCCGTGAAAGCAGCCATGTTGTGGCACTTCTGCACTCCCTTTGGGATGCCTTTGGCAGATGAAGTAAGCCTGGAACTCAGGGCTTCCTGGTTAAAGAAATCCAAGCCCTAGGCTGAAGCCTAACCCTAACCCTAGGCAGATAAATCAGCCTAGGTATAGGGATGGTGCCAAGGAAAAAGCTGTGAAAGCTGCCATGTTGTTGCACTTTTGTACTCCCCTTGGGATGCCTTGAACAGCTGCAGTGTGCCTGGAGCCCAGGGCTTCCTAGTTTTAAAAATCCTAGCCCTAGGCCTAAGCCTAACAGTAACCCTGGGAAGGTAAATCAGCCTGGTGTTAGGCTTCTTGCCAAGGAAAAAGCCGTGAAAGCAGCCATGTTGTGGCACTTTTGCACTCCCTTTTGGATGCCTTTTACAGCTCCAGTGTGCCTGGAACTCAGGGCTTCCTGATTTTAAAAATCCTAGCCCTCGGCCGAACCCCAACCCTAAGACGAGAAAGGCAAATCAGCCAGGAATTAGGCATGTCCCCAAGGAAAAAGCTGTGGAGGCAGGCATGTTGTGGTACTTTTGCGCTCTTCTTGGCTAGTCCTTCGCAGCTGCTGTGTTCTTGGAACTCAGGGCTTTCTGGTTAATAGAGCCCTTACCCTAGGCGTAATTCAAACCTTAACCCTAGGAGGGAAAATCAGCCTATGGTTCGGGATGGTCTCATGGAAATATCAGTGGTGGCAGCCAAGTTGCGTCACTTTTGCGCTCCCCTTGGGATGCCTTTCGCAGCTGCAGTGTGCCTGGAGCCCAGGGCTTCCTGGTTTTAAAAGTCCTAGGCCTAAGCCTAACAGTAACCCTAGGAAGGTAAATCAGCCGGGTATTAGGGTTCTTCCTAAGGGAAAAGCCGTGAAAGCAGCCATGTTGTGGCACTTCTGCACTCCCTTTGGGATGCCTTTGGCAGATGAAGTAAGCCTGGAACTCAGGGCTTCCTGGTTAAAGAAATCCAAGCCCTAGGCTGAACCCTAACCCTAACCCTAGGCAGATAAATCAGCCTAGGTATAGGGATGGTGCCAAGGAAAAAGCTGTGAAAGCTGCCATGTTGTAGCACTTTTGTACTCCCCTTGGGATGCCTTGAACAGCTGCAGTGTGCCCGGAGCCCAGGGCTTCCTAGTTTTAAAAATCCTAGCCCTAGGCCTAAGCCTAACAGTAACCCTGGGAAGGGAAATCAGCCTGGTGTTAGGCTTCTTGCCAAGGAAAAAGCCGTGAAAGCAGCCATGTTGTGGCACTTTTGCACTCCCTTTTGGATGCCTTTCACAGCTGCAGTGTGCCTGGAACTCAGGGCTTCCTGATTTTAAAAATCCTAGCCCTAGGCCGAACCCCAACCCTAAGACGAGAAAGGCAAATCAGCCAGGAATTAGGCATGTCCCCAAGGAAAAAGCTGTGGAGGCAGGCATGTTGTGGTACTTTTGCGCTCTTCTTGGCTAGTCCTTCGCAGCTGCTGTGTTCTTGGAACTCAGGGCTTTCTGGTTAATAGAGCCCTTACCCTAGGCGTAACTCAAACCTTAACCCTAGGAAGGAAAATCAGCCTATGGTTCGGGATGGTCTCATGGAAATATCAGTGGTGGCAGCCAAGTTGCGTCACTTTTGCGCTCCCCTTGGGATGCCTTTCGCAGCTGCAGTGTGCCTGGAGCCCAGGGCTTCCTGGTTTTAAAAGTCCTAGGCCTAAGCCTAACAGTAACCCTAGGAAGGTAAATCAGCCGGGTATTAGGGTTCTTCCTAAGGGAAAAGCCGTGAAAGCAGCCATGTTGTGGCACTTCTGCACTCCCTTTGGGATGCCTTTGGCAGATGAAGTAAGCCTGGAACTCAGGGCTTCCTGGTTAAAGAAATCCAAGCCCTAGGCTGAAGCCTAACCCTAACCCTAGGCAGATAAATCAGCCTAGGTATAGGGATGGTGCCAAGGAAAAAGCTGTGAAAGCTGCCATGTTGTAGCACTTTTGTACTCCCCTTGGGATGCCTTGAACAGCTGCAGTGTGCCTGGAGCCCAGGGCTTCCTAGTTTTAAAAATCCTAGCCCTAGGCCTAAGCCTAACAGTAACCCTGGGAAGGCAAATCAGCCTGGTGTTAGGCTTCTTGCCAAGGAAAAAACCGTGAAAGCAGCCATGTTGTGGCACTTTTGCACTCCCTTTTGGATGCCTTTCACAGCTGCAGTGTGCCTGGAACTCAGGGCTTCCTGATTTTAAAAATCCTAGCCCTAGGCCGAACCCCAACCCTAAGACGAGAAAGGCAAATCAGCCAGGAATTAGGCATGTCCCCAAGGAAAAAGCTGTGGAGGCAGGCATGTTGTGGTACTTTTGCGCTCTTCTTGGCTAGTCCTTCGCAGCTGCTGTGTTCTTGGAACTCAGGGCTTTCTGGTTAATAGAGCCCTTACCCTAGGCGTAACTCAAACCTTAACCCTAGGAAGGAAAATCAGCCTATGGTTCGGGATGGTCTCATGGAAATATCAGTGGTGGCAGCCAAGTTGCGTCACTTTTGCGCTCCCCTTGGGATGCCTTTCGCAGCTGCAGTGTGCCTGGAGCCCAGGGCTTCCTAGTTTTAAAAATCCTAGCCCTAGGCCTAAGCCTAACAGTAACCCTGGGAAGGTAAATCAGCCTGGTGTTAGGCTTCTTGCCAAGGAAAAGGCCGTGAAAGCAGCCGAGTTGTGGCACTTTTGCACTCCCTTTTGGATGCCTTTCACAGCTGCAGTGTGCCTGGAACTCAGGGCTTCCTGATTTTAAAAATCCTAGCCCTAGGCCGAACCCCAACCCTAAGACGAGAAAGGCAAATCAGCCAGGAATTAGGCATGTCCCCAAGGAAAAAGCTGTGGAGGCAGGCATGTTGTGGTACTTTTGCGCTCTTCTTGGCTAGTCCTTCGCAGCTGCTGTGTTCTTGGAACTCAGGGCTTTCTGGTTAATAGAGCCCTTACCCTAGGCGTAACTCAAACCTTAACCCTAGGAAGGAAAATCAGCCTATGGTTCGGGATGGTCTCATGGAAATATCAGTGGTGGCAGCCAAGTTGCGTCACTTTTGCGCTCCCCTTGGGATGCCTTTCGCAGCTGCAGTGTGCCTGGAGCCCAGGGCTTCCTGGTTTTAAAAGTCCTAGGCCTAAGCCTAACAGTAACCCTGGGAAGGTAAATCAGCCGGGTATTAGGGTTCTTCCTAAGGGAAAAGCCGTGAAAGCAGCCATGTTGTGGCACTTCTGCACTCCCTTTGGGATGCCTTTGGCAGATGAAGTAAGCCTGGAACTCAGGGCTTCCTGGTTCAAGAAATCCAAGCCCTAGGCTGAAGCCTAACCCTAACCCTAGGCAGATAAATCAGCCTAGGTATAGGGATGGTGCCAAGGAAAAAGCTGTGAAAGCTGCCATGTTGTAGCACTTTTGTACTCCCCTTGGGATGCCTTGAACAGCTGCAGTGTGCCTGGAGCCCAGGGCTTCCTAGTTTTAAAAATCCTAGCCCTAGGCCTAAGCCTAACAGTAACCCTGGGAAGGTAAATCAGCCTGGTGTTAGGCTTCTTGCCAAGGAAAAAGCCGTGAAAGCAGCCATGTTGTGGCACTTTTGCACTCCCTTTTGGATGCCTTTCACAGCTGCAGTGTGCCTGGAACTCAGGGCTTCCTGATTTTAAAAATCCTAGCCCTAGGCCGAACCCCAACCCTAAGACGAGAAAGGCAAATCAGCCAGGAATTAGGCATGTCCCCAAGGAAAAAGCTGTGGAGGCAGGCATGTTGTGGTACTTTTGCGCTCTTCTTGGCTAGTCCTTCGCAGCTGCTGTGTTCTTGGAACTCAGGGCTTTCTGGTTAATAGAGCCCTTACCCTAGGCGTAATTCAAACCTTAACCCTAGGAAGGAAAATCAGCCTATGGTTCGGGATGCTCTCATGGAAATATCAGTGGTGGCAGCCAAGTTGCGTCACTTTTGCGCTCCCCTTGGGATGCCTTTCGCAGCTGCAGTGTGCCTGGAGCCCAGGGCTTCCTGGTTTTAAAAGTCCTAGGCCTAAGCCTAACAGTAACCCTAGGAAGGTAAATCAGCCGGGTATTAGGGTTCTTCCTAAGGGAAAAGCCGTGAAAGCAGCCATGTTGTGGCACTTCTGCACTCCCTTTGGGATGCCTTTGGCAGATGAAGTAAGCCTGGAACTCAGGGCTTCCTGGTTAAAAAACTCCAAGCCCTAGGCTGAAGCCTAACCCTAACCCTAGGCAGATAAATCAGCCTAGGTATAGGGATGGTGCCAAGGAAAAAGCTGTGAAAGCTGCCATGTTGTAGCACTTTTGTACTCCCCTTGGGATGCCTTGAACAGCTGCAGTGTGCCTGGAGCCCAGGGCTTCCTAGTTTTAAAAATCCTAGCCCTAGGCCTAAGCCTAACAGTAACCCTGGGAAGGTAAATCAGCCTGGTGTGAGGCTTCTTGCCAAGGAAAAAGCCGTGAAAGCAGCCATGTTGTGGCACTTTTGCACTCCCTTTTGGATGCCTTTCACAGCTGCAGTGTGCCTGGAACTCAGGGCTTCCTGATTTTAAAAATCCTAGCCCTAGGCCGAACCCCAACCCTAAGACGAGAAAGGCAAATCAGCCAGGAATTAGGCATGTCCCCAAGGAAAAAGCTGTGGAGGCAGGCATGTTGTGGTACTTTTGCGCTCTTCTTGGCTAGTCCTTCGCAGCTGCTGTGTTCTTGGAACTCAGGGCTTTCTGGTTAATAGAGCCCTTACCCTAGGCGTAACTCAAACCTTAACCCTAGGAAGGAAAATCAGCCTATGGTTCGGGATGGTCTCATGGAAATATCAGTGGTGGCAGCCAAGTTGCGTCACTTTTGCGCTCCCCTTGGGATGCCTTTCGCAGCTGCAGTGTGCCTGGAGCCCAGGGCTTCCTGGTTTTAAAAGTCCTAGGCCTAAGCCTAACAGTAACCCTAGGAAGGTAAATCAGCCGGGTATTAGGGTTCTTCCTAAGGGAAAAGCCGTGAAAGCAGCCATGTTGTGGCACTTCTGCACTCCCTTTGGGATGCCTTTGGCAGATGAAGTAAGCCTGGAACTCAGGGCTTCCTGGTTAAAAAACTCCAAGCCCTAGGCTGAAGCCTAACCCTAACCCTAGGCAGATAAATCAGCCTAGGTATAGGGATGGTGCCAAGGAAAAAGCTGTGAAAGCTGCCATGTTGTAGCACTTTTGTACTCCCCTTGGGATGCCTTGAACAGCTGCAGTGTGCCTGGAGCCCAGGGCTTCCTAGTTTTAAAAATCCTAGCCCTAGGCCTAAGCCTAACAGTAACCCTGGGAAGGTAAATCAGCCTGGTGTGAGGCTTCTTGCCAAGGAAAAAGCCGTGAAAGCAGCCATGTTGTGGCACTTTTGCACTCCCTTTTGGATGCCTTTCACAGCTGCAGTGTGCCTGGAACTCAGGGCTTCCTGATTTTAAAAATCCTAGCCCTAGGCCGAACCCCAACCCTAAGACGAGAAAGGCAAATCAGCCAGGAATTAGGCATGTCCCCAAGGAAAAAGCTGTGGAGGCAGGCATGTTGTGGTACTTTTGCGCTCTTCTTGGCTAGTCCTTCGCAGCTGCTGTGTTCTTGGAACTCAGGGCTTTCTGGTTAATAGAGCCCTTACCCTAGGCGTAACTCAAACCTTAACCCTAGGAAGGAAAATCAGCCTATGGTTCGGGATGGTCTCATGGAAATATCAGTGGTGGCAGCCAAGTTGCGTCACTTTTGCGCTCCCCTTGGGATGCCTTTCGCAGCTGCAGTGTGCCTGGAGCCCAGGGCTTCCTGGTTTTAAAAGTCCTAGGCCTAAGCCTAACAGTAACCCTAGGAAGGTAAATCAGCCGGGTATTAGGGTTCTTCCTAAGGGAAAAGCCGTGAAAGCAGCCATGTTGTGGCACTTCTGCACTCCCTTTGGGATGCCTTTGGCAGATGAAGTAAGCCTGGAACTCAGGGCTTCCTGGTTAAAGAAATCCAAGCCCTAGGCTGAAGCCTAACCCTAACCCTAGGCAGATAAATCAGCCTAGGTATAGGGATGGTGCCAAGGAAAAAGCTGTGAAAGCTGCCATGTTGTAGCACTTTTGTACTCCCCTTGGGATGCCTTGAACAGCTGCAGTGTGTCTGGAGCCCAGGGCTTCCTAGTTTTAAAAATCCTAGCCCTAGGCCTAAGCCTAACAGTAACCCTGGGAAGGCAAATCAGCCTGGTGTTAGGCTTCTTGCCAAGGAAAAAGCCGTGAAAGCAGCCATGTTGTGGCACTTTTGCACTCCCTTTTGGATGCCTTTCACAGCTGCAGTGTGCCTGGAACTCAGGGCTTCCTGATTTTAAAAATCCTAGCCCTAGGCCGAACCCCAACCCTAAGACGAGAAAGGCAAATCAGCCAGGAATTAGGCATGTCCCCAAGGAAAAAGCTGTGGAGGCAGGCATGTTGTGGTACTTTTGCGCTCTTCTTGGCTAGTCCTTCGCAGCTGCTGTGTTCTTGGAACTCAGGGCTTTCTGGTTAATAGAGCCCTTACCCTAGGCGTAACTCAAACCTTAACCCTAGGAAGGAAAATCAGCCTATGGTTCGGGATGGTCTCATGGAAATATCAGTGGTGGCAGCCAAGTTGCGTCACTTTTGCGCTCCCCTTGGGATGCCTTTCGCAGCTGCAGTGTGCCTGGAGCCCAGGGCTTCCTGGTTTTAAAAGTCCTAGGCCTAAGCCTAACAGTAACCCTAGGAAGGTAAATCAGCCGGGTATTAGGGTTCTTCCTAAGGGAAAAGCCGTGAAAGCAGCCATGTTGTGGCACTTCTGCACTCCCTTTGGGATGCCTTTGGCAGATGAAGTAAGCCTGGAACTCAGGGCTTCCTGGTTAAAGAAATCCAAGCCCTAGGCTGAAGCCTAACCCTAACCCTAGGCAGATAAATCAGCCTAGGTATAGGGATGGTGCCAAGGAAAAAGCTGTGAAAGCTGCCATGTTGTAGCACTTTTGTACTCCCCTTGGGATGCCTTGAACAGCTGCAGTGTGCCCGGAGCCCAGGGCTTCCTAGTTTTAAAAATCCTAGCCCTAGGCCTAAGCCTAACAGTAACCCTGGGAAGGGAAATCAGCCTGGTGTTAGGCTTCTTGCCAAGGAAAAAGCCGTGAAAGCAGCCATGTTGTGGCACTTTTGCACTCCCTTTTGGATGCCTTTCACAGCTGCAGTGTGCCTGGAACTCAGGGCTTCCTGATTTTAAAAATCCTAGCCCTAGGCCGAACCCCAACCCTAAGACGAGAAAGGCAAATCAGCCAGGAATTAGGCATGTCCCCAAGGAAAAAGCTGTGGAGGCAGGCATGTTGTGGTACTTTTGCGCTCTTCTTGGCTAGTCCTTCGCAGCTGCTGTGTTCTTGGAACTCAGGGCTTTCTGGTTAATAGAGCCCTTACCCTAGGCGTAACTCAAACCTTAACCCTAGGAAGGAAAATCAGCCTATGGTTCGGGATGGTCTCATGGAAATATCAGTGGTGGCAGCCAAGTTGCGTCACTTTTGCGCTCCCCTTGGGATGCCTTTCGCAGCTGCAGTGTGCCTGGAGCCCAGGGCTTCCTGGTTTTAAAAGTCCTAGGCCTAAGCCTAACAGTAACCCTAGGAAGGTAAATCAGCCGGGTATTAGGGTTCTTCCTAAGGGAAAAGCCGTGAAAGCAGCCATGTTGTGGCACTTCTGCACTCCCTTTGGGATGCCTTTGGCAGATGAAGTAAGCCTGGAACTCAGGGCTTCCTGGTTAAAGAAATCCAAGCCCTAGGCTGAAGCCTAACCCTAACCCTAGGCAGATAAATCAGCCTAGGTATAGGGATGGTGCCAAGGAAAAAGCTGTGAAAGCTGCCATGTTGTAGCACTTTTGTACTCCCCTTGGGATGCCTTGAACAGCTGCAGTGTGCCTGGAGCCCAGGGCTTCCTAGTTTTAAAAATCCTAGCCCTAGGCCTAAGCCTAACAGTAACCCTGGGAAGGCAAATCAGCCTGGTGTTAGGCTTCTTGCCAAGGAAAAAACCGTGAAAGCAGCCATGTTGTGGCACTTTTGCACTCCCTTTTGGATGCCTTTCACAGCTGCAGTGTGCCTGGAACTCAGGGCTTCCTGATTTTAAAAATCCTAGCCCTAGGCCGAACCCCAACCCTAAGACGAGAAAGGCAAATCAGCCAGGAATTAGGCATGTCCCCAAGGAAAAAGCTGTGGAGGCAGGCATGTTGTGGTACTTTTGCGCTCTTCTTGGCTAGTCCTTCGCAGCTGCTGTGTTCTTGGAACTCAGGGCTTTCTGGTTAATAGAGCCCTTACCCTAGGCGTAACTCAAACCTTAACCCTAGGAAGGAAAATCAACCTATGGTTCGGGATGGTCTCATGGAAATATCAGTGGTGGCAGCCAAGTTGCGTCACTTTTGCGCTCCCCTTGGGATGCCTTTCGCAGCTGCAGTGTGCCTGGAGCCCAGGGCTTCCTAGTTTTAAAAATCCTAGCCCTAGGCCTAAGCCTAACAGTAACCCTGGGAAGGTAAATCAGCCTGGTGTTAGGCTTCTTGCCAAGGAAAAGGCCGTGAAAGCAGCCGAGTTGTGGCACTTTTGCACTCCCTTTTGGATGCCTTTCACAGCTGCAGTGTGCCTGGAACTCAGGGCTTCCTGATTTTAAAAATCCTAGCCCTAGGCCGAACCCCAACCCTAAGACGAGAAAGGCAAATCAGCCAGGAATTAGGCATGTCCCCAAGGAAAAAGCTGTGGAGGCAGGCATGTTGTGGTACTTTTGCGCTCTTCTTGGCTAGTCCTTCGCAGCTGCTGTGTTCTTGGAACTCAGGGCTTTCTGGTTAATAGAGCCCTTACCCTAGGCGTAACTCAAACCTTAACCCTAGGAAGGAAAATCAGCCTATGGTTCGGGATGGTCTCATGGAAATATCAGTGGTGGCAGCCAAGTTGCGTCACTTTTGCGCTCCCCTTGGGATGCCTTTCGCAGCTGCAGTGTGCCTGGAGCCCAGGGCTTCCTGGTTTTAAAAGTCCTAGGCCTAAGCCTAACAGTAACCCTGGGAAGGTAAATCAGCCGGGTATTAGGGTTCTTCCTAAGGGAAAAGCCGTGAAAGCAGCCATGTTGTGGCACTTCTGCACTCCCTTTGGGATGCCTTTGGCAGATGAAGTAAGCCTGGAACTCAGGGCTTCCTGGTTCAAGAAATCCAAGCCCTAGGCTGAAGCCTAACCCTAACCCTAGGCAGATAAATCAGCCTAGGTATAGGGATGGTGCCAAGGAAAAAGCTGTGAAAGCTGCCATGTTGTAGCACTTTTGTACTCCCCTTGGGATGCCTTGAACAGCTGCAGTGTGCCTGGAGCCCAGGGCTTCCTAGTTTTAAAAATCCTAGCCCTAGGCCTAAGCCTAACAGTAACCCTGGGAAGGTAAATCAGCCTGGTGTGAGGCTTCTTGCCAAGGAAAAAGCCGTGAAAGCAGCCATGTTGTGGCACTTTTGCACTCCCTTTTGGATGCCTTTCACAGCTGCAGTGTGCCTGGAACTCAGGGCTTCCTGATTTTAAAAATCCTAGCCCTAGGCCGAACCCCAACCCTAAGACGAGAAAGGCAAATCAGCCAGGAATTAGGCATGTCCCCAAGGAAAAAGCTGTGGAGGCAGGCATGTTGTGGTACTTTTGCGCTCTTCTTGGCTAGTCCTTCGCAGCTGCTGTGTTCTTGGAACTCAGGGCTTTCTGGTTAATAGAGCCCTTACCCTAGGCGTAATTCAAACCTTAACCCTAGGAAGGAAAATCAGCCTATGGTTCGGGATGCTCTCATGGAAATATCAGTGGTGGCAGCCAAGTTGCGTCACTTTTGCGCTCCCCTTGGGATGCCTTTCGCAGCTGCAGTGTGCCTGGAGCCCAGGGCTTCCTGGTTTTAAAAGTCCTAGGCCTAAGCCTAACAGTAACCCTAGGAAGGTAAATCAGCCGGGTATTAGGGTTCTTCCTAAGGGAAAAGCCGTGAAAGCAGCCATGTTGTGGCACTTCTGCACTCCCTTTGGGATGCCTTTGGCAGATGAAGTAAGCCTGGAACTCAGGGCTTCCTGGTTAAAAAACTCCAAGCCCTAGGCTGAAGCCTAACCCTAACCCTAGGCAGATAAATCAGCCTAGGTATAGGGATGGTGCCAAGGAAAAAGCTGTGAAAGCTGCCATGTTGTAGCACTTTTGTACTCCCCTTGGGATGCCTTGAACAGCTGCAGTGTGCCTGGAGCCCAGGGCTTCCTAGTTTTAAAAATCCTAGCCCTAGGCCTAAGCCTAACAGTAACCCTGGGAAGGTAAATCAGCCTGGTGTGAGGCTTCTTGCCAAGGAAAAAGCCGTGAAAGCAGCCATGTTGTGGCACTTTTGCACTCCCTTTTGGATGCCTTTCACAGCTGCAGTGTGCCTGGAACTCAGGGCTTCCTGATTTTAAAAATCCTAGCCCTAGGCCGAACCCCAACCCTAAGACGAGAAAGGCAAATCAGCCAGGAATTAGGCATGTCCCCAAGGAAAAAGCTGTGGAGGCAGGCATGTTGTGGTACTTTTGCGCTCTTCTTGGCTAGTCCTTCGCAGCTGCTGTGTTCTTGGAACTCAGGGCTTTCTGGTTAATAGAGCCCTTACCCTAGGCGTAATTCAAACCTTAACCCTAGGAAGGAAAATCAGCCTATGGTTCGGGATGCTCTCATGGAAATATCAGTGGTGGCAGCCAAGTTGCGTCACTTTTGCGCTCCCCTTGGGATGCCTTTCGCAGCTGCAGTGTGCCTGGAGCCCAGGGCTTCCTGGTTTTAAAAGTCCTAGGCCTAAGCCTAACAGTAACCCTAGGAAGGTAAATCAGCCGGGTATTAGGGTTCTTCCTAAGGGAAAAGCCGTGAAAGCAGCCATGTTGTGGCACTTCTGCACTCCCTTTGGGATGCCTTTGGCAGATGAAGTAAGCCTGGAACTCAGGGCTTCCTGGTTAAAAAACTCCAAGCCCTAGGCTGAAGCCTAACCCTAACCCTAGGCAGATAAATCAGCCTAGGTATAGGGATGGTGCCAAGGAAAAAGCTGTGAAAGCTGCCATGTTGTAGCACTTTTGTACTCCCCTTGGGATGCCTTGAACAGCTGCAGTGTGCCTGGAGCCCAGGGCTTCCTAGTTTTAAAAATCCTAGCCCTAGGCCTAAGCCTAACAGTAACCCTGGGAAGGTAAATCAGCCTGGTGTTCGGCTTCTTGCCAAGGAAAAAGCCGTGAAAGCAGCCATGTTGTGGCACTTTTGCACTCCCTTTTGGATGCCTTTCACAGCTGCAGTGTGCCTGGAACTCAGGGCTTCCTGATTTTAAAAATCCTAGCCCTAGGCCGAACCCCAACCCTAAGACGAGAAAGGCAAATCAGCCAGGAATTAGGCATGTCCCCAAGGAAAAAGCTGTGGAGGCAGGCATGTTGTGGTACTTTTGCGCTCTTCTTGGCTAGTCCTTCGCAGCTGCTGTGTTCTTGGAACTCAGGGCTTTCTGGTTAATAGAGCCCTTACCCTAGGCGTAACTCAAACCTTAACCCTAGGAAGGAAAATCAGCCTATGGTTCGGGATGGTCTCATGGAAATATCAGTGGTGGCAGCCAAGTTGCGTCACTTTTGCGCTCCCCTTGGGATGCCTTTCGCAGCTGCAGTGTGCCTGGAGCCCAGGGCTTCCTGGTTTTAAAAGTCCTAGGCCTAAGCCTAACAGTAACCCTAGGAAGGTAAATCAGCCGGGTATTAGGGTTCTTCCTAAGGGAAAAGCCGTGAAAGCAGCCATGTTGTGGCACTTCTGCACTCCCTTTGGGATGCCTTTGGCAGATGAAGTAAGCCTGGAACTCAGGGCTTCCTGGTTAAAAAACTCCAAGCCCTAGGCTGAAGCCTAACCCTAACCCTAGGCAGATAAATCAGCCTAGGTATAGGGATGGTGCCAAGGAAAAAGCTGTGAAAGCTGCCATGTTGTAGCACTTTTGTACTCCCCTTGGGATGCCTTGAACAGCTGCAGTGTGCCTGGAGCCCAGGGCTTCCTAGTTTTAAAAATCCTAGCCCTAGGCCTAAGCCTAACAGTAACCCTGGGAAGGTAAATCAGCCTGGTGTGAGGCTTCTTGCCAAGGAAAAAGCCGTGAAAGCAGCCATGTTGTGGCACTTTTGCACTCCCTTTTGGATGCCTTTCACAGCTGCAGTGTGCCTGGAACTCAGGGCTTCCTGATTTTAAAAATCCTAGCCCTAGGCCGAACCCCAACCCTAAGACGAGAAAGGCAAATCAGCCAGGAATTAGGCATGTCCCCAAGGAAAAAGCTGTGGAGGCAGGCATGTTGTGGTACTTTTGCGCTCTTCTTGGCTAGTCCTTCGCAGCTGCTGTGTTCTTGGAACTCAGGGCTTTCTGGTTAATAGAGCCCTTACCCTAGGCGTAACTCAAACCTTAACCCTAGGAAGGAAAATCAGCCTATGGTTCGGGATGGTCTCATGGAAATATCAGTGGTGGCAGCCAAGTTGCGTCACTTTTGCGCTCCCCTTGGGATGCCTTTCGCAGCTGCAGTGTGCCTGGAGCCCAGGGCTTCCTGGTTTTAAAAGTCCTAGGCCTAAGCCTAACAGTAACCCTAGGAAGGTAAATCAGCCGGGTATTAGGGTTCTTCCTAAGGGAAAAGCCGTGAAAGCAGCCATGTTGTGGCACTTCTGCACTCCCTTTGGGATGCCTTTGGCAGATGAAGTAAGCCTGGAACTCAGGGCTTCCTGGTTAAAGAAATCCAAGCCCTAGGCTGAAGCCTAACCCTAACCCTAGGCAGATAAATCAGCCTAGGTATAGGGATGGTGCCAAGGAAAAAGCTGTGAAAGCTGCCATGTTGTAGCACTTTTGTACTCCCCTTGGGATGCCTTGAACAGCTGCAGTGTGTCTGGAGCCCAGGGCTTCCTAGTTTTAAAAATCCTAGCCCTAGGCCTAAGCCTAACAGTAACCCTGGGAAGGCAAATCAGCCTGGTGTTAGGCTTCTTGCCAAGGAAAAAGCCGTGAAAGCAGCCATGTTGTGGCACTTTTGCACTCCCTTTTGGATGCCTTTCACAGCTGCAGTGTGCCTGGAACTCAGGGCTTCCTGATTTTAAAAATCCTAGCCCTAGGCCGAACCCCAACCCTAAGACGAGAAAGGCAAATCAGCCAGGAATTAGGCATGTCCCCAAGGAAAAAGCTGTGGAGGCAGGCATGTTGTGGTACTTTTGCGCTCTTCTTGGCTAGTCCTTCGCAGCTGCTGTGTTCTTGGAACTCAGGGCTTTCTGGTTAATAGAGCCCTTACCCTAGGCGTAACTCAAACCTTAACCCTAGGAAGGAAAATCAGCCTATGGTTCGGGATGGTCTCATGGAAATATCAGTGGTGGCAGCCAAGTTGCGTCACTTTTGCGCTCCCCTTGGGATGCCTTTCGCAGCTGCAGTGTGCCTGGAGCCCAGGGCTTCCTGGTTTTAAAAGTCCTAGGCCTAAGCCTAACAGTAACCCTAGGAAGGTAAATCAGCCGGGTATTAGGGTTCTTCCTAAGGGAAAAGCCGTGAAAGCAGCCATGTTGTGGCACTTCTGCACTCCCTTTGGGATGCCTTTGGCAGATGAAGTAAGCCTGGAACTCAGGGCTTCCTGGTTCAAGAAATCCAAGCCCTAGGCTGAAGCCTAACCCTAACCCTAGGCAGATAAATCAGCCTAGGTATAGGGATGGTGCCAAGGAAAAAGCTGTGAAAGCTGCCATGTTGTTGCACTTTTGTACTCCCCTTGGGATGCCTTGAACAGCTGCAGTGTGCCTGGAGCCCAGGGCTTCCTAGTTTTAAAAATCCTAGCCCTAGGCCTAAGCCTAACAGTAACCCTGGGAAGGTAAATCAGCCTGGTGTTAGGCTTCTTGCCAAGGAAAAAGCCGTGAAAGCAGCCATGTTGTGGCACTTTTGCACTCCCTTTTGGATGCCTTTCACAGCTGCAGTGTGCCTGGAACTCAGGGCTTCCTGATTTTAAAAATCCTAGCCCTAGGCCGAACCCCAACCCTAAGACGAGAAAGGCAAATCAGCCAGGAATTAGGCATGTCCCCAAGGAAAAAGCTGTGGAGGCAGGCATGTTGTGGTACTTTTGCGCTCTTCTTGGCTAGTCCTTCGCAGCTGCTGTGTTCTTGGAACTCAGGGCTTTCTGGTTAATAGAGCCCTTACCCTAGGCGTAACTCAAACCTTAACCCTAGGAAGGAAAATCAACCTATGGTTCGGGATGGTCTCATGGAAATATCAGTGGTGGCAGCCAAGTTGCGTCACTTTTGTGCTCCCCTTGGGATGCCTTTCGCAGCTGCAGTGTGCCTGGAGCCCAGGGCTTCCTGGTTTTAAAAGTCCTAGGCCTAAGCCTAACAGTAACCCTAGGAAGGTAAATCAGCCGGGTATTAGGGTTCTTCCTAAGGGAAAAGCCGTGAAAGCAGCCATGTTGTGGCACTTCTGCACTCCCTTTGGGATGCCTTTGGCAGATGAAGTAAGCCTGGAACTCAGGGCTTCCTGGTTAAAGAAATCCAAGCCCTAGGCTGAAGCCTAACCCTAACCCTAGGCAGATAAATCAGCCTAGGTATAGGGATGGTGCCAAGGAAAAAGCTGTGAAAGCTGCCATGTTGTAGCACTTTTGTACTCCCCTTGGGATGCCTTGAACAGCTGCAGTGTGCCTGGAGCTAAGGGCTTCCTAGTTTTAAAAATCCTAGCCCTAGGCCTAAGCCTAACAGTAACCCTGGGAAGGTAAATCAGCCTGGTGTTAGGCTTCTTGCCAAGGAAAAAGCCGTGAAAGCAGCCATGTTGTGGCACTTTTGCACTCCCTTTTGGATGCCTTTCACAGCTGCAGTGTGCCTGGAACTCAGGGCTTCCTGATTTTAAAAATCCTAGCCCTAGGCCGAACCCCAACCCTAAGACGAGAAAGGCAAATCAGCCAGGAATTAGGCATGTCCCCAAGGAAAAAGCTGTGGAGGCAGGCATGTTGTGGTACTTTTGCGCTCTTCTTGGCTAGTCCTTCGCAGCTGCTGTGTTCTTGGAACTCAGGGCTTTCTGGTTAATAGAGCCCTTACCCTAGGCGTAACTCAAACCTTAACCCTAGGAAGGAAAATCAACCTATGGTTCGGGATGGTCTCATGGAAATATCAGTGGTGGCAGCCAAGTTGCGTCACTTTTGCGCTCCCCTTGGGATGCCTTTCGCAGCTGCAGTGTGCCTGGAGCCCAGGGCTTCCTGGTTTTAAAAGTCCTAGGCCTAAGCCTAACAGTAACCCTAGGAAGGTAAATCAGCCGGGTATTAGGGTTCTTCCTAAGGGAAAAGCCGTGAAAGCAGCCATGTTGTGGCACTTCTGCACTCCCTTTGGGATGCCTTTGGCAGATGAAGTAAGCCTGGAACTCAGGGCTTCCTGGTTAAAAAACTCCAAGCCCTAGGCTGAAGCCTAATCCTAACCCTAGGCAGATAAATCAGCCTAGGTATAGGGATGGTGCCAAGGAAAAAGCTGTGAAAGCTGCCATGTTGTTGCACTTTTGTACTCCCCTTGGGATGCCTTGAACAGCTGCAGTGTGCCTGGAGCCCAGGGCTTCCTAGTTTTAAAAATCCTAGCCCTAGGCCTAAGCCTAACAGTAACCCTGGGAAGGTAAATCAGCCTGGTGTTAGGCTTCTTGCCAAGGAAAAAGCCGTGAAAGCAGCCATGTTGTGGCACTTTTGCACTCCCTTTTGGATGCCTTTCACAGCTGCAGTGTGCCTGGAACTCAGGGCTTCCTGATTTTAAAAATCCTAGCCCTAGGCCGAACCCCAACCCTAAGACGAGAAAGGCAAATCAGCCAGGAATTAGGCATGTCCCCAAGGAAAAAGCTGTGGAGGCAGGCATGTTGTGGTACTTTTGCGCTCTTCTTGGCTAGTCCTTCGCAGCTGCTGTCTTCTTGGAACTCAGGGCTTTCTGGTTAATAGAGCCCTTACCCTAGGCGTAACTCAAACCTTAACCCTAGGAAGGAAAATCAACCTATGGTTCGGGATGGTCTCATGGAAATATCAGTGGTGGCAGCCAAGTTGCGTCACTTTTGCGCTCCCCTTGGGATGCCTTTCGCAGCTGCAGTGTGCCTGGAGCCCAGGGCTTCCTGGTTTTAAAAGTCCTAGGCCTAAGCCTAACAGTAACCCTAGGAAGGTAAATCAGCCGGGTATTAGGGTTCTTCCTAAGGGAAAAGCCGTGAAAGCAGCCATGTTGTGGCACTTCTGCACTCCCTTTGGGATGCCTTTGGCAGATGAAGTAAGCCTGGAACTCAGGGCTTCCTGGTCAAAGAAATCCAAGCCCTAGGCTGAACCCTAACCCTAACCCTAGGCAGATAAATCAGCCTAGGTATAGGGATGGTGCCAAGGAAAAAGCTGTGAAAGCTGCCATGTTGTTGCACTTTTGTACTCCCCTTGGGATGCCTTGAACAGCTGCAGTGTGCCTGGAGCTAAGGGCTTCCTAGTTTTAAAAATCCTAGCCCTAGGCCTAAGCCTAACAGTAACCCTGGGAAGGGAAATCAGCCTGGTGTTAGGCTTCTTGCCAAGGAAAAAGCCGTGAAAGCAGCCATGTTGTGGCACTTTTGCACTCCCTTTTGGATGCCTTTCACAGCTGCAGTGTGCCTGGAACTCAGGGCTTCCTGATTTTAAAAATCCTAGCCCTAGGCCGAACCCCAACCCTAAGACGAGAAAGGCAAATCAGCCAGGAATTAGGCATGTCCCCAAGGAAAAAGCTGTGGAGGCAGGCATGTTGTGGTACTTTTGCGCTCTTCTTGGCTAGTCCTTCGCAGCTGCTGTGTTCTTGGAACTCAGGGCTTTCTGGTTAATAGAGCCCTTACCCTAGGCGTAACTCAAACCTTAACCCTAGGAAGGAAAATCAACCTATGGTTCGGGATGGTCTCATGGAAATATCAGTGGTGGCAGCCAAGTTGCGTCACTTTTGCGCTCCCCTTGGGATGCCTTTCGCAGCTGCAGTGTGCCTGGAGCCCAGGGCTTCCTGGTTTTAAAAGCCCTAGGCCTAAGCCTAACAGTAACCCTAGGAAGGTAAATCAGCCGGGTATTAGGGTTCTTCCTAAGGGAAAAGCCGTGAAAGCAGCCATGTTGTGGCACTTCTGCACTCCCTTTGGGATGCCTTTGGCAGATGAAGTAAGCCTGGAACTCAGGGCTTCCTGGTTAAAGAAATCCAAGCCCTAGGCTGAAGCCTAACCCTAACCCTAGGCAGATAAATCAGCCTAGGTATAGGGATGGTGCCAAGGAAAAAGCTGTGAAAGCTGCCATGTTGTAGCACTTTTGTACTCCCCTTGGGATGCCTTGAACAGCTGCAGTGTGCCTGGAGCCCAGGGCTTCCTAGTTTTAAAAATCCTAGCCCTAGGCCTAAGCCTAACAGTAACCCTGGGAAGGTAAATCAGCCTGGTGTTAGGCTTCTTGCCAAGGAAAAAGCCGTGAAAGCAGCCATGTTGTGGCACTTTTGCACTCCCTTTTGGATGCCTTTCACAGCTGCAGTGTGCCTGGAACTCAGGGCTTCCTGATTTTAAAAATCCTAGCCCTAGGCCGAACCCCAACCCTAAGACGAGAAAGGCAAATCAGCCAGGAATTAGGCATGTCCCCAAGGAAAAAGCTGTGGAGGCAGGCATGTTGTGGTACTTTTGCGCTCTTCTTGGCTAGTCCTTCGCAGCTGCTGTGTTCTTGGAACTCAGGGCTTTCTGGTTAATAGAGCCCTTACCCTAGGCGTAACTCAAACCTTAACCCTAGGAAGGAAAATCAGCCTATGGTTTGGGATGGTCTCATGGAAATATCAGTGGTGGCAGCCAAGTTGCGTCACTTTTGCGCTCCCCTTGGGATGCCTTTCGCAGCTGCAGTGTGCCTGGAGCCCAGGGCTTCCTGGTTTTAAAAGTCCTAGGCCTAAGCCTAACAGTAACCCTAGGAAGGTAAATCAGCCGGGTATTAGGGTTCTTCCTAAGGGAAAAGCCGTGAAAGCAGCCATGTTGTGGCACTTCTGCACTCCCTTTGGGATGCCTTTGGCAGATGAAGTAAGCCTGGAACTCAGGGCTTCCTGGTTAAAAAACTCCGAGCCCGAGGCTGAACCCTAACGCTAACCCTAGGCAGATAAATCAGCCTAGGTATAGGGATGGTGCCAAGGAAAAAGCTGTGAAAGCTGCCATGTTGTAGAACTTTTGTACTCCCCTTGGGATGCCTTGAACAGCTGCAGTGTGCCTGGAGCTAAGGGCTTCCTGGTTTTAAAAGTCCTAGGCCTAAGCCTAACAGTAACCCTAGGAAGGCAAATCAGCCGGGTATTAGGGTTCTTCCTAAGGGAAAAGCCGTGAAAGCAGCCATGTTGTGGCACTTCTGCACTCCCTTTAGGATGCCTTTGGCAGATGAAGTAAGCCTGGAACTCAGGGCTTCCTGGTTAAAGAAATCCAAGCCCTAGGCTGAAGCCTAACCCTAACCCTAGGCAGATAAATCAGCCTAGGTATAGGGATGGTGCCAAGGAAAAAGCTGTGAAAGCTGCCATGTTGTAGCACTTTTGTACTCCCCTTGGGATGCCTTGAACAGCTGCAGTGTGCCTGGAGCCCAGGGCTTCCTAGTTTTAAAAATCCTAGCCCTAGGCCTAAGCCTAACAGTAACCCTGGGAAGGTAAATCAGCCTGGTGTTCGGCTTCTTGCCAAGGAAAAAGCCGTGAAAGCAGCCATGTTGTGGCACTTTTGCACTCCCTTTTGGATGCCTTTCACAGCTCCTGTGTGCCTGGAACTCAGGGCTTCCTGATTTTAAAAATCCTAGCCCTAGGCCGAACCCCAACCCTAAGACGAGAAAGGCAAATCAGCCAGGAATTAGGCATGTCCCCAAGGAAAAAGCTGTGGAGGCAGGCATGTTGTGGTACTTTTGCGCTCTTCTTGGCTAGTCCTTCGCAGCTGCTGTGTTCTTGGAACTCAGGGCTTTCTGGTTAATAGAGCCCTTACCCTAGGCGTAACTCAAACCTTAACCCTAGGAAGGAAAATCAGCCTATGGTTCGGGATGGTCTCATGGAAATATCAGTGGTGGCAGCCAAGTTGCGTCACTTTTGCGCTCCCCTTGGGATGCCTTTCGCAGCTGCAGTGTGCCTGGAGCCCAGGGCTTCCTGGTTTTAAAAGTCCTAGGCCTAAGCCTAACAGTAACCCTAGGAAGGTAAATCAGCCGGGTATTAGGGTTCTTCCTAAGGGAAAAGCCGTGAAAGCAGCCATGTTGTGGCACTTCTGCACTCCCTTTGGGATGCCTTTGGCAGATGAAGTAAGCCTGGAACTCAGGGCTTCCTGGTTCAAGAAATCCAAGCCCTAGGCTGAAGCCTAACCCTAACCCTAGGCAGATAAATCAGCCTAGGTATAGGGATGGTGCCAAGGAAAAAGCTGTGAAAGCTGCCATGTTGTAGCACTTTTGTACTCCCCTTGGGATGCCTTGAACAGCTGCAGTGTGTCTGGAGCCCAGGGCTTCCTAGTTTTAAAAATCCTAGCCCTAGGCCTAAGCCTAACAGTAACCCTGGGAAGGCAAATCAGCCTGGTGTTAGGCTTCTTGCCAAGGAAAAAGCCGTGAAAGCAGCCATGTTGTGGCACTTTTGCACTCCCTTTTGGATGCCTTTCACAGCTGCAGTGTGCCTGGAACTCAGGGCTTCCTGATTTTAAAAATCCTAGCCCTAGGCCGAACCCCAACCCTAAGACGAGAAAGGCAAATCAGCCAGGAATTAGGCATGTCCCCAAGGAAAAAGCTGTGGAGGCAGGCATGTTGTGGTACTTTTGCGCTCTTCTTGGCTAGTCCTTCGCAGCTGCTGTGTTCTTGGAACTCAGGGCTTTCTGGTTAATAGAACCCTTACCCTAGGCGTAACTCAATCCTTAACCCTAGGAAGGAAAATCAGCCTATGGTTCGGGATGGTCTCATGGAAATATCAGTGGTGGCAGCCAAGTTGCGTCACTTTTGCGCTCCCCTTGGGATGCCTTTCGCAGCTGCAGTGTGCCTGGAGCCCAGGGCTTCCTGGTTTTAAAAGTCCTAGGCCTAAGCCTAACAGTAACCCTAGGAAGGTAAATCAGCCGGGTATTAGGGTTCTTCCTAAGGGAAAAGCCGTGAAAGCAGCCATGTTGTGGCACTTCTGCACTCCCTTTGGGATGCCTTTGGCAGATGAAGTAAGCCTGGAACTCAGGGCTTCCTGGTGAAAGAAATCCAAGCCCTAGGCTGAACCCTAACCCTAACCCTAGGCAGATAAATCAGCCTAGGTATAGGGATGGTGCCAAGGAAAAAGCTGTGAAAGCTGCCATGTTGTTGCACTTTTGTACTCCCCTTGGGATGCCTGGAACAGCTGCAGTGTGCCTGGAGCCCAGGGCTTCCTAGTTTTAAAAATCCTAGCCCTAGGCCTAAGCCTAACAGTAACCCTGGGAAGGTAAATCAGCCTGGTGTTAGGCTTCTTGCCAAGGAAAAAGCCGTGAAAGCAGCCATGTTGTGGCACTTTTGCACTCCCTTTTGGATGCCTTTCACAGCTGCAGTGTGCCTGGAACTCAGGGCTTCCTGATTTTAAAAATCCTAGCCCTAGGCCGAACCCCAACCCTAAGACGAGAAAGGCAAATCAGCCAGGAATTAGGCATGTCCCCAAGGAAAAAGCTGTGGAGGCAGGCATGTTGTGGTACTTTTGCGCTCTTCTTGGCTAGTCCTTCGCAGCTGCTGTGTTCTTGGAACTCAGGGCTTTCTGGTTAATAGAGCCCTTACCCTAGGCGTAACTCAAAACCTAAGCCTAGGAAGGAAAATCAGCCTATGGTTCCGGATGGTCTCATGGAAATATCAGTGGTGGCAGCCAAGTTGCGTCACTTTTGCGCTCCCCTTGGGATGCCTTTCGCAGCTGCAGTGTGCCTGGAGCCCAGGGCTTCCTGGTTTTAAAAGTCCTAGGCCTAAGCCTAACAGTAACCCTAGGAAGGTAAATCAGCCGGGTATTAGGGTTCTTCCTAAGGGAAAAGCCGTGAAAGCAGCCATGTTGTGGCACTTCTGCACTCCCTTTGGGATGCCTTTGGCAGATGAAGTAAGCCTGGAACTCAGGGCTTCCTGGTTAAAGAAATCCAAGCCCTAGGCTGAAGCCTAACCCTAACCCTAGGCAGATAAATCAGCCTAGGTATAGGGATGGTGCCAAGGAAAAAGCTGTGAAAGCTGCCATGTTGTAGCACTTTTGTACTCCCCTTGGGATGCCTTGAACAGCTGCAGTGTGCCTGGAGCCCAGGGCTTCCTAGTTTTAAAAATCCTAGCCCTAGGCCTAAGCCTAACAGTAACCCTGGGAAGGTAAATCAGCCTGGTGTTAGGCTTCTTGCCAAGGAAAAAGCCGTGAAAGCAGCCATGTTGTGGCACTTTTGCACTCCCTTTTGGATGCCTTTCACAGCTGCAGTGTGCCTGGAACTCAGGGCTTCCTGATTTTAAAAATCCTAGCCCTAGGCCGAACCCCAACCCTAAGACGAGAAAGGCAAATCAGCCAGGAATTAGGCATGTCCCCAAGGAAAAAGCTGTGGAGGCAGGCATGTTGTGGTACTTTTGCGCTCTTCTTGGCTAGTCCTTCGCAGCTGCTGTGTTCTTGGAACTCAGGGCTTTCTGGTTAATAGAGCCCTTACCCTAGGCGTAACTCAAACCTTAACCCTAGGAAGGAAAATCAACCTATGGTTCGGGATGGTCTCATGGAAATATCAGTGGTGGCAGCCAAGTTGCGTCACTTTTGCGCTCCCCTTGGGATGCCTTTCGCAGCTGCAGTGTGCCTGGAGCCCAGGGCTTCCTAGTTTTAAAAATCCTAGCCCTAGGCCTAAGCCTAACAGTAACCCTGGGAAGGTAAATCAGCCTGGTGTTAGGCTTCTTGCCAAGGAAAAGGCCGTGAAAGCAGCCGAGTTGTGGCACTTTTGCACTCCCTTTTGGATGCCTTTCACAGCTGCAGTGTGCCTGGAACTCAGGGCTTCCTGATTTTAAAAATCCTAGCCCTAGGCCGAACCCCAACCCTAAGACGAGAAAGGCAAATCAGCCAGGAATTAGGCATGTCCCCAAGGAAAAAGCTGTGGAGGCAGGCATGTTGTGGTACTTTTGCGCTCTTCTTGGCTAGTCCTTCGCAGCTGCTGTGTTCTTGGAACTCAGGGCTTTCTGGTTAATAGAGCCCTTACCCTAGGCGTAACTCAAACCTTAACCCTAGGAAGGAAAATCAGCCTATGGTTCGGGATGGTCTCATGGAAATATCAGTGGTGGCAGCCAAGTTGCGTCACTTTTGCGCTCCCCTTGGGATGCCTTTCGCAGCTGCAGTGTGCCTGGAGCCCAGGGCTTCCTGGTTTTAAAAGTCCTAGGCCTAAGCCTAACAGTAACCCTGGGAAGGTAAATCAGCCGGGTATTAGGGTTCTTCCTAAGGGAAAAGCCGTGAAAGCAGCCATGTTGTGGCACTTCTGCACTCCCTTTGGGATGCCTTTGGCAGATGAAGTAAGCCTGGAACTCAGGGCTTCCTGGTTCAAGAAATCCAAGCCCTAGGCTGAAGCCTAACCCTAACCCTAGGCAGATAAATCAGCCTAGGTATAGGGATGGTGCCAAGGAAAAAGCTGTGAAAGCTGCCATGTTGTAGCACTTTTGTACTCCCCTTGGGATGCCTTGAACAGCTGCAGTGTGCCTGGAGCCCAGGGCTTCCTAGTTTTAAAAATCCTAGCCCTAGGCCTAAGCCTAACAGTAACCCTGGGAAGGTAAATCAGCCTGGTGTTAGGCTTCTTGCCAAGGAAAAAGCCGTGAAAGCAGCCATGTTGTGGCACTTTTGCACTCCCTTTTGGATGCCTTTCACAGCTGCAGTGTGCCTGGAACTCAGGGCTTCCTGATTTTAAAAATCCTAGCCCTAGGCCGAACCCCAACCCTAAGACGAGAAAGGCAAATCAGCCAGGAATTAGGCATGTCCCCAAGGAAAAAGCTGTGGAGGCAGGCATGTTGTGGTACTTTTGCGCTCTTCTTGGCTAGTCCTTCGCAGCTGCTGTGTTCTTGGAACTCAGGGCTTTCTGGTTAATAGAGCCCTTACCCTAGGCGTAATTCAAACCTTAACCCTAGGAAGGAAAATCAGCCTATGGTTCGGGATGCTCTCATGGAAATATCAGTGGTGGCAGCCAAGTTGCGTCACTTTTGCGCTCCCCTTGGGATGCCTTTCGCAGCTGCAGTGTGCCTGGAGCCCAGGGCTTCCTGGTTTTAAAAGTCCTAGGCCTAAGCCTAACAGTAACCCTAGGAAGGTAAATCAGCCGGGTATTAGGGTTCTTCCTAAGGGAAAAGCCGTGAAAGCAGCCATGTTGTGGCACTTCTGCACTCCCTTTGGGATGCCTTTGGCAGATGAAGTAAGCCTGGAACTCAGGGCTTCCTGGTTAAAAAACTCCAAGCCCTAGGCTGAAGCCTAACCCTAACCCTAGGCAGATAAATCAGCCTAGGTATAGGGATGGTGCCAAGGAAAAAGCTGTGAAAGCTGCCATGTTGTAGCACTTTTGTACTCCCCTTGGGATGCCTTGAACAGCTGCAGTGTGCCTGGAGCCCAGGGCTTCCTAGTTTTAAAAATCCTAGCCCTAGGCCTAAGCCTAACAGTAACCCTGGGAAGGTAAATCAGCCTGGTGTGAGGCTTCTTGCCAAGGAAAAAGCCGTGAAAGCAGCCATGTTGTGGCACTTTTGCACTCCCTTTTGGATGCCTTTCACAGCTGCAGTGTGCCTGGAACTCAGGGCTTCCTGATTTTAAAAATCCTAGCCCTAGGCCGAACCCCAACCCTAAGACGAGAAAGGCAAATCAGCCAGGAATTAGGCATGTCCCCAAGGAAAAAGCTGTGGAGGCAGGCATGTTGTGGTACTTTTGCGCTCTTCTTGGCTAGTCCTTCGCAGCTGCTGTGTTCTTGGAACTCAGGGCTTTCTGGTTAATAGAGCCCTTACCCTAGGCGTAATTCAAACCTTAACCCTAGGAAGGAAAATCAGCCTATGGTTCGGGATGCTCTCATGGAAATATCAGTGGTGGCAGCCAAGTTGCGTCACTTTTGCGCTCCCCTTGGGATGCCTTTCGCAGCTGCAGTGTGCCTGGAGCCCAGGGCTTCCTGGTTTTAAAAGTCCTAGGCCTAAGCCTAACAGTAACCCTAGGAAGGTAAATCAGCCGGGTATTAGGGTTCTTCCTAAGGGAAAAGCCGTGAAAGCAGCCATGTTGTGGCACTTCTGCACTCCCTTTGGGATGCCTTTGGCAGATGAAGTAAGCCTGGAACTCAGGGCTTCCTGGTTAAAAAACTCCAAGCCCTAGGCTGAAGCCTAACCCTAACCCTAGGCAGATAAATCAGCCTAGGTATAGGGATGGTGCCAAGGAAAAAGCTGTGAAAGCTGCCATGTTGTAGCACTTTTGTACTCCCCTTGGGATGCCTTGAACAGCTGCAGTGTGCCTGGAGCCCAGGGCTTCCTAGTTTTAAAAATCCTAGCCCTAGGCCTAAGCCTAACAGTAACCCTGGGAAGGTAAATCAGCCTGGTGTGAGGCTTCTTGCCAAGGAAAAAGCCGTGAAAGCAGCCATGTTGTGGCACTTTTGCACTCCCTTTTGGATGCCTTTCACAGCTGCAGTGTGCCTGGAACTCAGGGCTTCCTGATTTTAAAAATCCTAGCCCTAGGCCGAACCCCAACCCTAAGACGAGAAAGGCAAATCAGCCAGGAATTAGGCATGTCCCCAAGGAAAAAGCTGTGGAGGCAGGCATGTTGTGGTACTTTTGCGCTCTTCTTGGCTAGTCCTTCGCAGCTGCTGTGTTCTTGGAACTCAGGGCTTTCTGGTTAATAGAGCCCTTACCCTAGGCGTAACTCAAACCTTAACCCTAGGAAGGAAAATCAGCCTATGGTTCGGGATGGTCTCATGGAAATATCAGTGGTGGCAGCCAAGTTGCGTCACTTTTGCGCTCCCCTTGGGATGCCTTTCGCAGCTGCAGTGTGCCTGGAGCCCAGGGCTTCCTGGTTTTAAAAGTCCTAGGCCTAAGCCTAACAGTAACCCTAGGAAGGTAAATCAGCCGGGTATTAGGGTTCTTCCTAAGGGAAAAGCCGTGAAAGCAGCCATGTTGTGGCACTTCTGCACTCCCTTTGGGATGCCTTTGGCAGATGAAGTAAGCCTGGAACTCAGGGCTTCCTGGTTAAAAAACTCCAAGCCCTAGGCTGAAGCCTAACCCTAACCCTAGGCAGATAAATCAGCCTAGGTATAGGGATGGTGCCAAGGAAAAAGCTGTGAAAGCTGCCATGTTGTAGCACTTTTGTACTCCCCTTGGGATGCCTTGAACAGCTGCAGTGTGCCTGGAGCCCAGGGCTTCCTAGTTTTAAAAATCCTAGCCCTAGGCCTAAGCCTAACAGTAACCCTGGGAAGGTAAATCAGCCTGGTGTGAGGCTTCTTGCCAAGGAAAAAGCCGTGAAAGCAGCCATGTTGTGGCACTTTTGCACTCCCTTTTGGATGCCTTTCACAGCTGCAGTGTGCCTGGAACTCAGGGCTTCCTGATTTTAAAAATCCTAGCCCTAGGCCGAACCCCAACCCTAAGACGAGAAAGGCAAATCAGCCAGGAATTAGGCATGTCCCCAAGGAAAAAGCTGTGGAGGCAGGCATGTTGTGGTACTTTTGCGCTCTTCTTGGCTAGTCCTTCGCAGCTGCTGTGTTCTTGGAACTCAGGGCTTTCTGGTTAATAGAGCCCTTACCCTAGGCGTAACTCAAACCTTAACCCTAGGAAGGAAAATCAGCCTATGGTTCGGGATGGTCTCATGGAAATATCAGTGGTGGCAGCCAAGTTGCGTCACTTTTGCGCTCCCCTTGGGATGCCTTTCGCAGCTGCAGTGTGCCTGGAGCCCAGGGCTTCCTGGTTTTAAAAGTCCTAGGCCTAAGCCTAACAGTAACCCTAGGAAGGTAAATCAGCCGGGTATTAGGGTTCTTCCTAAGGGAAAAGCCGTGAAAGCAGCCATGTTGTGGCACTTCTGCACTCCCTTTGGGATGCCTTTGGCAGATGAAGTAAGCCTGGAACTCAGGGCTTCCTGGTTAAAGAAATCCAAGCCCTAGGCTGAAGCCTAACCCTAACCCTAGGCAGATAAATCAGCCTAGGTATAGGGATGGTGCCAAGGAAAAAGCTGTGAAAGCTGCCATGTTGTAGCACTTTTGTACTCCCCTTGGGATGCCTTGAACAGCTGCAGTGTGTCTGGAGCCCAGGGCTTCCTAGTTTTAAAAATCCTAGCCCTAGGCCTAAGCCTAACAGTAACCCTGGGAAGGCAAATCAGCCTGGTGTTAGGCTTCTTGCCAAGGAAAAAGCCGTGAAAGCAGCCATGTTGTGGCACTTTTGCACTCCCTTTTGGATGCCTTTCACAGCTGCAGTGTGCCTGGAACTCAGGGCTTCCTGATTTTAAAAATCCTAGCCCTAGGCCGAACCCCAACCCTAAGACGAGAAAGGCAAATCAGCCAGGAATTAGGCATGTCCCCAAGGAAAAAGCTGTGGAGGCAGGCATGTTGTGGTACTTTTGCGCTCTTCTTGGCTAGTCCTTCGCAGCTGCTGTGTTCTTGGAACTCAGGGCTTTCTGGTTAATAGAGCCCTTACCCTAGGCGTAACTCAAACCTTAACCCTAGGAAGGAAAATCAGCCTATGGTTCGGGATGGTCTCATGGAAATATCAGTGGTGGCAGCCAAGTTGCGTCACTTTTGCGCTCCCCTTGGGATGCCTTTCGCAGCTGCAGTGTGCCTGGAGCCCAGGGCTTCCTGGTTTTAAAAGTCCTAGGCCTAAGCCTAACAGTAACCCTAGGAAGGTAAATCAGCCGGGTATTAGGGTTCTTCCTAAGGGAAAAGCCGTGAAAGCAGCCATGTTGTGGCACTTCTGCACTCCCTTTGGGATGCCTTTGGCAGATGAAGTAAGCCTGGAACTCAGGGCTTCCTGGTTAAAGAAATCCAAGCCCTAGGCTGAAGCCTAACCCTAACCCTAGGCAGATAAATCAGCCTAGGTATAGGGATGGTGCCAAGGAAAAAGCTGTGAAAGCTGCCATGTTGTTGCACTTTTGTACTCCCCTTGGGATGCCTTGAACAGCTGCAGTGTGCCTGGAGCCCAGGGCTTCCTAGTTTTAAAAATCCTAGCCCTAGGCCTAAGCCTAACAGTAACCCTGGGAAGGTAAATCAGCCTGGTGTTAGGCTTCTTGCCAAGGAAAAAGCCGTGAAAGCAGCCATGTTGTGGCACTTTTGCACTCCCTTTTGGATGCCTTTCACAGCTGCAGTGTGCCTGGAACTCAGGGCTTCCTGATTTTAAAAATCCTAGCCCTAGGCCGAACCCCAACCCTAAGACGAGAAAGGCAAATCAGCCAGGAATTAGGCATGTCCCCAAGGAAAAAGCTGTGGAGGCAGGCATGTTGTGGTACTTTTGCGCTCTTCTTGGCTAGTCCTTCGCAGCTGCTGTGTTCTTGGAACTCAGGGCTTTCTGGTTAATAGAGCCCTTACCCTAGGCGTAACTCAAACCTTAACCCTAGGAAGGAAAATCAGCCTATGGTTTGGGATGGTCTCATGGAAATATCAGTGGTGGCAGCCAAGTTGCGTCACTTTTGCGCTCCCCTTGGGATGCCTTTCGCAGCTGCAGTGTGCCTGGAGCCCAGGGCTTCCTGGTTTTAAAAGTCCTAGGCCTAAGCCTAACAGTAACCCTAGGAAGGTAAATCAGCCGGGTATTAGGGTTCTTCCTAAGGGAAAAGCCGTGAAAGCAGCCATGTTGTGGCACTTCTGCACTCCCTTTGGGATGCCTTTGGCAGATGAAGTAAGCCTGGAACTCAGGGCTTCCTGGTTAAAAAACTCCGAGCCCGAGGCTGAACCCTAACGCTAACCCTAGGCAGATAAATCAGCCTAGGTATAGGGATGGTGCCAAGGAAAAAGCTGTGAAAGCTGCCATGTTGTAGAACTTTTGTACTCCCCTTGGGATGCCTTGAACAGCTGCAGTGTGCCTGGAGCTAAGGGCTTCCTGGTTTTAAAAGTCCTAGGCCTAAGCCTAACAGTAACCCTAGGAAGGCAAATCAGCCGGGTATTAGGGTTCTTCCTAAGGGAAAAGCCGTGAAAGCAGCCATGTTGTGGCACTTCTGCACTCCCTTTAGGATGCCTTTGGCAGATGAAGTAAGCCTGGAACTCAGGGCTTCCTGGTTAAAGAAATCCAAGCCCTAGGCTGAAGCCTAACCCTAACCCTAGGCAGATAAATCAGCCTAGGTATAGGGATGGTGCCAAGGAAAAAGCTGTGAAAGCTGCCATGTTGTAGCACTTTTGTACTCCCCTTGGGATGCCTTGAACAGCTGCAGTGTGCCTGGAGCCCAGGGCTTCCTAGTTTTAAAAATCCTAGCCCTAGGCCTAAGCCTAACAGTAACCCTGGGAAGGTAAATCAGCCTGGTGTTCGGCTTCTTGCCAAGGAAAAAGCCGTGAAAGCAGCCATGTTGTGGCACTTTTGCACTCCCTTTTGGATGCCTTTCACAGCTCCTGTGTGCCTGGAACTCAGGGCTTCCTGATTTTAAAAATCCTAGCCCTAGGCCGAACCCCAACCCTAAGACGAGAAAGGCAAATCAGCCAGGAATTAGGCATGTCCCCAAGGAAAAAGCTGTGGAGGCAGGCATGTTGTGGTACTTTTGCGCTCTTCTTGGCTAGTCCTTCGCAGCTGCTGTGTTCTTGGAACTCAGGGCTTTCTGGTTAATAGAGCCCTTACCCTAGGCGTAACTCAAACCTTAACCCTAGGAAGGAAAATCAGCCTATGGTTCGGGATGGTCTCATGGAAATATCAGTGGTGGCAGCCAAGTTGCGTCACTTTTGCGCTCCCCTTGGGATGCCTTTCGCAGCTGCAGTGTGCCTGGAGCCCAGGGCTTCCTGGTTTTAAAAGTCCTAGGCCTAAGCCTAACAGTAACCCTAGGAAGGTAAATCAGCCGGGTATTAGGGTTCTTCCTAAGGGAAAAGCCGTGAAAGCAGCCATGTTGTGGCACTTCTGCACTCCCTTTGGGATGCCTTTGGCAGATGAAGTAAGCCTGGAACTCAGGGCTTCCTGGTTCAAGAAATCCAAGCCCTAGGCTGAAGCCTAACCCTAACCCTAGGCAGATAAATCAGCCTAGGTATAGGGATGGTGCCAAGGAAAAAGCTGTGAAAGCTGCCATGTTGTAGCACTTTTGTACTCCCCTTGGGATGCCTTGAACAGCTGCAGTGTGTCTGGAGCCCAGGGCTTCCTAGTTTTAAAAATCCTAGCCCTAGGCCTAAGCCTAACAGTAACCCTGGGAAGGCAAATCAGCCTGGTGTTAGGCTTCTTGCCAAGGAAAAAGCCGTGAAAGCAGCCATGTTGTGGCACTTTTGCACTCCCTTTTGGATGCCTTTCACAGCTGCAGTGTGCCTGGAACTCAGGGCTTCCTGATTTTAAAAATCCTAGCCCTAGGCCGAACCCCAACCCTAAGACGAGAAAGGCAAATCAGCCAGGAATTAGGCATGTCCCCAAGGAAAAAGCTGTGGAGGCAGGCATGTTGTGGTACTTTTGCGCTCTTCTTGGCTAGTCCTTCGCAGCTGCTGTGTTCTTGGAACTCAGGGCTTTCTGGTTAATAGAACCCTTACCCTAGGCGTAACTCAATCCTTAACCCTAGGAAGGAAAATCAGCCTATGGTTCGGGATGGTCTCATGGAAATATCAGTGGTGGCAGCCAAGTTGCGTCACTTTTGCGCTCCCCTTGGGATGCCTTTCGCAGCTGCAGTGTGCCTGGAGCCCAGGGCTTCCTGGTTTT